>NC_072783.1:26670536-27019238 GCF_022539595.1 Amphiprion ocellaris
TTCAATGCTTGCTGGATTCAAATCACACTGATTCCTGCCCTAAATGTAATTCCTCATCAACCTTCGAGATAATCATCACTGCACAAGATTTCACACAATCAAGAACACGAGTCATTTTTCACAACACATAAGTAATCTATTTTTTTCCGACAGATACGGGTCAAGGTTAGAGTTATCATTCTTCTTGTACCAGGTGGTTAGCACGCTGACAGTATGATGATGTATGTGTCAAGATATCAAATATAAGAATGTGAAACATGAGTCAGGATGAGCGGAAAAGGACAAAAGACTATAAATCTGAGAAAGCCTCACGTCAGCACTGGCTTCAATTAAGTGCAGCAAATAAAATGAGACTCCCTCTCTTAGGCTAAATTTACAACCTGAGGTGCCACAACATCAGCGTACCTAAATTAAGTCATTTCTTTACATGTTTCATAATTTACCATATGTGGTTTTGCCTTGCTTTTGGTTGAGCACGTTCATGATGAACTGAACTAGGCCGAATGGTGCCACAGCTGTTTTTTACATCCTACTCGAGACGTTTTCACTGGTATATTAAAATGAATGAGATTACACGACGGCTGCAGAATAACGAGAGAATTCTGCAGGCGTCTTCAAAGCTTTACATTTCTCCAAGGACAGCAGCGTGTGCACGCTCAGTGGAGAATGAAAATGCATTATTTCTTGTCAGAGCCTTTTGAAGTGATCCATTCTTTCTCCTCCATCTCTGACAAGAAAGAGGTGACAGGTTTTTATCTGCTCAGTAAACCGATACAAATCAAACTCCTTTGCAATACAAGCATCATCATATTGAGACAAAACATACTTGTGTTCTGTTGGAGGAAATGCAAAGTGGTATTTCAAAATCATTTAGTCGCAGTGAGGTGCACATATCTGTCAGTTTGAAGGTCAGTTTGAGTGAAATGACTCTAATTGCATCTACATTTATCAACCATCCTCATGTGACTGCCACTTTAAGTAATGTACCTGGCATCTGATGTATGTATGAGCCATCAGCCTACTATTGCATATATACTCTAGCTGCATAAAACCATCTATAGATTAACCATACAGATGGGCCTGAACAAGACCCTGAAGATTTCATTAACCGAGATACAACCATGAAGTCTGAAAAAGATCCTCCTCATTATAATTTTCTGCAGGAGAAACCCAACCACTGAGACACAGCTGGTGTACACATCATTCACATCCGACTGATCCCGTCTCCTAATAGTCCTGCTCGCCTTCCCACTTTATTTATTTGGAGGTATCAGCTGCGGGAGCTGCAGGAGCAGGCTATGCTCGGTTACAGGCCAGTGCGTCGTGGATATATCGGAGGCGCATCGCCGCTTCTCCCTGCACCTCCTGCAGTTTAGAGGATCCGGTGCATCAGTGGAGCATCACTGACAACACTCGAGTTACAATCAAACACAACGCTGGCAGTTTACATTAGATCAAATAAAAGACAGGCTGCGTAATTCTGTGCCAAAACCAGTTCCTCCAGTCTGTTTTTCACCACAGCTGTCAATCTAACCGTTCCTACCTCAGTGCCGACAGCGGGAGTCCATCGCTGTTAATTGCATACGTGTATTCCACTTTGGTTTAAGGTGTATTCTAACAGCAAGCGGCTAATAATTCTTCCTCTCCAGCATCCACAATCTCCCTCCTCCTTTTCCTCCTCCTTCTTCTTCTCTGCATCCAGTGATCGGTGGCTCTGAGGAAGTGCGCGTCTCCCCTGCGTTAATTCCACTCAACAGTAAACACATCTACCGCTGCGCTCCCTCGATTCGCTTGTTTTCCTGCTCCTCCTTTTCCATTCCCCCTCTGAGGACGCGATCTGCGCACACTCAGGAATTTATACGACCATCTCTCACCTATAGTAAACACGAGCGATGAGGAGAGGCGAGAGAGGCGGGCGGGAGGGAGAGGCGCTGTGGATGTCCTCCTATCAGGCGAGATATGCGCCGTGACGCGTGGAGACCGGTGAGACACGGGACAACCGCAGGTACACGGGGCTTCTGAGTGAGTTAGGACCGGGAGGAGGAGGAGGTTCAGCCGGTATGTGAGGTGATCAAAATGATGTCATTCCCAAAGCATGCAGCATTTGAGTGGACAGCACCGTGTAAATCCCTTCAAACCCTATTAACGCCCTCTGTACTGCGGTAATTGGTGCATAATCTGCGAGCTCCGTCTGCCACCGAGGGGACATGAAGGAAGGACGGCGGGATTTTTTTATTATTATCATCATCATCTACAATCTCAACTGACCCATTTCTCTGAGACACGGAGAGTGGGACAGCACATCTAGGACCGAAATGGGACTTTCCCCAGGCGTGATTTGTTTCCCTCAGCGACTTTAATTAACCTGAATGAAATAAAATATCGCGCTAATTTAAACAACTGTCATTTCATAACACAAATCTCGCTTTAAATTTGAGGATCCCGGTACATGCAAAACCTCATCCTCTAAGCCTTCTGTTTAAATAAAGTTATTCTTCAAGGTTTTCCAAGGCCTGGCATCCCACAGTGAATTCATTCATGATGTTTTTAATTATTGTTTTTGCATAAAACTTGTAAAATGAGTCAAATAACACAGATCCAGAGTGCAGTGCATAAATATTAAGTAAAACTAGCCTATAAAATGTCCAAAAATATATATTTTCAGTAAAACTGACTAAAACTGGAGCAATCCGATTAGATATCGTATATATAACATATGCCACTTTTTCAACTTTAAATACATTTTAATATTCAACACAGTTTTGAATAATTCAGGGGTTTGTCAAGCCATTTCACAAGAACATGCCATTAAATAACCACAGAAAGTCTGCGTACAATACAAAATAAAATGGGATTACTCTCAGTTCACATTTTTCACACATTCAAGTCAAGAAAATCCTGCAAAATGAGAATATGAACTCGGCAGGGCAAAAGGGAGTTCATGAAATCAGCGTAAACAGTGGAGAATCTTCAACTAGAGTCAAACCATTTGGCTTGGCACAGAGTAACACAACTTTGTGAAACAGCTGTGGGATCCGATGTCTGAGCTTTGTATTTACTAAGTGGTTGTAGCTACATGACCCTTTTTGAGTGCTAAATCCAAGGCCTTATCTCCCAGATTAAACCCGTGTTGGGCTTAAACCCATAACGATGACCTCATCGTGCTGCTTGTAGACAGCGGGGGGAAACCCTACCTACTGTACAGACAAACTGACAGACTGAGACACACACACACACACACCACACACACACACACACACACACACACACACACACACACACACACACACACACACACACACACACACCACACCACACACACAACACACACACCACACACACACACACCCACACACACACACACACACACACACACACACACACACACACACACACACACACACAGAGGAAACCAAACCCCCCGGTCCAACACTTCCTCCTGTTTACTGTGCTTCGTTAAATCATGATGAAATAAGATTGCAGCATTTGGCTGAGACGGATACCTCCAGTAAAGTTAGAGTTGGGAAAAACTGGATGTTTCTGCTTTCATTTATTCATCTTTTGAGTCACTCTGCCTTCTGCGTCTACATAACAAGTACCCAAAGAAAAATGTGAAATCTTTCTTTTTCCCCAAGTGCAGCTCATAGTGAGGTTTGTAATAAAAATGCAGACTGAAACCAAGTATGTTCTCTATCTCGTTTTATAAATAATTCTGCTTTTTAACCAACAAACAGACCTGCGAGCAACAGCAAAATATACTGGACCTATTTTTGTGTAAATAATCTATTATATTTTAAAAAAAAAAAAATAACAGCAGGACATTGTCAGGCTGAGGTATAATTGACTTCTAAATATTTAATTGCCATATTTGACAGTGGCTTAGATGCTTATATTTTAATTTCCCTATTTAATGGAATATTAACATCTTAAGATCCTAAATGAATATTCCAAAAGCCAAACCTAAGAAATGTGGGTTATGAATGTTTCATGTAAGGTTTTAAAATCACATGAAAAAGAAACAGAGATTTAAAAAAAAAAAAAAAAAATCAGTTTCTTTAATCATTCTTGCTATTTTATGTGGTCCCCATCTAAAATTCTTCCCTTTCTCTGTCTTAAGGCAGTCTGAATGGAGAAGCCCATGTTCTTTTCTATTTCTATCTTCTTCTTAAAACTTTCCTCATGATTTATTTATTGTAGCTTGTAGTAGCAGGACGGCTCCTCTTCGGGGATGTTCAGGCCTCTAAGGATGGGTACAGCTGCCTGTGATGTCCACCAACACAGATTCTGCCTCTGTTGTGGTTACTCCATCAGAAATAAGCACAGAATGAGCGCTGCAGGGCATCCTTCCTTATCAGACAAAAAACCTCCAATCTACAAGGTGGCAGCTCCTCAGAAATATATTCAGTGGGATTCCCATTTACTTTTAAAATACTGCACCGTAGATTTTGCATCAGCTATTTGCCTTTTCTCGTGACACATTACATATCCAGTTAGGATTCTTTTACTTTCAGAGATAATTAATGAAAATCAGGCTACTAAACTGAGTGACTGTTCAACAAACACACTGTGGTATCCACCCAAAGAGCTGATGTAAAACGCTGCATTGTTTGGCAATATGCATCAAGATCCGTAGGAGGGAATTAACAGAAGCCTGCAGTGGAGAATGTCGAGAGGAATGTCATGCGTGTGCGTGTGCGTACACATGCCTCTGACTCTAAGTGTACAGTATGTTGCATGGGACCCGGTGCCAAGTGGACACAGATTGTCCCAGTCCGCTCAGGGGGAAGGTGGTAGAGTAGAGGTGTGTTAGTGTGTGTGTGGTTGGATGTAGACTAGAGAATGAGGGGGAGGGCAGCTTCTGGCTCTATGGAGAGCCTATTTATGGATCCTCATCGAGAGCCCCTCGTGTTACTCATTGTCACTTTCACTCACACATCGCTGAATAGGTGGCCAATCATCCAATCCACTCAACTCTATTCCTAAAGGGAACGTGAACAAAAAAAAGCAAAGATAATTGTCACTCTGCTTCATCGTAATATTGACTGGAAACCAACCACAGAATAGCAGATATTCTTTGAGACGTCTGATGAAGGAGGGAGGTAAGTGTGTGTCTGCGTTTGTGTGAATACGTGTCAATACGCACTATGGAGCCATCTCTTTCCGTCTGTCGGGGGAAGCTGATATTGGCCAGTGCTGTCATCAATCAGGTTGCCACTGCTGTGTGTTTCATCCATATCGTCCACTGATGGGATTCATTAAATTGGCGCCAACCCGTATCGGAGGGTGGGTGAGGGAGGGTGTTGCGGGGGGGGATTCTCCATTTCAACAAGATGATCTCACCTCCTGTCTGCAGCTCAGGAAGAGGACTTTTCATTCATAAAGTTCATCCATTCACCCGTGCGTGTGCTCAGACGCGTGCACGCAAACACACATATACACGACCAACATGTCTCCCAGCGGGATGATGAGGAGACAGTTGTGCCAATGAGGCAATATTCAGGTGAGATCACTGCCGGATGCCAAGGCTACTCTCTACACTTCAAAACTCTATCAAGGATGAGTGTTGGATTTCTGCTCTCATTTGACCTTGCCTGCATTATAGTACCACATGCTCACAAGAAAAACAAAACAAATCATAAAAACCTGATTAATGATACAGTTACACATCCGGTAGACATGAAACAACACTATTTTAGCCAAATGATTAACCTTTATACTCAAATACTTACTTTTGGCTTTGTTTTTGGTCTCTATCAATTCATGAGGGAAAATCTAGCTCTTCAAATGCTCCACTATGTTTACTAGCTGGTCACTCACTATGTTTGTCTGCTCTTTGGCTCCATGCATATAGTGTAGAGCGAGGTTTGGAGCTTTTTCCCCAAAACAGCCATCTGGTAAATGATATTGAGAGAGTAACAGAACTTTTAACATGCAGCCATAAAACCAAAACAATGACCTGAAACTCACTAAAAGCTGTTTAGAATTGAGCGGAGCTGAAAATTTAGATGGCAATTTCCTGTAGGTTCATTACTCTGAGTGATGCCTTTCACATTGTTATTATCGTAGCTGCTTTAAGTTTATATGTTAAAAAGGAAAAACTCGTCCCGGTGGCTCAACTTGAATCCAGCCCATGGCCCTTTGCTGCAGGTCCTCCCCCAATTTTCTCCCCACTTCCCCGTGTCTCTCCACTGTCCTATATAATAAAGCCTAAAAGGCGAAAAAAATCCCCCAAAATACTTAGAATACCTTCAGAGTCATGTATCTGGTTAACTGATTAATTACAGTCTTTTGGTTCTGTTCTTAATCTCCTGTGTGAAATATCTGACTTTAGTAGGTAAATCCTCTTTGTCTGTCTGCTGTTTGATACTGGTCACGTAGCGCACAGAGTAGAGTTGCACAATTTATTGTTTCAGCATTGACATCGCAGCACGCGCAACACTCAAATGAACTGAAACCTATCTTGTTACAACTGTTTTTGCTCACACAGTTCTCATTTTTCATGACTAATCTACAAGAGAAGTCTTCCTGATAGAACTAAATTTTCTCAGATTTCAGGGTTCTTGGACACACTGTGTTGCGAAAGAGAAGATTTGGTTGCAAAGAAAAATACAGCATCAGTTGTATGGAAATATTTTGGCTACAGAAAGGATGACGCGGACCAAAAACGGGTACTCAGTCAGCAGTGTCTTGCAAATTGTTGCCGCTATACAAGACAACACAACTCATTTGTTGGACCGTTTGAATCAGCACCACAAAACTCTCTATCTCTATGTCATGTCAAGTAAAATGAATTATTTTGGATGCCTTTGCTTTTTAAAGAAAAATCCCTCCAATCATTGTAGAATGTTTAATTCTTTCAAAAGGGTTCCTGTTTTTTGCTTTGTTTTGTAGTTTTTACAGAAAAACAAGCATCCCAAAGTTCTTTTACATATTGGTATCTTAATAATATAACAATAACCTGAAGGAATAATATAGTTTTTATAAACTCCATGGGCCAGTCGCTTGTCCATAGTTACAATAAGTGTCCCAGACAACCGAGGAAACATATTGACTCATTCTGTCATGTTCTTAAATATGGTAATCCAGCATTTAGATCAAGCATCGCTTTGATCTTTGAGGGAGATTACGGTTGCGTCTGATTTTCCTTTGAAACCTCCGAGAAGCGAGGAGGCAGCCAGGCAGCCTGCTGCTGAGAGCCTCTGGCAGCGACCCAGTCACGAGAGGGTTAATAACAATAAAGGGGAGGTTGGAGAAGCCTTCCTGAAAGTCACATGGTCTGTGTCGGGAAGAGGAGGGGGGCAGAAGATTGGAGGGAGGGTGCTGGAGACGAAAGGGGGGAGGAGACTGGAGCGTGTTGCCGTAGAAACAGAATCCTCAGTTGGCCGGTGTGAAGTCAGAGGCACAATATTAGGCAGTGACTGCAGTTAGATGCTGCTGGTGGTGCGAGGTGGGTGGATGAGGAGGGGAGGGGGAGTGGGGGGTGACTCACACTGGCGGAGGACACACTCTGCATTCTAATGGATCGACACACGCGTGGACGCACTCACACACACACACACACACACACACACACACACACACACACACACACACACACACACACACACACTGTACTCACACATACACACCTTCATTGGTTTCACCGCGCTCCATCCTGAGTCTCTTCTCATCTTAGAATCTCCCACTTCTCTCCGCTAACTCTGTATAGCACGGACCAGCACTATCCCGCACCACTCTACTTCGGAGCATATAATTAATTCATTATGTCAATGGAACATCCATTAGCCTACGTTTTGGTGGCTTCACTCGCACGCGTTGATAAAGGGCATCTATTAGAGGGAACCAACTGCTTAGACAGGCTAGTAAACTATAGCCATGTAATTGGTGAAGGTATAATTGCATAGCACACGTAGCAATTAAAGCGATAATATGTGTAAACCATGCTCAAGATTATCATTGGATTAACTACACTTCCCAAATACCCCTGAGTGTAGCTGCTCACCAGCTGTTACAGGGGAAGTGTTCGTAATTATGTTGATGATTTTTAATGCTGCTTTTGTTGGATGCCTTCTCTTTTTGGCTGCAGGGGAATCAGTTTGTATCTCATTACATGTATTGTGAGGAAGTAGTTCATGATAATGAACCTTTTCTTTCAGGGTGCAGGACAATAAGCAGGAATATTAAGCAGATATTTTCTGAAATGTACAATTCTGAATCCTGACAAGTGAAGATGTTTGGATTGACAAGATGTGAGACGTGCTATCGCAAAAACAAGTCATTTACACAGCCAACATAACCGGGGTGGCCAAAATGTATAACTGTAATTATGTTTATGGGTTCACCTATTCAAGCAATTAATCTAATATTAGTATTTTATTCATAGTCTCTTACTAAATGGTGAAGGGAAAGAGATTGGAATAATGTGGCTTCAATAGAGAGACAATTTTATCCTCATGAATTATTAATATTTTAAAGGTTATTAAGATGCAAAGTTTTTCGTGTCTGTCATTTATTTCTACTTTAAGGGAAATAATATGGAAAAAAAATCTAATTTCTCTTCATTTAATATCTGGCTGTGACAAATTAATCTACTGCTTAAGCTCAAGTAATGTTTTAAATATAATTCTAAAACATGATTAACTACAAGTACAGTATAAATGCTTTTTACCAAAACAACAACACCCCGCTTCTGTTTTTCTGTTCAGTAACTGACGACCGCAGCCAGGACAACATATTTTCTGCCGCTCACATCAGCCACTGCAGTGTTGTAGCTCATGGGGACGTGACGTACACTTGGCCCATAGCAAGTAATTGACTTTTGATTGAACGGTGCTTTGCTCTTCCTTTTAAGGAAAGCCAGGGCAGATTCATTTCCCATCATTGCTGCGTGTAAAGCTGGAAGCAGCAGGGAAAATCACAGGCACTGTGACGTTTTCTCGGTCACCACCCACAGCTGTATCTCCTGGTCTGGGGTGAGCCAATGGGGAACAGGCTGGTGGTCTACTACAGTCCTGGATGGTCAGCAGTGTAGGGGGCTGGCTGATGAACACTACCTTTAGGCCTGTTTATTTCAGCCTACTTGTGACCATGACTCATTTAATTTTTGGGAAGACGTAATGCTGCACCCCCTTTAGCAAAAAAACAAAAACTGGATATCCCCTGCCTCTTTTTGTTTGAGCTTTTCTCTTGCATTTTCAGTCAGTTTAGGCCCGTGGTTCCTTGGTGGTTTATGTTTGTGACTCTCCTAAAAATGAAAAGAAACCTATCTTTAAATACCGAATTGTGACTCCTCATTTGAGTTTATGGCCTAAGTAATGAGTAGTTCAACTAGTAAGATTTTTACCTTCTCAGAAGAGGCAATAAAGATTAATTTCATGAGGGAATAAGCAAACAACAACTCTCTACATTTTGTGTGACATAACAGTGAACTACTTGCCAATTAAACATTTAAATGGATCTATTAACAGTCAGATAAGCCACATATTGCATTAGTGACCTTC
Source organism: Amphiprion ocellaris (assembly GCF_022539595.1). Classification (NCBI taxonomy): domain Eukaryota; kingdom Metazoa; phylum Chordata; class Actinopteri; family Pomacentridae; genus Amphiprion; species Amphiprion ocellaris. Next base: position 26,680,037 of record NC_072783.1, read on the forward strand.
TTGATGATTATTCTGCTTTTCCTAAAGTAGCTTATGGTTACTTTATTTCAACTGATGCATAATTTAGCTTGAAAGGCATTGCACTTTTTTCTTTTTTACTCCGTATTATACAATCATCGCTATGAGTCAAAAGTCTGCATTTCAAACATTTTGTTTCGCTTTTTAATCAATGTAACAATTTTGTGACCCCTCACATTTATCTGTGACTTTTCTTTTCAAGTGTCTGCGATATTATGCAGCTACTTGTCCAGAAACGTCCTGTCCAAGTGGATGACCCTACATTTGCATAATATATCCAGTGTAATAAGAGGTAATGTAGATGTATCATTTTCCAAATTTGTATTCTGGAGGAACAGCACCAATTATACAGAGTTATGCTAATTACCTACTTGACCGGATCACATATTAGTTGTATGAAGAGTCATTATTTCAGCAGAAGAGGCCAATTATATTCTGCTACAAAACTATGATGGAGGTAATCTCACACTGAGATGTGAGGATGTAAATGAAAGGATAAAAAAGTCTGTTGTTGCCTCTCAAACAAGTAACCAACATGCATAAAGCATTCATTGTTCAGAAGCCACTTTAACCGGTTAGTTTTAGTGCATTGCGCTGTCCATGGTGCTGATCAGTGGACAGTTCAAAATGCATCAAATGTATTTATTCATTTAACCCTCCTGTTGTCTTTGTTTATGGGCACCAAAAATATTGTTTCCTTGTCTAAAAAAATACAAAAATTCTGCAAAAAATTCCCCAAATTTCTGAAAATTTGCAAAACCTTCAGGAAGAAAATTCCAATAATTCCTTAAAAGTTTCCCTTAAAAGTTTTATTTTAAAAATATTCCCCAAATTTGGCAAGAAAAGTCTTGTAAATATTTTCAAAAAATGAGTAAAAATCTTCCAAAAAATCCTAAAAATATCTAAATTGATTACATATATAACAGTAAAACTTCTAATATTTTCTTTAAGAACATTCACAAAAAATCTACCAAAATCCAGCGACATTCGCTCCCTTACTGGGAGAAGAAGCCCCTGGGGGTAACCTTACCTTGTAAATCAGTTTACACAATACAAACATGTTGCTTCTGCATAAACTAACCATATTCTCAAATATTGATGTTGCTCCAACTTCAAATGCAACATTAAATACTAGATAAAATACACAGAACTTATTTTATATTTTTATTGGTAAACAGTTCAAATATTGCCAATTAATTTCCAATTGAGAGGAGACAAGTTATAAATTAACTGTGAAAAAGGGATGTTTAGCAATGATTAAAGCTAGCTTGCTAATGCTACAGTAAGCCAATGTAGCATAGCTTAACATAAATTTAGCTAATTAGCATTTTAGATTGATAATATCACATTTTTACTGCTGCTTAGCTATTATACTGCTTTGTTATAGAATAAGTGTACATAATTTATCAGACATCTAACACTAGCAAAAAAAACACCAAAGAGACCAGTAAAATGATTACATATTACTATTTAAAGATTAGTAAGGTCACTATCATCCAAGAAAAGTATTTAATGATCAGGGGGAGATATATGATACCCAAATTTACTCTAGAATGCAAAAATCGTGGGAATTGAGAAAAGCAGTTCAAATTATTAAAATTTTCAAACCTACTGCCTCACTTTCTTCACCTAAATGAGCCATTTATAACAACATTTGTAACAATTTTATCTTGACGTGTTCTTTCATGATTTGAACAGTGATTCTGTAACGGTTTCATTTTTCAGCAGGTTTCCTTGGAAATGTGTAGCTTTTAAAACTCAATACAGGCCTAAGAAACTATTAAAGGTTCTTTCAACAGAGCAATGAGGCCCCAAGACACTTAGAAATCCATTTTTTAAAAAACAAACAAAAAAAGAAACTGCATATAAATGAGTGTTTGGAGCTTATCAAATGTGATATTTTTTTATTTGGTTAAAATAAGAAGTGGATGGACCGTAGGCGTCGTCTTCTGAAGGTTTTTTGCAAACCCTACACCCTGTCCTCTCTGGAAAATGGACTCCCCCCACTAAAAATCAATGCTTATCGATTTCATTAGGCTAAAATAAAGACTTGTCAATGTGCCTGCTGAACTGGTGAAAAGCAGCTGGGTTGAATGTCAGACACGCAGCGCCACCTGGTGGTCAAAAACTAAAACCTACATCCCAGCAAATAGCATCCGACTAGATGACATGGTAAAATGCTGAATGATTCAATGACCCGACATTGTCACGAAATAAAGACAGAAATTACATCTCCACAACAAAACACAGCCCCGACCCGTTCTAGTGTTACATGTGCACAGACAGCAGTCAGTGGACGTGATATTACAGCATCCGAGGATGAATCAGGCGCTGCAGGAATTCAGACCATAATTCATATAGAAATCCTACCTTTCACAGGCTCGTTGTTGTCAAATAACTGGACGTTTTGCGTCCACCGGTGTGTCGGTTTGAAAATAAAGAGAGAGCGGTTGTTTTATCCACACAGGAAAGCCCTGACACCGTGTTACCTCTGTTCAGCCTGGCCACTACAGGGGTCCCATCTGGCTAATTAGCTTGTCAATAAACCTTGAAGGTAATACCGCGAGAACGAGAGTTGGGAGTGAGAGCTCATCCCACCCCAAGTCCAGCGCTGCACCTCACGTCAGCCTTGTTATTGCATTAATTCACAAAAAGTAAAAACAGGAGATTAGCTGAACACAGATATCCAAAGTAACCCGAACCATTTCTAAACTAAATCCATCTAGAGCAATAACGTAACCGTTGTCTATTATTTATATGCTCATTGTGAGTATTTATGATTATTATTGGGACAAAAACTAATGAGTATCAGACAATATCAGGCGCAATATACCAGTTCAGCTTGTCAGTCGATATGTCCTGCTGTAATTAGCCTGAGGAATAGTAATAAGTGTGTTTCAATACTTACACACAGGCCCATTTAACTACAACATTTATGAAGACCACTGTTACCTGGGAGGTTACCTTATTTAGAACTTTAACCTAACAGAGAAGGAGGGTCACTGAACAGGATATGGATCATAGATATTGGTCTAGAAAATGTATTGATGCTTTGTTAATGTCATTAGTAAAACTGTAAGGGAAACAGAATCTTTCTGACGAGCATCCACGGTGGAGTCAGGGAGATTCTTCACAGATTTGCTCTAAGAAATAAGCCAAGTTCCATTAACTACAGGTAAGTGTGTAGATAATGTAAAATATTATTAAGATCATTCCATCCGAAATTATCAAATTTGTTGAACACTTTCTGCTGGACTAACACTAATTTGCCTCAGATTTTAATGGCATAAAATATGGATAATAAATCTATGAATAAATACATTTTGTCTTATGTAAAAGTTGAAACATGGATATTAAAAAATCCACCCATTCTTATACTTGATAATCTGTAGGACTGTGTGACTGGTAAAAAACCCACACAGGCACAGATTCCACCCAGAAAGACCTTGGGCTGAGATTTGAACCCAGGAACTTTGAGGTGACAGTGCTGGCCACTACCCCACTGTGTCACTCATATTAATAAAATGCTATAATTATACAAACAAATAAATGTACTTATTTCTTTATATAGAGACATACTGTATAGATATTATATATCAATAAATTCAAATACACTGAAAAATACATTCCAAACATATGTATAATATCAAGTTTTTTGTCAATAGCATCCTCTTTTGTGGCATCAAATACCCTGATATCTTGAGGAATTTCAGAGGAATATTAATAACTGTTATTCAGTGTTGTTGCATTGGCACACTTAATTATGGTAAACCTCAGTAATTTATTCTAGGTTTGATTTTTAAAGGATGGAATTAAAGTTTTGCTCATACATCTACTCCCAATAACTTATAATGACAAAGTGAATGTGTGCTTTTAGAATGTTTTGCTTTTTTTTTTTTTAGAAAACTAAAAAATTCTGTCTTTCATTTATTAGAATATTTAGGCTACTGTATTCAGACGTGATCAGGTGCATTATATTTGTTTTTGTTATCCTGAGGATGTATAAAAGTCTACTCCTGGTGAATTGAAAAGATTGGCTATAGTTCAGAAACACACATCTGTATAAAGTTCCAAAATTCACACTGCACATTAAGACAAACAACCAAGCAACTATGCTGTGGTGGGATTTCCTCAGTGGCATGGAGATGGAGACTTGTTATAACTGAAGGAAAGGATGAATACAATCAAATCCCTGAGTGGGCCAGCTAAAGCCTAGATTTGTACACTTTGAGAGGATGTAGTAAGAAGAAACTTCCCAAATTCAGGCATGTAAAGCTTTCTGCAAATTGCCAGAGAAGATGCACAGCGTCTACCGAGTGAATAAAGGGTCTGAATCCTTTTGCAAATGAGGGATTTCAGATTTGGAGTTTTAATAAAATTGCACAAAGGTTTAAAAACATGTTTTCAGAATGGATTTCAGAGTGTAAATTGATGGTTAAAATGCCAATTTTATTAATTTAGGCATAAGAAAATGAGGGAACACAATGGATGCTTCAAGAATATCTACTGAAAAAGCAGAATAAAGGTTTTGAAACTAGACATTGACACATGACATGAGCTTTTGCTTTATTTTCAAACACACTTCCAGTTAAACACACAGTAAACAGTGAAAAAAAAAGTGTTGTAGGGTAAGAAATTATTCCAATAATAACATAATTTGTATAATAATAATAATAATAATAATAATAATAATAATAATAATTATTATTATTATTATTATTATTAAGTTTATATAGTAATATAGAAGTTTCTCCCTGCCTTGTAAATGGAGAAAATTTAGAAACATGTAATTTTTTATTTTTAAAAAATGCATAAAAGTTTTCTTGGTGCATGAACTGAGGCTGCTGACTGACCTTATATTGCACAATGTTCAATGTCTTTAAATATTTTCACAGTAAGGATTCATCTGTCGATCTATCTATACCTGAAACCTGATCCTCTGTATATAGTCTTCTACATGTTTGTTGTTTTTTTTTTAAGAATAAAGTCATCTGTATATAATGCTATGGGCAATTTTTGCACCATTTTTTTCTTATTTATTCTTGCACTGCCTTTATACTCTTATACTTTCTCCTTTCCTAAGGAAGAAGTTTCGGTTATTTCCCCAGTTATGTTTGAAATGTAACATTACTTCTTCAGCTCAGTGCATCAGTGATCATATTGGTTTAGTGGTTGGAAGTCAATAAAACATTAGCGTCAGTCAAATTGAATGCGTCAGTGGATGGAAGTGGTGGTTGCCTTGTGCTGCTCTTCACTTCACTGCAGCTCCATGGCTCCATCTGCTGGACGGACAGAAGTGCAGCAGCTGATGGCAGCTTCTTTGACCTCACGCTGCTGTCAGACCCACAGATTAGGGTTTATTTCAGATATATATAATAGAAAATAGTAATTAAAAATAAGATGATGTTGTATTTTTGCAGCAGTGAGTTTTACAGGGTTAAGAGCAACCAGTCAAAGGTTATTACTGAGGATTTTAAACAAAACATTCAGGCAAACAGTTAACATCATAGGGTGCCTGACATGTTTGTTTTTTTTCCGGGTCGATACAGATTTTTTTTGTAATCAAGGAGATCAATAACCAAGATTTGGAATCACTACACATTTGCAGGAAAAATAAAGTTTTTGAACAGCACATAAAGTTAAGTTAAAATTAAAATAATCACGAGTTGCAGCCTTTGCTTATTTATGTTTTACATGCTGAAGTTGTCCTTCAGTGTTTCACTGATCAGATTGTGCTGTGGGCAGGAACAAGATCAGAGGGAGGCAGCTGCAGCAGACCCAAAGTAGTTTCACATTCATTTATCTGATCAGATTTCAGGGGGCTTTTTTTTTTTTTTTTTTTTTTTTAAGAAATGGGACCAATAATTGAAAACATGCTAAATATCAGATGGGATCATTGGTGTCACAGGACATCTGCAGACACAGGTCAAAGATTACAAGGAGTTTATTTAACGAATGAAACTAAAACCAACACAGAAAGGATAACTAAACCAAGGTGAAAACAAAAAGGGGAAACCAGACTAATTGTAGGAGAAAGGTTCTGGTTTCAGAGTCTGTGGTCTGGCAGAGAGCGGAAGAATGAAGAACCGGGCCTTCGTGGATTAAGGTGATTGAGAACAGGTGAATCATTCCCCACACCTGTGAGAGAGATGGATGGATGGATGGATAGATGGATGGATGGATGGATGGATGGATGGATAGATAGGTAGGGAGGTAGATGGACCATAGATAGATGGATGGATAGGTAGATCCTGCAGTGGGGAAATTTTCAGTGTGGCAGTAGCAGATAGGAAAAAAAGTTAAAAAAAAAAAAAAAAAAAGCAGCACTCAGTGCACAGATATAAATAGATGCTTTCTCCTTAGAGAAGAAATAGAAATGCTTGTAAAAAAAAAAAAAACCCTGTGAAACTGCACATATTGACTTATTTACATTTTATTGCAGTTACTTCATGGGTGATCTGAACTACTGGGAGCAGGCTTGATTGAACACAGTCTGACTGCTGCAGGAAGGAAGGACCTCCTTCAAACATCGTGGGTGAAGCAGTCTGTCCCTGAAGGAGCTGCCGGTGATGGTCCTGTTTCCTGCAGGGGGTGGGAGATGTCCTCCATGATAGACAACAGCTTTGTCATCATCCTCCTGTCTACCACCAGCCCAGGACAGAGCTTGCTTTCTTAACCAGTTTCTTTAGTCTCTTCCTGTCTGCAGCCGTGATGCTGCTGCTCCAGCAGACCAGTCCATACAGGATGGCTGATACCACCACACAACCATAAAAGGTCCTCAGAATTGCTCCCTGCACCCCGAAAGACATGTTTGAATGTCTTTATCAATAAATGCTCAAACATATGTTGAGTGTCAGCTCAGCTCTTTGTTCCATACATGTAAATGTTCCTATGTGATTGGTGTCTTGCAGTCAGAGTGTAAAGAATTGAAGCTGTCAGAGGCTTTCTGTGGTGAAGAGGCTGCAGGACATCAGCTGCTCCAACAGGTGAAGCCTTTGTTCTTTGGCTCCAACCAGAAGCAGCAATAAATCAGCATGAGCTGCAGCTTATCCACCTCATAGAGTGTATAATAAAGAAACCAAGAGGTTTTAGTTGATAGCTGTCGCTAGCAGTGTGTTGTTCAGGTTGTGAGGAGAAGTAAAAAGCTACAGCACCTGGTATTCCCAGGTAGTCTCCCATCAAATACTAACCAGGGCCCAACCCTGCTTAGCTTTGCAGATCAGATGAGATTGGGTGTATTCAGTCTCAGAAACAAACCTCACATGATTCAGATCTCCACTCACACCTTTTATTTGTCATTTGGTTGCGCCAGTACTAATTGATAGCATCATTTAAGCAAAGGTTAGAGCAACATCTTGTAGGACAGGTGGTGTAGAGGTAAGTTTTTTGCCTCCCCGGTACCTTAGTACCTTTATTATCTTCACTTCCTTAATACTTTTGTGTACCATCATTTATGAAAACTAACAGCTACACCCAGTAGGAAGGATAGTGCAGTGGTAAGTTATCTGCCTCTTATCCAGGAGGTCCTTGGTTGGAATCCAGCTCAAGGCTCTTTTTACACTTTGGCTGCATGACAACCTCTTGCAACCATCATTACAACAAACTCCACCAGGGACCTTGTGTGACAGATAGCTCACACAGAGGGTGTGGTGTCTGTCATGTGGACGGTCATGGTTCGAATCCCCGCTGGGAACCTTGTTGAGGATGATAGTGGAGTGGAAAGGTTGTGGTGTGGAGTGTCACTGGACTGGACTGGACTTCAAGGATGGATCCTGGGAAAAAGGAAAACCAGGAGATTTACCCATAAGCAAGGCACGAAGGCACGAAGGCACGAAGGCACGAAGGCACGAAGGCACGAAGGCACGAAGGCACGAAGGCACGAAGGCACGAAGGCACGAAGGCACGAAGGCACGAAGGCACGAAGGCACGAAGGCACGAAGGCACGAAGGCACTAAGGCACGAAGGCACGAAGGCACGAAAGGCACGAAGGCACGAAGGCACGAAGGCACGAAGGCACGAAGGCACGAAGGCACGAAGGCACGAAGGCACGAAGGCACGAAGGCACGAAGGCACGAAGGCACGAAGGCACGAAGGCACGAAGGCACGAAGGCACGAAGGCACGAAGGCACGAAGGCACGAAGGCACGAAGGCACGAAGGCACGAAGGCACGAAGGCACGAAGGCAGATTTTGCCCAAATGTAAAAAAAAAAGCTTGAGCAGAGTGGGGGATTGAACCTGCACTCTCCAGGTTCCAAACCACCATCACTACCTCTGGACTACTGGTCCTACATACCCAAATACAGGCTTTTCTTCTATTCGTCAAGGCGGTGACATCAACACTGAAAGAAAAAAAAAACAATCCACAAAATCAAAAAAAGAAGATAATCTACCTACAACTTTTAAAGAACACGCTAAAAAACACAATACTAAAAAGTCACACTCTTCTCCTCATCACTCATTTTTACATTTTAACACAATTTCAAATCCACACAAATCACATTTTTTCATGTCAAATCACTTCTCTTCACTACAAATGGGAGAGAACAGCAAACAAATAAAATACAACTTATGGCTTAAATATCTTCAAAATCTCTTTGCTATTCCTCTACATTCAAATTCCTCAACACCACTCAACAATCACCTGCAGGATCTCTTACTTCTTTCTTAGCTCTGACAAAACATCTTCAAGACTCTGAGAAGACAACTCATTTTCAACACATTTGCTGCTTCGTCTAAGTGTCCACACACATCTCCAGTCATCCACAGGCCTCACCACTGATCAGCTGCACAAACTTACATGTTAAACTTCTCCAAAGATAAAATACAGGCCCTTCTGTCTGATCACAACTTTTACTGGTGGCTCATATTTCAAGTTCATTTCCTTGCAAAGTCTTTATTTTGGATTAAAGTGGGATCTGTGACCAGGCAGATCACTTGTTTATTCTTAGCATTTGGATTTCACTGACATTCCTGTCATGTAGAAAAATAGAAATATCTTTGCATTGATTCAGCTAAACTAACTGCAGACACTGAGAGGCGTAAAGTTCAACAAATGCTGTTTTTATTTACTTCACTGGTGACATCAGTAGATGCTTGCAGTGAAACCACCACTGCAAATATTTATGCATTTAAGTATCACAACTGAAAACTCCCTACAAACGTCCACTTCTAACACCACAAACATTGTCCAGAGGAAATGATATTAGCTGAACATAAAAACATGTAAAACAGCTCTGATGCTTTCATCCTGAGCTCCACTCAAACATTTCACTGTGCAGCAGCTCAGCAGTTTGTTTAAGAAAAGCATTTAGGTTCAATCTGTGAAGCCCAAAACCCACCAGCTTTGAAAAATGACACCATTTACCAGAGTCACAAACTGTAAAAACAGAAGGAATTGTTGGATTTTCTATGTGAATGTGTCGCCTCTCTAGTTAACTCACCCGGTTACGTCTCCATCCTGACGCTGCTCTGCTGGACCGGAGCTTCTGGACCAGCCGGGTGGCCCTTCCTTCACAGATCTTCCCGGTGGGAGTGATTCTGAGTCGGCCTTGGTTGACTGCAAACTCCTTAAAATGGACACGAGAGGAAATCGTGGACAAATCGATACAACAGCTTGTTCGGTTTGTCCTGTTCTTAAATGGGTAGAAAACTGCTGAGAGCTCTCAGTTCAATTCAATTTTCAATTCAATTTTATTTATATAGCGCCAATTACAGTCAAATTGTCTCGAGACGCTTTACAGAACCCATATGCCTGACCCCCAGAGCAAGCCAAAAGGCGACAGTGGCAAGGAAAACACCCTTTTAACAGGGAAAAAAACCTCGAGCAGAACCCGGCTCTAATGTGGGGGGAACCATCTGCCTGCTGGCCGGGCGGGTTGAGAGGGACAGAAGAGGTAGAAAGGTAGAGATAGAGGGGTAGAGGTAGAGATAGAGGGGTAGAGATAGAGAGGTGGGGGGGCGGGACACAAGGACCATAAAACACAACCACACATCTGAAGCATCCAGCATCCAGCTCTGGGACCAGGGACACTCGGAGAAAGGACACAGAAAGAAACAGAGTGAATGTAATGCAATAATGGTATATGTAGTAAATACATAGGTAGTTAGAGAAGGGCTCAGTGCATCAAGAGAGGTTCCCCAGCAGCCTAGGCCTATAGCAGCATAACTAGGGGCAGAACTAAGGGACGTCAAGAGGGGAAGTCAGTTGTGCAAATGAAAACACAAGCATACCCCCTCAGGGTCCCCCAGTCAGTCCTAACTATAAGATTTGTCAAAAAGGAAGGTTTTAAGCCTGGTCTTAAAATTAGAGAGGGTGTCCGCCTCCAGAACCCAAACTGGGAGCTGGTTCCACAGGAGAGGAGCTGATAACTGAAGGCTCCTGCCTCCCATTCTACTTTTAGAGAGAAGTTACAGGTCGCTTCTCCAAGTAAGCCTGCAGTCTGAGAGCGAAGAGTTCTGCTAGGATAATATGGTACTATCAGGTCTTTAAGATATGATGGAGATTGGTTGTTAAGAGCTTTATATGTCAGAAGAAGGATTTTGAATTCTATTCTACATTTCACAGGAAGCCAATGAAGAGAAACCAGCATAGGAGAAATATGATCTCTCTTGCTAACTATCGTCAGTACTCTGGCTGCAGCATTTTGGATCAGCTGTAGATGTTTCAGAGAGCTATTGGGACAACCTGATAATAAGGAATTACAGTAGTCAAGCCTAGAAGTAACAAATGCATGGACTAGTTTTTCTGCATCACTCTGAGACAGGATGTTGCTGATTTTCACAATATTTCTCAGGTGGAAAAAGGAAGTCCTACAGATTTGTTTTATGTGCGAGTTAAAGGACATGTCCTGGTCAAAGATAACACCGAGGTTCCTCACAGTAGTACTGGAGGCCAATGTAATGCCATCCAGAGTAGCTATATGCTTTGAAAGCAATTCTCTAAGATGTTTGGGGCCAAATACAATGACTTCAGTCTTGTCTGAATTTAGTAGTAAGAAATTATAGGTCATCCAGGTCTTTATGTCCTTAAGACAATCTTGCAGTCTAGCTAGCTGATTAGTTTCATTTGGCTTCATAGATAAATACAATTGAGTGTCGTCAGCATAACAATGGAAATTAATACAGTGCTTCCTAATAATGTTGCCTAAGGGAAGCATGTATAATGTGAACAGTATTGGTCCTAAGACAGAACCCTGAGGAACTCCATGATTAACCCTAGTATGCTCAGAAGAGTCATTGTTGACATGCACAAACTGGAACCTGTCTGATAAGTAGGATTTAAACCAGTCCAGTGCTGTCCCTTTAATGCCAATAGAATGTTCTAGTCGCTGTAATAAAAGTTTGTGGTCGATTGTATCGAATGCTGCACTAAGGTCCAATAAAATAAGTATAGAGACCAGTCCATTATCTGACGCTATGAGAAGGTCATTAGTAACTTTCACCAGAGCTGTTTCTGTGCTATGATGCACTCTGAAGCCTGACTGAAACTCTTCAAAGAAGCTATTCCTTTGTAAATGTTCACATAATTGATTTGCAACTGTTCTTTCCAGAATTTTGGAGAGAAATGGGAGGTTGGAAACTGGTCTATAGTTGGCTAAAACATCTGGATCTAGAGTGGGCTTTTTAAGTAAAGGTTTGATTACAGCAACCTTAAAAGCCTGTGGTACATAACCTGTTACTAGAGAGAGATTAATCAGATCTAACATTGAGGAATCAGCTCTGACAGAGTGTTGCTCTGACTCCATGTGTGACTGAGGCTGGAGTGAACAGAGCTGCTGCTGCTCAGATGCAGCTTCTTATTAGCACAACAACAGACGCTGCGTTCACTACGTCTGTGGGTGTGGAGCTGATAAAGAGGATCTTCACCACTGACCTGAGCTGCTGCCACACGGTGAGATGTCCAACAGAGTCACTGAGCAGCTGATGATGAAGAAGATGAAGGCTTCAGGAGGAGGTGGAGGAGGAGAAGCTGCAGGGCCACATGAGACACTGAAGAGACAAACCAGAAATGATTCACACACTAGACATGAAGAAAAGAAAACATCAGAGAGTGTAAAATACAAGAATGAGTCCTGAACATCACAGGCGTAACCCGTAGAGCTACATGACCACACATGTTCTGGTCTTGAAAACGTGTATTAATCCAATAGAAAGTCTAGGGGTAGGGTTAGGGTTGGAGAGGAAGGTCCTTACAGTTGTAATGAAAAAAATAGGGTAATTAATATTACACATAAATATTTTTAATGTTAATACTAAGCAGCCGAATATTCTGAGAAATTAATCCGTGGTTTTTCCTTCAGCCGTTGTAGATCTAGATAACCTAAAGGTACAGTGCAACCACAACGGCTGAAGGAAAAACCCCAACTTTATTCTAAGAATTTTTTGGCTAGTGTGACTTAATATTAAATTATGAAAAAATGTATAATTTTATATCCATGTTTTTGGTACATTGCTACTGTCAGGACCTTCCTCTGTAACCCGAACCCTACCCCTAGACTTTCTATTGGATTGATACACCTTTGCTGACAGCCAACATGTGTGATCATATAGCTCTGCGGGTTAAGCCACTGACGCATGTAGTTGGTCCTCAATGCTGAGGCCCTGGTTCGATTCCCGCTCGCAACCCTGTGCTATATTAGTTGTTCTCATTCTTATTTCTACCCCATTGTCTGGCTGTCTCTCACTACGCCTATCCATCAATTAACTGCAAAAGACTACAACACTTATTTACAAATTTCCTGTTTATTTATTAAATACAATTCTTTAATTTCTTACATCTTTTTTCCCCCCATACTTTATAAAAGTTTAATTGTCTTAACTTTTTCCCATTTATTTAATTGCTTCTTTTTTATGTATTTTCTTTCTTTAATCTTCTTCTTCTTTCTAGAATTTAACACCAACCTTCAATTTTGGGTCATTTTTAGACATTTTGAAAAGCTATCAACTCAAACAGGGTAACACCGACAGATATGAAATTCAGCCAGGATGTACTCCAGGCATGGGTGATCAAAAGTTATCAAAATGCTCCACAAAAGTCTGAGGGCGTGGCCATGGCAGGCTCCCAAACTTTGATGCTTCGACATGACACATCAACTGCTGTGTAACTGCCCTAAACATACTCTAATCTGCCTCAAACTTTACATGTATGATCAGAGTCCCGCCCTGATGACATTCACATGCTGAAATACAGCCACAGTCATAGCGCCACCTGGTGGATAGAAGGAAAAGCTCTATAACTAGCCTGGACATGGTCCGATCTGCCTGAAATGTTATATGTGTCATCAGAGTGCGGACGTGATCACATCCATAGGCCAATATACACTCTCGGTCGCAGCGCCACCTGGTGGACGTGCGTGGATTCGACGACGAGCATGGATGCGAGGACCCGTCCAACGCTGCTTGCAGCTTTAATTTTTCATTTTTTTTTCATAATTCGGGAAGGAGTTCTGGTCTTCTTCGATTCCTCTTGCTTTCTGCTGATGTAATAAACACTTAAAATGTGGGTATCTGTATTAATATGTACTCTAAAATCAACCAATCAATCAAATGTTATGTATTTAGCAGTTTGTAAACTAATCAAATGCAGTTCAAAGTGTTTTGCAGGTGACTGATGAAATACAGGAAGTAGAAATTTAAAGATTTAGAGATGAATTCACACCAAAACAATGGAATAAGAAAAAGGAATTTCATAAGGTGCTTAAGATGATGTGTAATGTAGAATGGTAGTACAATCAATAAAAATAACTATTACACAAAATGAAGTGATTATAATAAAGCAGAATAAATAGATAATGTCAATGCTAATTAAAGAAACTAAAAATAACAGTACCGTTCAAAAGTTTGTGGTCACTGTACTTATTTTTGAAAGAAAAGCAGTTTTTTTCAATGAAGATGACATTAAATTAATCAGAAATACAGTCTAGACATTGTTAATGTGGTAAATGACTATTCTAGCTGGAAATGGCGGATTTTTAATGGAATATCTCCATAGAGGTACAGAGGAACATTTCCAGCAACCATCACTCCTGTGTTCTAATGCTACATTGTGTTAGTTAATGGTGTTGAAAGGCTCATTGATGATTAGAAAACCCTTGTGCAGTTATGTTAGTGCATGAATAAAAGTGTGAGTTTTCATGGAAATTGCCTGAGTGACCCCAGACTCTTGAACGGTAAATACTAACATCATAAAATCCTACAAGTCAGACTGAATAGATGGCTATTTAGTTTGCTTTTTAAAAATGTCTTCCTCTGTTTGGAAGCTCAGAGCAAAACACCAGAAAGCAGCATCACCAAATGTTTTATTCTGCTTTGTGAAGAGCTAGTCTGGTGCAGGACAGTATGTTGCTACATGCTCTAATATATATATATATAATCCAAATGATTAAACATTAATTAAAAGGAAAAGCTTTAAAAATGTAGTTTAGTTTATTTGCGTGTTGCATTGTGTTGCAGTGATTGTTGCTGTTTCCTGAAAGCAGGAAGGTTCTGGGTTCAAACCTGCTGCTTTTGAGGAGGTTGCATGTTCTCTCTGCATGCAAAAATGTTGACTCCACAAGTAAAGTAGTAAAAATGTAAGTAAAAAAAATACAACATATGCTTATTAACTGCCATTTATAACACGAAAATAATACAAGTGCCTCATTTCTGTACACTGAACCACTCTGTTCCACGTCACACCTCTTGACCTCTGACCTTTAACTGTACATGAGGCAAAGCTTCATTTTAATGCATCATTATCTTGTAAACCAGTTCTTCTAACCACATATGAACTAATTGAATCTGCAGTACCCGCAAACACTTTGATTTCTAGCTTTAAAAAACATCCAGCCAACACTAGAAGATGATCGTCATTGTGACTTGCATATTCAAATCAGTATTTCCATAAGAGGAAATAAGTATTTCCATAATTGGCTGCATGATTGCAACATCTTTCCCAAAAACCAGGTCCGATCCTCAAGGTAAGATGAACATTTAACAGATCTCCTCTTGTTGTGTGAAGCTTTAAAATTAGTAAATCATATACGTGTCTGTTGTATTTCAGCTGTAGGCAGTAACTGATTGAAAATGTTCCTCTATCTTCGCTGTGAGAAGCTGACCTGCAACCTCAGTGATCCTGTGGAGGATCAGTTTGGACACTGCGGCGACATGATGGCAGGTGTCATAGTCTGGACTTCTCTTAGCGCTCTCCTCTCTCTGGTTGGATGTCCGCCATGCGTTGCCGTCCTCTGGGAGCTTTTTCAGAGACACAAAGCAGGAGCCTCCATCACCCCCAACGACGTTTTCATGCTCAACCTCACCGTCATGGACCTGGTTTTCTTGCTTTTTGTCCCGTTGGGGTCGATGAAGAGCTGAACCACAGTGCCTGGGCCATGCTGGTGTATGCCAAAGGGCTCCCTATCATTCTCATCTGCGACGCCTCCATCCTGTGGACTCTGAAGAAGTCGTACCGTGGAGGAGGCGACCTGCACCCCAAGAAGAAGACTCTCCAGATCATCACCAACAGCATGGTCATGACCGTCACCTCCTACGTCCCTCCAGTGCTGGTCTACGGCTTCGGGAATCTGATATTTACTGATGAACAGGAGTTTGAGTGCTTTATAGCCATACCTGTCCTCATAATGCCGACTGCAGGGAGCGCAGTCATGCCTCTGCTCTATTTGGGCAATTTGGGGAGTCTGAAGAGCCCCTCTTGTTCAGTGTAAGAGTGTTTACGATGGGCTGTTGTGGCAACGGTTTGTGTCATTTACACAATGCTTGAGGCTAAAACATAATTGGTTTAGTCTTAAATGGAAAAAACTAATTATTTGGAGGAAGAGGAACAAACAAACAAAACATAACCTAACAGCGCAACCATAGACCATAGATGGCTGTTTTTGTGCTTTTTTTGTAGTCCTTTGCTGATGTTTTCTTCTCTGTTGTGATGGTTTTGCATCTGTTTGTGTAAATTTTCAATTTATTTTTGTTATGGACAGCGTGTGACCCCCACCTTCCTATGGTTGGCTCACCAGCTTCTGCCTCTCTCCCTCTGTTTACAGTAGCTGGTGATCATGGCAGAGGGAGAGCAGCTGGGCAATCCACACCTGTGGGTAGTTATCATTACCTGGCTTTAAGAGGGAGCCCCACACTGCATGCACTGTGGGATTGTACTGTTTGCACAGTGAGTGTCTCCAAGCGTTCTACTAGACGGTCATACGGAGCTGCCTGCCTTCCAGTTGAACCTCCAGATAGAGGCCCTGGACCCCCGCTTGATTTGCTTCCGGGTGAGGAGCAGCACTTGGCCCTCCAGATAGAGGACCTGCCCCCCCTGGACTGTACCGACCAGCTCTGTCCCTGACTGCTGAGCCTGTGGAGCCTGCCTTCCTCCCCCTCTTCCCTCAGTTAGTGAGTTTCTGGCCATAGTGGCTAATTATTGGTTAACTCTAAAGAAAAAAGAAATCTGATTATACTTACCTGTCTGCTGCTCTGTGTGTTTCTCACTTTGGGTTCCCAAATTCACACCCCCTGTAACAATTTTAGTGAGTTTCAATTGCTTTCTGGTCATTTTGTGTATCTTTGCATTCATTTTGCATGTCTTTTAGTCATTATTAAACAGTTAAGAAAAGGAAAAGCTCTCAAATTTAGTTTACGTTGCTCTTTTTCAGCACTATGAGGCAGTAGTTGATGCCGTTTCCTCAAAGCAGGAAGGTTCTGGGTTCAAACTTGCTGCTTTTGGAGAGGTTGCATGTTCTACCTGCATGCAAAAATGTTGAATCCACAAGTAAAATAGTAAAATTTAAGTCAAAAGTACAACATTCGCTTCAGAATTGCAGTGGAGCAGAAGTGTAAAGTCTGGTGAGTCTGAAGAGCCCCTGCTGTTCAGTCTAAGAGCGTTTATGATGGGCTGTAATAGTAATGGGTTGTGTAATTTATACGACACTTGAGACTGGAAAAAAATATTGGTTTAATCTTAACAGGAAAAAGCTTATTATCTGAAGAAAAATGTGTTTTTCTTTAATATATATTCTTTATATATAATGGGTTTTACAAGAAAATTGCAAATGCTCTTTAGATTTTTGCCCTTGTTGGACAGTCATATATTCCATGAATATAAAACATTATACACATTTTTAAACAAGAAAAGCACTCAGACAGCGCAGTACTTCACCAAGGCTGCTCAGTCATTGTATCATTTCCCACGACTGAGATCTTGAATAAAATTCATGTCAGACATCACGGCACCATGGAATGTGGTCATTTAATACAGATGTATGCATCACTGCCAAAATTTAATCACCTGGTCCTTGTGTCATTTCTGACTTTCCCTGAAAATTGAGTCTAAATTCGTTAATCCATTTCTGAGTAATGTTGCTAACAGACAGATAACGTACGCCAATCATCACACAACTCTGCCGTTCCTTGGAGTAATGAAAGCAAAGTAAAACATAACAAACTTAACAGCACAACCATAGACTCATTATAAGATACCAGTCCATTGCTATTTTGTGTCTCTTTTGTAGTCCTTTGCTGATGTTTTTTCTCTGTTGTGATGGTTTTGCATCTGTTCATGTAAATTTTCGATCTATTTTAGTGAATTTCAATTGCTTTCTGATCATTTTGTGTGTCTTTGCAATTATTTTGCATGCGTCATTATTTAACATTTATGAAAAGGAAAAGCTCTCAAATTTAGTTTTGTTTAATCTTGTGCAGCCCTGTGGTGCAGTAATCGATGCTGTTTCCTCAAAGCAGTAATATTGTGCTTATATGTGTTGATTCTCCATGTCATTTTCATTGGTCTAGATCTCTTAGTAGTCATTTAGCATTTATTTATGCTCATTTTCTATCTTTTTTATTGGTTTGAGTGTCTTTGTAATTTTTTTTTTTTTTTTGCAGCTCTCTTGCATCCACCTGTGATTTTTTTAATTTGTCTTACAGGTCGTTTTATGTATTTGTGTTGAATTAGCTTCTATTTGTGCTACTTTTGAATCTTTTGCATTGGCTTTCCATTTCGTTTTGGTTGATTTGTGTGTCTGGGGTTGTTTTGCATCTTTTTTTTGGGTCTTTTGATGTCTCTTTGCTGTTGTGTAACTGTGTTCACTTTATAGTTAGTTATTCCTCTGTATGGTCAACTTTCATCACTTTCTGCTGTTTTTGTGGATCTTTTATGTGGATTAGTTTGACATTTACTTGTGTTCATTTTACGTCTCGTCTTCATTGGCTCCAAGTTGTTTTGGGTAGTTTGTGTCTCTTTGTGGTCTGTGGCATACATTTAAGGTCTTGTCCCCACCAGTACAGATATTTTTCTAGATGGCTATCATCTTCTGTTAAAAGTTAGTTCTGTCCTCACAGCCATTGTTTTACAAAGTATTTCCATACACTTTCCACTTTCCACATACATTCATGAATAGTCTTTAAGGTAACACATTATTTGTGGCTTTCTGACACAGATTTTGTACCTACTTGAGTCGCATGATGGAAAACGCTTCATTTTTCCGTCATACTGTGTAGTTTTTCCAACATACGCCTTAAGTACCACAGTATGTAAAAGGCATTCGTATGTGTCTGCACACCTGTCATGAAAGATGATCTGCTGCCTTCATCATTTACATTTGCAATGTGATCATTGTACATGAGGGACCCCATGTAAATCAGTCATGGAAAAGACTTTTTTTGATTTTTCTCTGGAAGTTTTCTGCGATATGAGCTTGTAAACAGCATTAAGACTGTTTCTGACCTTTCAGAATAAAGGCTCAGTCTGAGGGTTTGGAATTTAGAGGAAGTTATATAAAGAAGCTCTGTGTATTTTTTGCTCTGATGTGTTATGTCTAATCAATAACCAATAAAAGTTACTACTGTACCGATGAATGTTTTGAAAATTAAAGTTCAGCACTACTAACTAACTTAAGCACAGTTAAAAAGTTGTGCATTTCTTGCGACTGATCCTGAGAAGTACCTGTATATACCTGATTATACAAAGCTGCCAGGATGGTATTTTTCATAGTATTTTCCTGTAGTAACCCTTGTTGGGAATCAAGTCATCCACTGCAGAGAGACAGCATTTTAGATTCAATAATCAGGGGCAAAACAAGTGAGGTCAAAGCTTTATTGATAGTTTCATTAATATATTTCAGTGCCTAACATTTAATTAAACACACAAGTCCCAAAGCATACATGCAGAGTCTTAAGAAAAACATATTTTAAAATGTAAGAGAACTGCAGTTTTCTAGGCTTGGTTTCTCCATGGTTGTTTCATTTTAACTCCCTTTTTAAAGACAAAACTACACATTACATCACACATATAATATGTTATTACATGTTTTGAAAGGAACAATTTAACATTGTACATGATATCAAGATAAGAACCCCTCTAACACATCCTGTAATCTAAATTTACACACGATAACAGCAGGACTCAGGAACACAGCTGATGTGACAACTGAAAGCTTTCTATTCTATCAGTTTTCCTACAGTTTTAGCCAGAAGCAGAAACAGAAATCAGTGGTTTCGGCTGGCAGCATCTCAGCCTGAAACAACCCAGTTTCCCAATATTATGTAGGTAGATTAAAGGCATGACAGCAGATCCGACAGTGGAAGTAATGATAGTTGGAAGAACGATGCTGCATGCGAAGATATCATGATCGCTGACCAGAACCTTCCCAGCTGTCAAAATAATCACAGGAGGGAAGTAAGAGATGAGTGCAATGACCAGGCTGTAGATGAGAGTCTGAATGGCTCGTTGCTTCTGAGGGTGAACGTTTTTCCTGTCAGAGTCAGACTTTATTAGTGTATGTACAATAAAAGAGTCCGCGATTACAATGATTGCAACAGCAATTAGAAATATCACAATGATAACGATGGCGAAGCTTAAATAGTCAGATAAAGCATGTATAATCCCATCTACAACTGTCAGAGCCCAAACTATTCCCACTACCACAACCCTGGGAGCCAGACTTTTCTTCTTATGGTAAATGATTGGATGAACCACAGCCAGGTAACAGTCGACACAGATACAAGACATCATCAGGGGTCTCCCACATACGCTTAAGGCATACATGCCGTCCCCGATGGCTTCAATCTGGCCTATCTTCCAGATTAAAGTATTTAATAATCCAACTGGGATGAAAACCAAGAAGACGGCATCCATGGTGGAGAGGTTCAGTATCAAAAATTCATATGGTGTGAAGGGAGCTCCTCTCCTGTGTGTCTTAAACATCTCCCAGAGGATGGCGGCACATGCAGGAAAACCAACAGCAAAGCACAACATTGAGCTGGCACTCCAAACATAAATGCCCCATTCAATGCCTTCACAGGAAGTCCTGAGTCCAGATGAGTAGTTGGACCAATGATCGAGATGAAGATGCGACTCAAGCAACATGACTGAGCAGAGTAGCGGATAAAAGACCTGAGAGAGAAAAGCACAGGTTCAGAGCATGAAACAAAATAAAGGCAAGAAGCTTGTAAACCTTGTGTAGAAACTTCAGCTCCTTAATTACAATGTTAAATAGAAAGTAGAAAAACACAAGTGCATACGTACCTTTTCATGAGGTTTTGTGAAGGTGTTTGTGCAGAGCTCCTGCTGTGTGGTGTTGCCTTGACTAAAGTGTCAAACATCTGCAGGAACTGCTGCACATATTCGTGATTAACCATCCATCAAATTCATAACTCGCTGTCAGTGGAAGTTTTGCAAATCCTATTCTTTATGGAAAAGAGCAAACCCACAGAGCTCAGGAGATTTACAAAGGAAAACGAGATAATTTGCCAAATCAGTGTCATTTCATTGTTTCTGATTTGACTGTGAGTCAATGGAGGCACTTAAGCATATAGAAATAGTATTTTTTGATAAAGACTAAATGTCTTTTGTTGTTTGTCTACTTTGTTCATTCTTTATTCCACTAATGACAAAATAATGACCTCTGTCAAACTGTTTATTATCTTAGTTAACATCCCTTAGTTAGCATCCTGCAAAGTACAGCTGATCAGCTTGCAAAGTAATGGACAACTGACAGTTTCAGTGGTTTTTAACGTGATGGTATTTGAAGGGAAATACCTTCTGACCATCCTGGAAACTTTAAAATTAATCCTCTGGAGATCACAAACAAAGTTTTGCAACCAATCACCAAGTAGATGTTGATGTTTTTGATGTTCAGAAATAATGTCAGGATCACCAGATTGAAAAATGTCGACCTGCTGATGGCACTAGAGTCAGTGTCAATGCATCACCACCAAAGTAAGAGAAATTTATTCTCAGGTGTACCATGAACATCTTCACAAAATGTCATTGCAATCTATCCAGTAGCGTGAGTAAAAGAGACGAGATAATAATGACACCATATTCCATTACTCTCTGGCTATCCCTAGAGAGCCGAAATAAAAATCGTCGGTCAACCACAAATCTGTATACTGAAATGGAATTTATTCAAAAATGACGCAAATACGATAATTTGCAAACAGTGCACTGGGGAAATTTTTGCACAGACACTTGTGTATGATTGGATAAACAAATGTTGTTTGAGGTTTGTTGGCAGGTGGAAGAAAATGCAAATATGCTGTCAGTGCTGGCAAATCACCATTAGGTTGTGGACAGATTTATTTATTTATTTATTTTTGTTAGTTTTTGCTCTAAATCCACAAAACTATGACCCCAAGGCACTGCAATGGTGAACCAGTGGTTGAGCTATCTGGACTGAAAATAATGTCTACTATGAGATGAGTACAGAAAGAAAGTGGGATGGCCTTACTTTGCCACGAGCAGTCTCACATTTCATACTCTTTTTACTCTGAAATAATTTGAAAATGGTAACTATCAGAGATGCTGAACATGTCTGTGCACTAAGAAGTAGCTCTTTGTGGAGCTTTTCTTCCAGATTCTGAAGTAAGGCTGCCTTCAGGTGCTGCTCGTAAATCTACCACATTCAACATAGAAAAGGTTACCACAAAAAGTTAAGGTGAGGATAGTAAATATAAACAACTATAAAAAACAAAACATTTTGATGAAAGAAAGTCGCACGTAAATACTGCGGAAAAGGGTAAAACACTAAAGTAAAATTAATTAAATCGATGGAACTTATCCGCCACTGTATTTAAATTTGATCAGTTTGCTTATTTTTGGGCAATTACAAGACATATCAGTGACAAAGAGTCAACAGCAGTGGCTTAATCTTCCACAAAGTCGGATTTCAAATCCAACATTTCTCCAAAAACTAATCACTGGGCTGGTTCGTTGCTTGTCGTGATAATTCCGATCCCCGTGTCTTTTCCTGAAGGCAGCGCCAGCCGCCTCCATGTCGCTCATCTTCATACTATTTTTGTCCTCCGGTCGCCGCCTTTACTGCCGTATTGTGAACATCTTCCAGCAGCTGGATGCCTTGAATTTGACACATTTAACTGATTAACGTTGGATGAAACGTGTAGTTTTTACCGGCGGGAAACCGTCTCGACCACACGGACTCAACAATTAGCTGACTTTTACAGAAATTAGCCTCGTTAGCTGAGATGGTTGTAAAGTAGGCGGCTGCCGCGACACGTTCAGGGTCCTTGTTTCCTGCTGGTAATTACTTGTAACTCAGCGGCTAGTGGCTGTGAAGATGTCGCTACACGGAAAACGGAAAGAAATCTACAAATACGAGGCTCCGTGGACAGTTTATGCCATGAACTGGGCTGTCAGACCGGACAAACGGTTCCGCCTGGCGCTCGGTAGCTTTGTGGAGGAGTACAATAACAAGGTAAGTTCAGGGATCACGACCTGACCCTGCTGCTGCTGATTAATCTGATTATTCTTTATTAGATGTTGTGCCCTGCTGTCAAAACCAGCTCAAAGTTACGGTTCACATCATTTCAATAGACTGGTTAATTTAATCTGATGATACCTGAAAAATACCCTAAATTTGCATGGCATTTATACATATACAGAGCTGATATAAATCTGTTAACTTTCTAAAATGTATGCCATTTGTATTTTTGTGATGATTGTAGGGAACAGTTTGCCCTCATTTGAAACTCAAAGCTTTCATTTTTTGCACCCAAATGTGTTTAACGTGGGGAAAGTGAAGCACAGAAAACTATACATGTACAAGTGAATCAATTATTATTCATTTCTGCTTAAAATGAATTGATGTTAAATAAATGTATGTGAAGTGCTTGGTAGCTTTAAAATAATAATGATATGATTTATTATAATAACTATATTTGTATAGCACCTTTCAAAACATACAAGTGCTTTACAGTAAAAACAAATCGGATAAAACAATAAAATTTAAAAAAAAAAAAACAGTAAGACCCCATAAGAACACAGTAAAATTATATAAATAAAAGCAGCAGTTAAGAAAACGCAAACGATAAAAAATAGTTTTAAGAAGTGGTTTAAATTAGTTCCAGAACTTGGGGGACCGAACTGCAAAAGATCAGTCACCTTTAATGACCAAATGGGACTTAGGCACCTTCACAAAGGCCCTGCCGTTAGATCTCATATTCAAAGATTGGTTTGAATATTGGATGATTATCTCCAGTTGTGCATCCCTATAATCATCACCGCTGACTAACTAACTGTACTGTATCCTGCTCAGATCAGTAACACTACACTGGCTCACTCAAGGTGAGTTGTTATTGTGTCTCCACAGGTTCAGATAGTCGGTCTGGAGGAGGAGAGCTCAGAGTTTGTGTGTCGAAACACTTTCGACCATCCCTACCCCACCACCAAGATCATGTGGATTCCTGACACCAAAGGAGCGTATCCTGACCTGCTGGCCACCAGTGGAGACTATCTGAGGATCTGGAGGGTGAGACAGACTACAGGGCTCCAGACTAACCATCTCACTGGTGGCACCGGTGCGACCAGCTTTCTTAGTCGCACCTCCCACCTTATCACAGGCAAAACACATCACTTGCTGAACAGTTTCTTATCGATAGACACTCAGACAGGTGTGTGACCAAAAATGTACTTTGAAAAAAGTTAAACTAGGGCATTCTAATGTCAGATTTATCCCACATGAAATGGAGTGATTTTTTTCTCCAGGTGGTCTTGGTAGGCGTACTCCATATTTCACGAGAGAACAAATGTAGATACCACAGTACACCAAAGTTATAAAAGCGCTACTTTCCACCACTGTGGTTAACACAGTAGCTGCCTGCACCAGATAGAGTGACACTAGTACAGCTGAACGATCATCGTGCACGAGCACAGTGGGATCACTTGACATTTTCACTGGCACACTCCTAAAAAAGGTCGCAAATGCAACTTTTTTGGTCTGGAGCCCTGGTCTGTGAACCTGTGGCCTGCTTTAGTCAGAGGAATACAGACCAGAGACTTGTTAGCTTTAATAACTATTATTATTGACTGTATACTGCAGCATTCAGCTGAGACACAGCGGTCTATAACGCTCAAGGCTGTCACTTTTCAGATCATGAAACTAAAACTATTCACAATTAATAGTGTGGAAAGAAAACAGATCTTATGTAAACATGAGTGTAATTATAAGTAATGGACTGCAGTTGATCCGTGATCCATATGGCTCCCCATCGCTTGTTTTTTATACATTTAAACAGCAGATTAATTGCAAAGTTTCACCATCTTAGAGTGAAATGGAATTTTACTGCCACTGTGTTGGTTTTAAATGAACTAGGCAGGTACTTGGAGAATACAATCATCTGCTTAGGCCAGTTTCCCATCTCATGATGTTAAAGAAAGAAATTTCAAACTATCAAAATGTAATTTCATAAAATTTGGCCTCATAGTTTTTGCATAATGCTGCTTCCAGACAGTACAGAAAACATACCTCTATTTCCATGTGGATTTTTTTTCCAAATCTTGTTTCTGAGTTGCAGTGACAAAATCTAAAACAGGTGTGTGTTCACATGAATGTGGCGTCCTGAAAGTAGCTGAAAAACGATCCAGTCTGAAAAAGTGAAAAGGTGTGACACAATCCAAATTGTTTTAAATTTTTGTGATCTGTTGCACCTCTCTTTTGTTTTCCTTAAATTTCACAAACATTTCGGCTACGGAACACTCCTAAATCAGATTTGTTGCTCTATAAAGGCTACAAAAAGTAATTTACAGTCTTGTAAAATTATTACACTGGTTATTCTCAATCATTCAATTTTCTAAAACAAGGATAAAATTACATAATTCTGGCCACATATGATAACTACAATGAACCGTTTTGCCACCAATTTTCTCTTTCCACATCTGTAACCTTGAATATGTTTATAGTTTTTCTTACAGATTCAAGAAAAGTCATTCTGGTGATTGTGATCTGAACACGTTTGTACCGGCAGGTGTGCGATACAGAGACCCGCCTGGAGTGTCTGCTCAACAACAACAAGAATTCAGACTTCTGTGCACCACTCACATCATTTGACTGGAACGAGGTGGATCCAAACTTGCTAGGTAACATTATTGACTTGGTTAGCATCACAACCTCACTTGAAGTCATGATGGGAAAATGTGAGCTGGCCTGCATGTGTGTTTTCTGCACAGGTACTTCCAGCATAGACACCACCTGTACGGTCTGGGGGCTGGAGACTGGACAGGCGCTGGGGAGGGTCAACTTAGTGTCGGGTCATGTCAGGACGCAGCTCATCGCTCATGATAAAGAGGTAAATGTTGCCTCCAAGAAGTTTTTTTTTTTTTAACCACTGTGTGTAGCTCGCTGTGTGTTTGCGTTACAGGTGTATGACATCTCTTTCAGTCGAGCAGGTGGAGGCAGGGATATGTTCGCCTCGGTGGGAGCAGACGGTTCGGTCCGCATGTTTGACCTCCGTCACCTCGAACACAGCACCATCATCTACGAAGACCGCCAGCACCACCCGCTGCTCCGACTCTGCTGGAACAAGCAGGACCCCAACTACCTGGCTACCATGGCGATGGACAACATGGAGGTTAGTGCTGCTCCATCTGTGGATCGATGCTGTCAAGCTGCACCATGGACATTATATGTTGATAAGATATGTTTTATTTTCGGGCTGATCTGATTATTAATCAGTTACTACTCATTTGTAGCATTTGTGTCAAAATTTATATTAACACAAACTCCACCACAAAACTTTGTTGAGATGTCTTTATTTAGACTTTATATATGTTTGATTACAAGAGAACTTTTCAAAAATATTCCTTCAGTGTTGATAGACTGTTATTCATGACGTGTAACCAATCAGATACTGCAGTGGGAGGGACATTGCTTGAGACCACATAGTATCTACAGATAGAAGGACGTGGCTGCATCAAAGCGAAAGTAGTAGTAACCAGATTTATACTGAATGTTGGATCTAGTAGTCTTCCATTTTATGCTCGGTGTTTGTGCTTTTTTAGTAGAAAGATAAAAATGTAAGGTGCTTTGAAGTCAGTGTAAACTATGTGGATGTCAAACACTTGCTGTCATGTTGTATGAGGAAAAATCATAAGGATTTGTTTGAAATTTGCATCTTTTAAGTGGGCTTCTTTGAATGCTTGATTTAAAAACAAGAAATTATTTTTTTCAAACTGAGAATTGACAATACTCTTTACCCAGTCGTCCTTAATATTTAGCCTCGTTATCCAATTTCATGTAGCGCCTGTTAATGTCGGTATATTTGTTTTTGTGTATCCTCAGGTGGTGATCTTAGATGTGCGTGTGCCCTGCACTCCAGTGGCACGACTCAACAACCACAGGGCCTGTGTCAATGGAATCGCCTGGGCACCACACTCGTCCTGTCACATCTGTACAGCAGGTGTGCAGGTTTTTTTTTTAAAGAATACACACGAAGCAAGCTTTATTTGATTGAAGAGAGACAGGTGGGGAAAGACAGCAGGAGAATGGCGTGTCGTTAAGGTCTGTTCTGGCTGGGAATCCATCAGTCTTAAAGGCATTTGCAAACATGTGCTATGTAACTTCTTGGATATTGGGTCGCCCCAGTTGTTTAGCATCCTGACAGAACAACAAGATTTCAGTCTTGATTGAAAGCTTTGACAAAAAATGCAGTCATTTATTGAAGAATGAGATGAGCCTAAACATCGTTGCAGTATCTGACAATGAGCACAAGAGGGAGGCCTTTATCAGCTGCACATGAACTCAGCATGTAGCAATAAATACACAAATTGGAGTAAGACTGATGGAGATTGATGAAAGCTGAAAGCCGTGTCAACTAGAAATGTTCACACAGAACTTTAAATACTTGACCATCCTTTTGTCTTTATTATTAAGGTCTGTTTCATCTGAAGTGTATTATACAAGGTGTTCCTAAAGTCTGGACACATAAGAAATATCATGAACTAACTTTTTTTGCCTCCACACATTAAATATGGATGTTATGTTCAATATATATTTGATTAATTATCAAATATATATTCAATATATTAAAAAATACATATATTGAATAAAATGCTTTTAAAAATGTAATTTCTTGAAAATATGTATTTTTATCTATGTGTCCAGACTTTAGGGACGCTCTATAGTTGAGCAGAAGAACTTATTACATCTGTATGAAATTAACCTGCAGGGAAAAAGATCACATTGAACAAAAGCCACAACTTCTGATAACAGAACTGATCCCAGTTATATGAGATTTTGATGACAGATGAACAGTCACATCAGATGTTGGCTGTGTGGTAATTAGGCTCAGCAGAATATTCAATGCAGAAAAACAGATGAGTTTTAGAGGTCATGTGGAAACGGATAAGACCATCTAGGCTGGAGCACTTCTGCCATTTTGTCACATGTGTAATCTAGTGTAAAATTACACAGCTCAGTAAACAGTTTGCACTATCCATCGATCCACTAGCACATTGCACTGGTGTATTGCAGATATTTTGTGGGTATTTTGTAGTTTATTTGTTTCCCCTGATCATATCTTGATGTTCATCTGTCCCGCTGAATAAGAAAACCCGGTTAAAAATAGTTATTTACCAAAACAAGAACAGGAAAATGTTTAGCAGCACTGTATTCTTCCTGTCTAAATAAGATAAATCTAATCTAATCAATCCCCCTCCCCTCCTCTCTGTCTAGCGGACGACCACCAGGCTCTAATCTGGGACATCCAGCAGATGCCGCGAGCCATCGAGGACCCCATACTGGCCTACACAGCCGAGGGAGAGATCAATAACGTCCAGTGGGCTTCCACCCAGCCTGACTGGATCGCTATCTGCTACAACAACTGCCTGGAAATCCTCAGAGTCTGAGCTGCGGTCGACAGAAATGAGCCGTAAAACAACTCAAAAACATTCTCAGTGGGATTTACAAGCTGACTTTGTTGAAGGAAATTCTTTGTTTATGAAAGACAGAACAGCTTCAACTCCCGCTGGCTTTATCGTGACACAAGTGATGTGTTTGAATGTAATAATAAGGATTTCACTTCTAAAATGAGGAAAGCAACATTTGACTTTGAGATGCAAAATGGCTGTAATTAGAAAACTGCAAGAACTAAACAAAGCAACTCTCAAATAACCAAAAGACTGTTAAATCTTGTCATCAACAGACACAAAACAAGTCAATAACCCTCATTATTTTAGTATGTTGTTTTACTGACAAATAAGTCAGTCAGTTACAAGCTTTTTATACACAAAATAGTGCATTTTGTTTTCTAGTGAAAGCCATTATGTTATTAGCTTTTGTTCTAATGCAGCAAAACTGCAGTTTATCTGTATTTAAAAGTGGATTGAATGTGATTAATGTGGATTTAAGTCTTTAAACTGTTCTTTTATTCAATTCAATATCCATCCATCCATTATCTATACGCTGCTTAATCCTCGTTATGGTCGTGGGGGAGCTGGAGTCTATCCCAGCTAATTTAAGACAAAAGCAGGGGACGCCTAGACAGGTCACAAGTCTATCCCAGGACTGCACATAGAGACAAATAATCACACTCACATTCACACCTACGGACAATTTAGAATCACCAATTAACCTCAGCATGTCTTTGGACTGTGGGAGGAAGCCAAAGAATGCAGGAAAACCCATGCATACACAGGGAGAACACGCAAACTCCACACAGAAAGATCCCAGACCCAAACCCGGGATCTTCTAGCTGTGAGGGGGCAGTTCTAGCCACCGAGCCACTGTGCAGCCCTCAATCCAGTGTCATTTTTGAAATTTTAAAAAGCATCTGTTGTGATACTTGTGCCACACTTTAAGGTAGTTATCTAGTATTATTAGACCATAATACAGATTGGTGTCATTTCTGCACCAGTAATTTTATTCATGGCAATGTTAATTCATTTTATACAGAAATAAAAAGTCCCACACAGTTTATACTATAACACAAAAGTTTTATATTTTGACAACAGTTTAAATTATTTCACTGAGAGGTGACTCATTAACACATTGATAATCTATAGTACAGATTTACAGTTAGAAATGATAGGTTGGAACAGTGTATTCTTCCAGTTACTGTAACATACTGAGGAAACACTTGCTGAAGTACGTCATCCATGATCTCTGTTAATCTCTGTTACACAGAAAATGTAGTTCAGATGTCAGATCATGAATGCTGAGAGTTCTGTTGTGATGCCAGGATTGGGACTGGAGATAAAAGACATATTAATGAACAAGGGTCATATCTGATGCAACTATTTCATTTTGGGGCTCATGAATTCAGTTCTTCATAGATTTATTTTCACATATTGTCAGGTAGCCAATGAGTAACAAATATAGTAAAGAAATGCCTGAGATATGTTGGCAGTAATTTAGAAAAAGTTAACCAAATTTAGTGTGTTTTAATTTAAAAATATGTTTGTGATCTGAACAAAGAAAAGATTATCTATGTCAGTCAGGCTCTAGTCTTTGGGTTGGATCTCTGTTCCGGATTGTAAGGGAAATTAAGATTTAAACAGGATCAGGAAGAACAGGGTTGGAAAGTTACTGTGCTGGTATGCAACAAAAAATCGTAAAACAATGTGTAAAGAAAATTACGGAGTTGCATGCACATAAATTACACTTTAGTCCATTAAAAGTATGATAACTGTTTGATTCATTCAACGGAGTGTAACTGTTATCAAGTAATGTTCTGGAGGGGAGATCTTCAGAGGGGCAGTGTGTAATGGAAATCCCTGTTGGTAAGCACTATCTGGATGTTTAGACACTACTTGCAGCCCAGATGTGTAATGATAGTTGAGTCTTTGCAGGCTAAGAGGTGAACTCCTTCCAAATGTCTTTGAGTAGCAAAGAATTACTACTATGAAAGTCATGTTGTCCATCAGATTACAGGCAGCACAGGATCTGAGAGGTGTTTCTGGATCTCAGCCAGTCCTGAGGTGATGTCCAGATTTCCTGGCAGCGAGGGGTAGCGGAGGTTCCCACAAGGCCTGGAGTTGGCCATGAGTGAGGACTTGACTGATGGCTGGGGCAACTGTGGAACTAACCCTGGATGGGTGTCAGTTTCAGGGGTGACGGTCATGAACACGGTGTCATCAGAAGCCACAGTCGCATGGATACCGCTGGACAGGGAGTCCTGGGACTTCTTGGTGAATTTAAGGTCAGTCTGGTCTGAGCTCTGACGTAAAGAAATCACAGAGGTTAAGACTTTATTTTCAAAGACATTCATTTGTCTCTGTGTTTGGCCAAATTTTGAAGTGCTTTTTGGTGTGATTCTGTACCTGTGTAGGTGCCCGGCTGTCCATCTGGATGGGAGACAGGGGATACATGCTGTGTAACACTGGAGTTCCAGTCCCATACAGACCAGGTGAATCAGTAGAGAGGGTAGTTGATGATACAGTGCTGTAAGCTGGAGGTACAGGAGTGATCTGCCTCTGGAGAAGCTGCAGAATAACGTTGATGTCGGCCGTCATGCGAGTCTCCAGTCTGGGGAAGTTAGAGAGATTTTAGAGATGAGCAGAAAGATGTTCATACAATAACACTCTCTAAGAATCTGTGTTTGATACCTGACAATGGTATTTATTAGAAATGAAAACATTTATCTGTAAAAGCCATATTTCAAATTACATGGCAGGGTGACTGGCCTTGTTTGAAGTCATTAGTTATGCAGTATTAAGGCGTTCCTTTTTAAAAAATGTCAGCTTTGGTTAGCAGGACGCTACTACACCTGGAAAAAGAAATATTCTGCTGCATTACCTCAGTTAAACCGTGCAAACATCCACTGCAGGGTAATAAACGTCCCTACTCCTGTTGCATTTGACTTTTACATCCCTATGCCTAAACATGCAACATACCTTATCGTATGTCAGATGCAAAAGTAAGAATCACAAGCACTCGTTTTTTCTTAAAAGCAGCTGAGATCAATTGCACCTGTTGAGCTGTGAATGCAGAACTTCAAGTCGAGACTCGAGCTCGCTGGGCCTTTCTTCTGTGAATGGTGGTGGGTGGTATGAGTTGCGGATAGAGGAAGATCGCCAGGCGCGACTGGAAAACTGTGGTGACTGTTGGTCAGGCCAGTATCGATACATTCCCGGCACATTCAGAGAGGAAGCTGAAGAGAATATAAAGGCAAGAAAAAACACCTTGGCCACAACTGGGGTTGTCAAGTGTATCTGTGGTCTTAAGATACACACATACCCACCAAAATCACGTTTATTTTTTGCATTTAAATCTCCATTTAGTTTCTTTAACATTCAATTCCACTTTAAAACAATCCAGGACAAACTTCAAACAAGACCTGTTTCCGTCTACCTTGGTGGCCCCGGTCCAGCACTGCATCCCTCCCTACTGAGGTGCCACTTGGCGACAGCAGCTGCACTACAGAAGGAGAATAGTCCCGTCTGGCATCTTCTGGAGGACAAAGCTCTACTTTGGCACCATGGCAAAAAGATTTTTCCATGTCCTCACTTGACTGGGAACACATGGAGCCACAGCTGCAGCGTTCCTCCCAGCGGGCCTCAGCAGGTGAGTGATGGAAGGATTGAAGCGGGTACGAGTCTTCGTGATCAATTCCATCTGTTCATGGGAAACATTTTAGCCAATCAGTCACAGAATGTTTTCTACCAGGGAGGCAGAGAGTGTCTGGTATTTCTAAAACAGCTTGAGAAAAAAATAGACAGTGGTCTATGATTAATTCTTGAGCACAGACTGTATTTAAAAGATGCACAAACTCTCCAGATGCATTAAAACTGCATTCTTTATAATGTCCAGCAGGGGGCAACTCCTCTGGTTGCAAAAAGAAATCCATTTGTACAGGAGTCTATTAGAAAATGGCCCTACTTCTCACTTGATCTGCTTCTTCAGTAAACATTTTCCCATTCAATTGATTTTCTAAATTGCTACTTTCCTAACTTTTTAAACACAGCATATGTTCATTTTGTAAATTATGGCCTCATTTAGCATAGAATATACATTTTAGGGCACAGCAACATACAATTTGCTATTCTATCACCATGCAATTGTCTTTGAGTTCTCTGTCAGAACCTCCCCTCGTTTGCTACATCTGGCTTCAAAGGAGCAAGATGGGGATTGCCAAATTTCAAACTTGAGGCTTTAAAGTAGTAGTCCACATAGTGGCTACGTCTATTTAATATCTACAGTCAATATTCTTAAACCTGTATTTCCACCTTGGTTAAGGTTCAGAAACAATCCCTTGGAAGTCTCAGCATAAAACAAAGATGTGGGATTTTAAAACGCAGATGTAAATGACCCTTAGTAGGACTTTCTGTGCACTCAAAAGATATGCTTGAATATGAAATCTAAAAAACAACAAACTTTTGTTGTCATCAGCTGAGATATCTCACCTGGCCTAATTCTGCAGTCCATGCAGTGCATTCTTTGTCGCGGTTTGTGGCGATATCCACAGTCATCACCAGAATCATCAGTTGTTATAATTGGTGGTACTTGATCAGCCTGATGATCAAATATATATTAAAAAAACATGCTCTTCATATAACTAAAATGACAGAATATCACAATAAATTTGTCATTAAGTGCTAAAAATACTGTTTTCTTTGCAGCCAATGTTCCAACGTACATCTCTCAGGTCAAACGTGATCTCCAAGTTGCTCCAGAAGTTGTCTGCAAAGCTCGGGTAGATGTCCAGGACCTCAAGCAGGTCGTCCCTCGGGATTCGGTGCAGGTCACAGTAGGTGATGGTGAGTACGTCTGCGCTGGACTTCCCTGGCTCATCATATAGATGTATAAGCTCACCAAAGATGTCGTTATTTTCTGCAAGAGAATGAATTTTTTTAATGTGAGTAGATGCTTTTTTAAGATTGGCTCTGGCACCTCTTTGAGCCCCCTACTGATAGATTCTATGATTAGACTGCTTTACCTAATATGGCCACAACCACATCATCCCTGATGACCTGGATGGAACCACGTGAGATGAAGAAGAGGGAGTCCAGGATGTCTCCATAGTGGATCAGAGTATCTCCTGGAGGAGCGTGGACTGTCTTGAACCTCATGCCTAAGGCACGCAGACAGGCTTGACTGCCTCCACGGAAAGCCTTGCAGTTCTGCAGCAGGGATCGGTTCAAGTGCAAACAGATGTCTGCCTGCAGAGACTCAGGGAATCCCTTCAACACCTGAAAAAGCAAACACAAATCCATTGACCATTAGAGATTAGATGTAAAACAGGAACACTGAACAACCATGTTACAGGTAGAAGAACAGTTTTGTTACGCACGGCATTCATGTCAATGCCATTTGTGTAGGACCAGGCATGCTGAAAATATTCCTCCAGCCGTTGGCGCAGACTACCAGGGATTTGGTGGAAGCGGATGAACTCTTTGACTCGTAGCATTTGGGTATGATAGCGGGTCGTACCGGAGTACAGTCGCTGGATGATGGCAGATACATTCCCAAATATGCTGGCATACATTAGAGCTGACAAGCAAAACAGGACAAAAGATACAGGTTATCCTGTCATTACACGTGTAATATTTGCTCAAAAGGACATTATGACTACAGCTTGAGTTGTAGTTTTGTCTATTTCAGAACTGTAGCAATATTATTAGGGAGGCTCAAAAGTAATTTGATGAAAATAGTCTGAGTTTTGTTGGAAGAACACGTAAGGATCTTTTAATTTTTTCTGACTCTAAATTTATATTTTCGGGAAGAAAATAGCCTCACATACAATAATCAAAAACATTCCATTATTGTATAGGAAGGTTAAGGTCAGGATATACCATTTCAAACTTTTCTTTTAGTTCCAGATGTACAGTCCATTTTGCCTCCCCAATAATAGCCATACAATCTCTACCAGTATTAGTTAACTCACATCCAATGACCATGACGCAGATGGAGAAGATCTTCTCAGAGTTGGTGTTCGGAGAGACGTTCCCGAACCCGACGCTGGTCAGACTGCTCAGGGTGAAGTACAGAGCAGTGACGTACTTGTCTTTGACCGACGGACCTGATGTGGAGTCGCTGTCGTTGTATGTTTTTCCTAGTTGTTCGGCCAAGTTGTCCAGCCAACCGGTCTCCGTGTATGGCCTCTCCACAAAGCCGATGGCGTACCAAATGCAGGCCAGCCAATGGGCGATGAGCACAAAGGTGCACATGAGCAGGAAGAGGACGGCAGCACCATATTCTGAATATCGGTCCAGCTTTCTTGCCACACGGACCAATCGCAGAAGACGAGCTGTTTTCAGTAGGCTTGTCAAGGTGGCCATCTTTGGTTTCCATTGACAACAGGGAAGAATATATTAGTCAAAACATTTTACAAGTTTATACACTTTGAGGACCAGTGTGTAGCATTTAGTGGGATTTATTAGCAGAAATGGAACATAGCATTTATAATTCTGTCTTTATTAATGAATTATCATCCATAGCCTAAAAATCGTTTTCATTAGCTTAGAATGAAGCCTTAATATCTACATTGAAAGCAGGTCCTTTTTCAGAGGCATGTTTTTACATTGCAAGGAGACAAAACAAGGTTTCCAGCAGATGGTACACTAAAAAGTACTGCAAAATAACCAAATACCATCTCATAAAATACAGTAATTTTCTGCAATTAAATTAGTTTTAC
Source organism: Amphiprion ocellaris (assembly GCF_022539595.1). NCBI lineage: Eukaryota > Metazoa > Chordata > Actinopteri > Pomacentridae > Amphiprion > Amphiprion ocellaris. The sequence goes on from NC_072783.1 coordinate 26,714,903, forward strand.
AGGAGATCATGTGCACTTTTTGGCTTTATAATGTTTAATGAAGGACGTTTACACGAGTAAAACAATGAAAGCCATACCATGGATAGTGCGATAGATTATATGATAAAATTTTGACAGATTATGAATGGTTATAGATATTATGCACTGATAAAATCTAATTCGTTCAACATTTGATTTGCTAAATTTAAATCTGAAAATGTATGGTTGTTCACAGTTGCAGGATTTTAATTTTATTTTACATTACATGTGTAAAGTCCCAATACATTTTTGTAATTTTATTGATATTTTTGGGTATTTCAAAAATATGGAAAATAAATATGAAATAAAGAAAAAAAATCTGTAATTTTATAGATTTTTCTGACAGTCTTACAGTTTCTTACTCAATAAAGGGCCTTTGTCTTTTTTTATGTTGAAGAGGCAGCCACCATATTTTCTCCTACTAGCTTGGAATGGTCGAGTTGGTTGTTCAGTTCTCTGCAATCTGCAATCCCACCACTAGCTGCCACTAAATTGATAACACTGGTCCTTTAAGTTAATTACAGGATGATCTCCAAACTAACTTTAATAAGTTTTCTTGAAAACTTAATACAACAAAATCTGTAAGAAATTTCTTACCTCATCAGAGCCAGATCTGAAAATGAGAAGGTCAAAAGGGATTGCTGCAAACAGATCGATGGGGAACCAGCCTTTGATATAGTGCTTGGCTATCCGGCTTGGCTGTGTGACGACCTCATCGTTGTGGTCCACGTAGGTTGTTCGAAGGTTTATCACTATATCCACTATAAAGAGCACGTCCACCAATAGGTCCGCCACGTTCAGGGGGTTACACGTGTAGCCACAACTCCTTTGACGTAAATCTCCGTGTTCGTCCAATAGGAAGGCGGCCGAGTAAGGAGTGAAAACTGCCGTGTAAAGGACCAGCAGCAGAATAATCCAGTCCCAAAAGGCCTTGAAGGGGCTGTAGTGAAGCAAGATCCACCAGGTTGTCTCTGGCACCTCCAGTTTGTATTCAGGCAGCACATCAGACTCCAAAGACAGTACCTGAACATGAAGAACGTATCAGTATGCATTGTTGCTTCACTTGTTGCACAAAGGAATCTGAACAGTTAAGGTGCAATGGATTCCATTATTTGAATGCATTTGGGGAAAACAACAAAAGCAGCAAACCAAGTGCATTCTTCTAAACAAACATTTTTTGAAAGTAAACTAACCAACAGACCTTTGTAGAAGATGTACTGCTACATGCTTTGGCTTTGCAACCTTGCAAGTCCAACAAATCCTTAAGCATCCTGGCATTGGTAAATCTCAGCAGACGTGGTTAAAATTTAAATCCAGATAGTACAATTAAAAATCTGAGACAAAGCTAAAGCCCAGTGTCCCATAATCAAGACTGCAGAGGCTAACTGAGTACATGATAGTGGTGAGCTGGGGGGCTGAGTTCATGTTCCGCCACTGTCATCGGATTCTCTCTGGTCTGATGCCAAATTAATATTTGCTGCATGAAAAATCTCACCAGCCATGCAGATAAACAGATATTATCTATCACACAAGTTATCAGACAGGAAACAGAAAGTGACCCCATGCAAGGTCGCAAACTCTTCATGTACATTTGTTTTACATCCACCACCAACCGAGGCAGTGATGCAGAATACTGAGCCTCAGGGGCTCCAGCAGTAATAACAGAATTGAATCTGAATTGAAGTGCGGCTCAGTCTAACTTCATTTTTCATACCCACGAGGAAAACATGCAGCCACCAACCAGCTACTGATTTTTCCACCAGTGGGTTGATTAACGGTGGCCGTCCATCGTGGCGCCAGTCTGGGAGCCTCTTTATTTCTTAGTAATCACAACACCGCGAGCTCTTTAATGACGGACTGAACCTGAATCACAAATTCGGTGTTGAATGACCGAGTTCATTCACTCAGTGCTCCATAACGGGACCCTCCTGGCTCTCACACAGCCACAGAGACGGAGCCCATGTGAGGTCCTTGGACCCTCGTACCTGTGTGACCTTCTCTGTGACGTTCTGAGGGCGATCCTTCACCTTGGAGGGGCTGAGCAGCTCCATCCTCGGGGTCGGAGGTGAAAGGCATTCAGGGCTCCTGAGGGCTGGTCCTCCACTCTTCATTAGGTCCGAATCAGACATGAAGCTCTGCTGACGTTCAGATGATTGGAAATCACATTTCTGGTCATATTTAAACTGAATTTTTTTTTTTCACAAGCTTCTATTTTGGAATGTCTTCTTTTCACTTGTACTTTCTGGAAAGAAATTCGACTTTCTACAACTTTGACTCCAGTTACAGTCTTCAAAATCTGGAAAATCTAAATTTGCATGCAAAACATCTACAGGATGTTTAATACTTCCTGCTTCCCTTTAACAAATTCCTCTGTGCTCTGATTTCCCAGGATGCCCATCTAGCTGTGCCCCTCCCAAACTTCTCTGCCCTCAAATACTAGATAGTGTCAATACTTCAATCACGAGTGCATCGGCAATGCAGCAGAAAATCTCAGTAGCAGATCAAATCATCAATGAAGGATTGCTGAAAGTGAATAAACCCAACATACCTGATTTGAAACAGAAAGTCAGATCCTTGTTGTCCGCTAAGCCATTGTTCAAATATCCATTTGTCGAAACACTTTCTGGACAAGTGTGTTCGAATCATTCACGCATCACATTTTACACATCACATTCCGGTGAAACAAATGCTCTGTGTTAGTTTTTCGCTGTGTGGTTGTTGATGTCAGTGTTGAAGTCTCTGCTGTGGTTCAGAACAGACTACTGGGCTGCAGCCCGCATGTGGCTGCGTAACATCGGAAACCAATCAATGCCACGCTATAGCTGACAGGAACTGGCAGGAAGATCGATGTGGATCATTGGTAAAAAAGAAAACTGGCTCAGAGTCACTATACTGGACTTCCCTGCTAATGTCAAATTGTCATTTCAGTGTTCTTGTAAGTGGTTTGTTTTGGTAGAATCAATTGAAAACATAGCTGTGACATACATGATGCTGTGGTATAAAAACAGAAAGTCAGTCACCTGATGTATGGCAGCCGCTCGATATGTTGCATGCATACTGTTAATGTGGGACTTTATTGACTGCAGTGTTGACACTATGCTGATATAGAGGGGTAATGACCTGTGATGACATTGGCTCAGAACGTCCTTCAGCTTTAACCTTTCATCATCTGTACTCCTTTCATCTTTAAAATATTAAAATATACACTACTGGTCAAAAGTTTGGACACACCTTCTCATTCAATGTTTTAATTTAACTATTTTCTGCATTGTAGATTAATACTGAAGACATCAAAACTATAAAAGGATACATATGGAATTATGTTGTAAACAAAAAAATGTTAATCTTTAGTATTAATCTACAATGTAGAAAATAATACAAATAAATAAAAAGCACTGAACAAGAAAGTGTGTCCAAACTTTTGACTGGTAGTGTATGTCATTTTCCATTTCATTCGTATAGTTTCGCATGAACACTTTTGATGAAGAGAGTTTACAAGCACCGTTCCCTCTAAACTGCGCGCGTGCGCAATTGCGCACTGCTGACACGGTCTCCGCACACAGAAAATCTGCGCTGTGCACAAAAAAAAATCCAACCTAAATTGTAAATAAAATAAACACGTAACAATTCATTCTGTGCTATTTTTCAGTGTGAGTGAGTGAGTGACCGGTGACTGGCTGCTGCAGCCAATGATGCGATTCACATATGTATTTACCATAGACTGTATATAATGGTATTTACGCAGCTAATCAACGTCAGGCGTCCTTATGTGCAGCCATCGTTGTTGTCATAGATATGAATGAGTAGATAGGACACGCCCCTTTGAGCTGCGTGCTACAGCGAGGCTAAGCTAGTGGGGACAAAGTTTCAGTGCATTCCGTTGATGTAGACGGCGTGAAAACGGAAACAAGTATGCCGGCTCACTGCTGCGTACAGTTACACACTGCATCGTACGATTGAGACAAGGAAACTTGGAATGACTTTTCATAGGTAAGAATAGTTTTTGGCTCTTTTTTCATTATGAAATCTTGTTGAGAGCTTCCAGTCTATGAGAGCTAACTAGTTAGCCACTAGCAAAATGCTAAGGCGAGCTAGCAGCTTGACAACCAAATACCAGACGATTGTATAGTTGTACAAGCAGTAGTAGTAATACTAAAAGTACAAGCAGCAGTAGTAGTATAAACAGCTGTTAGAATCGTAGAAGTAGTATCAGCATTTGCTGTTAGAATCGTAGAAGTAGTATCAGCATTTGTAATAGTATTACAAGTTGTAGTAGCAGTGCCAGTATCAGCAGCAGTAGTGTACTAAGTGTACTACTAGCAATGTGACTACAACTAGTAGTAGTCACATTGCTATTACTACCACCAATACTACCAATAGTAGTTATAAAGCCTAACTCATGTATATCCAGATTACCATCTATGTTCTTCCTCCAAACCCATTTTATGATTGGGATTACAGGCAGTTCTTTAGGACTGCTCTCAAATAATTGAAATGTTACTAAACAAGGTTATACTTATCAGATTAAATAGCTCTGGTCTCCAGTATATTGGCAAATTCAGTTCTTTGTACTTAATTTATTAACATGATTTCTTTTTTAATATGTTGTGTACAGACTTACTTCTCTGTCTACTTTTCTTACTCCATGTAGGTTTCCCAGAGACTGTGGGTTGAGGAGGAATTGGAAGTCTGTCGGCTTAGACCTGGTGTCATTCCATCAGTGTTAAACTTCCCGGCTCATCTTGGAAGAGTACGTGCCAGAAAGACCACGACCAAGCAGCCTTGAGATCTTAGACAGCATCTCCCTGAGGTGGGTGTCAACGGTGTTCACAGTCAGGTCTGTGGTAATCCTGTCAAAAAACAAAACAGAAAAAAATCTAGATTATAAATCAACATGTAACCAAAGCACTCTGTGTATAACGCCATAGTATAGGATGTAGTTCAGAAAACGTCAAAGTATAGTATGCTTTACTCAAGAATAACATAGTATGGCCTGTAGTTCATAGTACAGCATGTTGGCAAGAAAAAAAAACAAAACATAGATTATTATGTGGTTCAAAAAGCGCAAAATGATAGGATGTTGCCTAAAATTGTCATGTATGATATGTGGTTCAAAAAATGTCATAGTGCACTATATTGTCAAAAAAGTATGTAATTCAGGAAAACATCAGAGTATAATATGTCATCTAAAAAATGCCATAGAATAATAATTTCATTGCACAAGTAAAAGTATAATAACTTTTAAAACTGTTCAAAGTCTTATATGTTGCTAAAAAAACAAAAAAAACTAAAACAAAAAAAACGTCACAGTAATATGTCAATTAAAAAAGCCTGTAGTATAGCGTGTCGCCCAACAAACAGTAAACAAAAACGTCACAGTATAGCCTTTAGTCCACAGCTGTCAGTAGGTGAGGAGCAACACAAAAACAGTCCAAATGCTGGTTTCCAGAGGGTTAGACGAGAATTTATTTGAAAGAGTAAGTTTACAACAACACAACATGTGAGGGGGTTAAAAGCAAATGGGTGTTAGTAAAATAAAAATAAATAAACAGAACTAAAAGTGAACTTCCTGTTGACATTGATGGGCATTCCAACCAGGAACAAAGTAAAAGATAATCAATACGAAAAAAAATTCTTCCTGTTCACCTCTTAAAACCCAAAAACACACCACAGTAGCACCCTAAACTAAAACTACCAATGAGTTCCCTGTTTTCCTTTCTGAACAATTCAAAGGTCCCTCTCTATCTCCCTACACATCCACCAACCACTGGAACACATCTCCAAAGTTCTGCCGGGCCAGCTCAGCTTCCCCTCAGAAGAAGTGCCGCCACCTGCCAGATGAAGGAGCCTTTTGAGAGGCAGCTGGCATCGTGATTGGACTGTACTTTGGTCTGTTCCAATCCAGCTTCAGCTCCAGAGACGGCAGGCGGGACGAGTCAACGGAGGCTGGATGGACGAAGGCATGAAGCTGAGTACAATCCAGAAAACAACAGAGGAGGAGTGCAGCAGCCCAGAGCCAGAACAAGCAGAGTAGCATCGTATGTCTCTTAGAAAACATCATAGTATAGCCTTTGGGATGAAAAAACACCATCATATACATCGTATATTGTACAAATAACAAGTCAAAGCAAAGAGACATACATTGTAGAATTGTAGTAATTGTGGGCTGACTGATTTACTGATTATCAGTATTTTATTTTTACTGATTTACGGTAATAAATACATTTAAAAATGGCGCTACTTTGGCTCTGAACCTTTATCTACCTGTGGTCGCTCTGTCTTCTGGAGTGATTTGATTGGTTATACATCACAAATAAAACTCCTTTAACTTAACATCTGTAAACAAAACAAAAACGTATCAACAAAGTTTTCTGTTAGAGTTTGTGTTCTTCTAAGTTTAACTCCAAGATTTTAAATACTTTCATTTACTGCAAATGAATATCTACTCCAAATCTCTCACTAATAATCATTATCAGCCTTAAAAACCCACAAAACACCCCTCTATACTCCACCACACTTAGTACAGTCCGGTTCCCCCTTCTATAAATCTGCTTGGAATCGTCCACTTCCTGTTTGTCAAAGTGGCCTTCTACCTGGACAGGTTTTGTTGGAGCTCATGCAACAAACATTTTGGGTAACTGCACTTTAATATGGATGGATGACACTGAATTAGAGTCTGTTTTAATGAGACTGAGTTAAGATGTGTAGCTCTGTCATTAAATAGGAAGTTATTTCTCAGAATTCACAGAGAAAAGTCTGAAATGTTTGCTAGGTTAGCGTCCCACATGTTCTTTGGCTCAGCTAAAGCTAACTCTCTCCAACTTCTGGATCTGCTGGAGTTGCTTGTTAAAATATATTGCTAGAGGTGCTGAAGCTCAGAAAGTCTGAGATGTTTGTTCAAAATAAGCTCATTCTCAAGTCTCATCTGAACTCTTTTGTTTGAACTTTCCCTAAACTTAGGAGTTAATGACAGAGCAGCACATCTAGACTCAGTCTCATTTATGTAGAGATTAAACTTCAGTGTCATTCATTGATGTTAAAGTGCAGTTTTTCAGATGTTTGTTGCACATGCTCCCGACCAAACCAGTCCAGGTGGAAGACGATGTGAAGAGAAAGCTTCAGAGGATGAATATCACACATTTACATTGGAAATAAATGTCCTATAATTAGACATTGTCATGCAAAAGTTGGATTTCCCTTTAATGATGTTCAAATCTTTGTTGAGTGTTTTGTTGATGTTGGTTTCTAAATGTTTTCTGACACTCGGCCCCAAAGATTAAAACCTTCTACGGCTTACAAGCTGCAACAATTCACACATTATCAACTATCTTTCTGACTAAACTAAGATAAAAAGTGAAAAACTGTCTGATTCCTGCATCATGAATGTAAATCTTTTTGGTTTTTATGACAGTAAACTGAATATATTTGGGTTTGACATTTTATAAACCAAAACAAGAAATGAATTATTGGAGAAAACAATCAACAGATTAATGGACAAAGAAAATGTGTTTTCCAACATATATGGCTGAATTACTCCAACATTACAAGATACATAAAATTTTAATTCAGTTTTATTTATATTTTGCCAATTACAGGTCAAATTGTCTCAAGACGCTTTATTTTTATAGTAAGAAAATTAAACCTCTTGACTAATCCAATTTATAATTTGTTTTTTAAGAGAGTAATGGACAATCAAAATAAGTTTCTCCACTAAAACTAATAAACATGAGGTAAAATAGAAGGAACAGTTTTAAATACTGCAGTCCCACGACGACAAGAATAAAGTTTCTCAACAAAAACTAAATCTGCTGATGGATTCCATTAATGTCCTAATAAATGATAATAAAGTGTGATACTAAAGCTTTGTGGTGCTAAAAATGTCAAAGTAAAGATATCGAGTTGAACATCTGGATGGAGGCTGATAAAAGTTGACCTCCATTCTGTGGAGCCGGCTCCATGGATTTTATGGATGGTGGTTAAAGACCTGCTCTTCTAGTGGTCTTCCTTCTAGTCGCTGTAAAAAGTCAGTCCATCCTGGCCGACTTCAACACCTCTTCATGACAACTTGTTCTGCCTTCGACCTGGTGGAAACTCCAGAAACTCGGGAAAACCTGTGGAGACTCGAAGAACTCGTGGACTCGAAAAACTCGTCGGGTGGGGGAAGGTGTGGTGGGCCGTGGGGGGAGTCAGGGCGGAGAGTAGGGGGGGGGGGGGGGGGTGGCCCCCCCCCCCCCCCCCCCCCCCCCCCCCCCCCCTACTCTCCGCCCTGACTCCACCCAGACTCCGCCTTGGCTCCACCCATGTGGTCACACACAAACTACGATGCCAAAGGGAGGACGAATTTATTTCTTATTATCTGATCTGTAGCTCAGTGAGTTAAGGATTTGCCTATGGAGCTGCAGGTCGCTGGTTCAAGACCAGACACTTCTTAAATTTTCTCAATATCCTGACAAAGACAAAGAAAGAAAACTGCCACTGGTGGGTCTTGAACCTGCGACCCTCCGCTCTGTAGTCTCTCCTCTTATCCCCCTGAGCTATTCGCTCAGATACAAATTCTTCTTTTTTTTGCGCATTTATCATCTATTTTTTCTCATTTTCGAGTTTTTTTTTTACTCGAGTCTCGACTCGACCGTTTTTCTCAGGAGGCTGGACTTTTGCCTTTGTGCTGGAGGGTGGAACCCTCAGTTCCAAGACTTTCCAAAGCCTCCACACCTCCCGAGTCCTCAGGACCTGAGCTTTCACACAGTCTGAGGGCTGAAATTTTCGAAGTCCCACAGTAGTTCTCTGTTAGATTTAACTTTCAGACAGTCCAAGGACTGATATCTTCTAAGCTCTTGAGTAGTTCTCTGTTAGTTTGAACCTTCAGACAGTCTGAGGACTGAAGTTTTAAAGGTTTCTCAGTACTTCTCTGTTAGTTTGAACCTTTAGACAGTCTGAGGATTGATATCTTCTAAGTTCCTGAGTAGTTCTCTGTTAGTTTGAACCTTTCGACAGTCTGAGGACTGAAATCTTAGAAGTTCTTGAGTAGTTCTCTGTTAGTTTGAACCTTTAGACAGTCTGAGGACTGAAATCTTAAAGGTTTCTCAGTACTTCTCTGTTAGTTTGAACCTTTAGACAGTCTGAGGACTGAAATCTTAAAGGTTTCTCAGTACTTCTCTGTTAGTTTGAACCTTTAGACAGTCTGAGGACTGAAGTTTTAAAACTTTCTCAGTACTTCTCTGTTAGTTTGAACTGTCTGGTTAACAGAAGCCTTAAAACTTCTGATGATTAGTCTTGATTTCACATTTAGATCATCCATCTGAGTTATTTTCAGACCTTCACCTGTGGGTTTTTTAGAAATCCTCAACAAACTTTGATTCTCTTCACTGAACAGTAAAGTTTGTGGAGATCAGAAGGTAACATTAGTTTGATCAATGCCTTCAACTACTAGTAGACTTTATCTCGAAAGCAGTTTTCTGAAATGAGTTCTTAGTAAATCTGTCCACAATCAAACCAAGAACATAGAAAGAGGAAATGTTTGAAGAATCAACTTGATGTTTTCATTTCAGACTAGAAAACACATCAAGACCTTTATCTCTTTTTGCTCTTTTTGATTGTTTTATTGTCTCTTCTGTTTAATTTGATCTTCTAAAGTCTAACTGGTGTCTTTTCAAATGTTTTGTCCTTAGTTTGATTCTTCTTAAATGTTTAGTTTTGCTGTTTTCTCACCTTTTATTCTTTTCTAATGTCTGATTTGATTTCCAAATGTTTTGTCTTTTTAATGTTTGTTGTTTTTTTCAAATGTTTTATCAGCTTGTTTGAAAAAATTTCCTTTTCTTTCCCAGTGTTTAATTTTTTTGATTAAATCTTTAAGGTTTTTCTTTTTAAATGTTTTACCACCTTTTAATGTTTAATTTTCTTTTTAAATGCTTAATTTTATTTTCTGTTTAATTCCTATTTAAACTTTTATTGTCTTTAAGATTTAAGTTTCTAATTAAACATTAAATTTTTTAATTAACTGTCTTTTTAAAGGTTTAATAGTCTAATGAAATGTTTTGTATTTTTTAAATGTTTAATATTCTTCTTGTTTAATTGTATGTTTTAAATGATTCGTTATCTAAAATATTTCATATTTAATGTTTAATATTTTTGTTTAAGAAAACTTGTTTGTCATAATTACATGTTTTGTATCTTCTGTTTAATTATCTAATTAAATATTTTGTCTGTTTAATATAATTTAATTATATTTAATGTTTAATTTTCTTTTTAAATGTTTTATTGTATTAAATGTTTTTTCCTTTGATTTAATTGCTTTTTTAATGTAGTTTACTTCTTTAATCTTTTTTTCCTTTCAAGATTTTAACCCCAACCTTAAAAATGAAACAAACCCTTAAACCACAATGAAAATACTTCTGTTGTCACAATCATTAGTCGATTATTCAGTTTATCAATTCAACTTTATTTGTTTAGCAGCTTTCACACAAACAACAAAACTAAACAAGCAAAGAGAAAAAACTGCTAAAACTACGATTAAAACTCAAAAACATATTTAAAAAAAAAAAAAAAAGATTTAACATGGTAATAAAATATGTTGTGTCCAGGGGATGGAGGGAGTTTATTGAAGTCTTCTTGGGCTCACATGGGAAATCATTTAAAATAGAAACTTGATATTCAGTCTAAGGAAACTGCAGAGCGACAGAAGAACCAACAATATCTCCTGTTTTCTCCTTTAATGAGTCAACTCTTCTTGTGCTTTCAGACCAAAGAACTACAGACTCTTCACAACCTGCTCAAACTCTTGGTACAGGACCTCACCACACGAGTCAAGAAGGTTTCTGTCTCATTTCTACTCTGAAGCTCACCTTCTCCTGCTCAAACTGCTGACAAATGTTTCTGCTGCTCTAAAGTCTGGTCTCCAGAACTTCCGAAAAACTCTCAAAGTCTCTTCTGCTGCAGGTTGCTATGTAGAACTGTTGCAGAAAACCTCACTAAACCACATGGAGGGGCCTCAAGATAGTCATCCAAATGAAACAGTACAAAAACCAAACTAGCACAACCCAAAGGCTAAAGTCTCCTGCAGCCTACCAGAGAACCTCTGAGAACAGAGAATCAGGACAGGAACTCTTACCTTCTGGACAACCAACGTTGGTTCACAAACAAGAATACAGAATGTGTCTGACCAGAAACCTCTGAAGACTCACCACAGCCAAGATAAAGACACAACTCAGCTGTACCAAATCCACTAATCACTGCACACATTAGCACCATGTGCTAACTGTGGGTAAAGAACCACATTTACCAAGACAACTATCCAGTACAAAGCCCTAAAACACACCAAGAAACACATTAAAGACTATTTTACTGCTGGAAGCTGCAAGCCAACGCCTAAAGAACAGACTAAAGCAACGGAGCCAAACCCGGTTCAGTGGTGAAGAGAAGCAGAGGAAATGTTTGTCTGCAGCTAAATAAAGCAGGAAGACACTGAGCTGCTCAGGTGTTCCTGATAACACCAAGCAGCCACCTGGACAGCCAATAGGAACACAGCTTACTGGAAGTCCAGAGGGCTGGGTTAGTCAAGGAAATTTAGTTTAAAGTTGAAGCAGAAAGTTAACAAAGAAAGTTGAAAACCACCTTCTGATACCTGAAATCTCTGAGTTTTCACACAAAGAACACCTGAACATGTCAAACTGGCTTCATAGTAGAACCCTCATTGTAAAAACGTCATAGTATGGTGTGTTGCTCAAAAAACATTAGGACCCGGCTGTCAGGGGACAAACATGTAAGAAACATGAGAACAGAGAGAACCCAACCAGTAGGTCACAGTTTATCATCCCCCAGTCATCTCCTGAAGTCCATATGGTGAGAGACATCAGTATCTGGTTGTTCATTTACCAGAGGATGCTTATAATCATGCTGATGTGGTCTGTACTCTACAGTATTTTAGTGACTCAATAAATGCCTAAGTTTGTTTTTTAAAATGCTTTTTAGTTTTTAATAAACATTTAACAGCCTATATGTAATCAATAAATGGCCTTTGCCTATCTTAAGAAAAACTCACTCAGAACTCTGATATGTTAACAGTACTAAATAAATCAATAAATACATGCATACACACATAAATAAGTTAATACATTAACTGTGTTAAGATAAGGTTTAGATTTTAAAAAAAGTTGTTTATGTTTTTGCAGAATCCAGTATTGCTCACTGGTTGGTCATTACATTTTGTTAGTTTGATTTCACTGTTTAAAATGATGCCACCTCTTTTCAGACAGAACCTGTGATAATAAAACAATACAAAATTTTTAGTTCCGTGTTAATAAAGCACTTAAAGCTTTAAGTATGGCTAAATGCTTTTTTCAAAATTAAATATATCACTCCTTAGGTGGTAGTGGCTCCAAGTTCAGTAAAGTTGGAAAGATATTCACAGATTCGGACTTCCAGCATCAATAACTCATTAGATATAGGTTGTCAAAACATAAACGGTGCCTCTTTCCCATTGTTGCAAGGCAGACAATGTGCTACAAGCCCAGTTTTATCAAAAGTAGCTGTCTTTCAAGCTACTGGAATAACATTGGTGTCTATGGAGTGAACAGGGTCCGTCTGCAATTTGCAAAACCACTGCAACAGTAAAGAGAGACAAATATTCAATAACTTCACTCTTCTACATTGTAGTGTCACTAAAATCACTGCAGCTTTCAACTGGCTCCTGTTGACAAAGTGTTTTAACAGAAATGTAAATGCTTTAATTTGATTCTTTTAATGAACCATGTAACTTGAATGGATGTGATGCTGGTGTGACCACAGTGCACATGTCTGATGTTGCTCACAGTGGTCCAAGGGACGCTCAGGGAGTTTGTGTGTTTGCTCACACTCAGGAAAAATTAGAGGGAACATTGTTTACAAGAGGAGGATCACAAAAACTGATTCTGTTATGAGAAAAAAAACATCTTTCTCCAGGCTTTTACCTTCTGCTGAATGGAAAAAGTTTGTGTTTAACTTGAAATTTTAGTTTAAGACACTAATTTTCAATATGAAACTGTGGCAACACAGTGAGTTTGGTAGTGCAGTTGTGGTCCAGTGCACTTACACTGAGAAAATAGTGGCGTACGCTTAGATTTTGGATTATGACAGAAGAAATGGGTGCAGTTTTAACAGAAAATGTGAACACATCAGATACAAATAATCATATTGTATTTGAAAGTCTGTGGTGGGTCTGAAATTGTATTTTAAATTGTTCTTTATTAGCACATGATGATTGCTTCTGTCCTAAACCCATAGTTTCACATTGATAGAACATTTTCAGTGTTGTTTTTTGGTGAAAAGGGACCTTTTAACATGTTTTAAACAACTTTTGAAGACCTACTTCACAGATTGTCTTTGTACAGATGATTTATTTCACTCAGAAGAAGTAAAAACCTCTTGAGGAAAATCCTAAAGTTGAGGTACTGACAACGAATCCCAGTCCGGTTGCTACTGAACGTCTGTAGACAGCATCAAAATGGTCAACACACTCATACGTTCATACTGATAGTGTCTGTTCTTATTGATGGCATGCAGGAGTTTCAACACCCACTGATGTACAAATCCTTCGTCTGTGAAATCAAATATTCCACGTGTCCACCAAGTGTCCCGTCCAGAAACTGGACTCAGCTGTGAGCCTGGATGTTGTCCCACACTCGAACTACATCTGGATAGTCAGTGAGAGCTTCTATTAGAGTCGAAGCAGCGTCCAGCTGCTCCTGGTCCAGAGACGAGTGGTTATGGGGGACAAACTCCAACCCAGCTGACGAAATCTGCATCCCCAGCTTTTCCAGTGAGACCCGAACCTTATTCAGCTCTGTCATATCACAAATAAACTGAAGAGGGAGAAAGAGATCAACTTTGTCAGTTAAACTGTATGAGCTAATTATTGTTGATTGCTGATTGATAGGCCAATTGAGTAATTGCATTTTAGCACTTAACTCTGAGAAAGTGGTCATACAGAGTTTAATTCTGTGAAGTCATTACAAAGGGGATTGAAATACTGCTCTTCTTAGTGATGTCTATCAGAAAATATTACTTAAATAGAGCCTGACAACAAAATTATGCCTGAAAAGATACATGGATTTTAACATGAATCAATACATTTCCAGCTATCCTTATCAGTGTGTCAGCTAAATTAACCAATCAATAATCTATAAATAATAATTATGGGTCAATAGTGATGACAGATGCTGATCTACAGCAAAGTGACACAATCTGTTTTTAGAAACTTGTGCAATAAGGTTTTTTTTTTTTAAATGTAGAACCATTTGTGGCTGGATTCTAGAGACACTTTCTAATATTAACCTGCTGTAGAAAATACACTCATCAGATTGTATTAAATGAGTAAATGAAACTCTGAGTTTATGATAAGGCTGTAGTTAAAGGTGGTGTTGTACTGGACAGCGTTATACTAAGTTTTAATTTGCTTAACTGAAGGGGAAGAATATTCAGAAATAATAGCAGGATTATAATAACTTTACATGGAAATTTTGGGTTACTGGACAAAAAAAAAAAAGATTTAAAATGTTGCTTTGCATCTTATCAGGATAGTAAGTTTCTCCAATTGGTCAGCCCATTTGTAGATGAAGAGACCAATACCGGTGCTCTATTAATTTAAATAAAAATGAAAATATTTCTGTATCTCTGTGAGTCTGAGTACACTTGGGCTCAGGCCATATTAATATCAGGATTTCACTCTGCTAAATGTTGCTCTCTGACCTGCAGTAGCGGCTTCTCGTCCTCGTCCTCGGTCTCTAGGACGTCTTCAGCTCCGGCCTCGATGGCCAGTTCCAGAGCTCTCTCAGTGGAGACGTTTTGACCAGGAACCAGCACCACCCCTCTCCTGTTGAAGCTGTGGCGGGCTCCGTCTGACAGCATCCCTCTGAGAATGAGTACGCAATTTTTCATTTCATTTTTTACTTGTGTGTTTATGTTTATTTCTAAAGTCTCATAATGAGCTACAGTCAGATAGCTGCAGATAGTGTTTGGTTAAAAAATAATGTTGTCTTTGCAGTTTTTCAGAATCTGAAACCGTAGACAAAGAAAGAACTGTGAAATTCAAAATGAAAACACAAAACGACAAAAAACAAGAAACAAAATGACAAAAACGTGAGGCAAACGATAAAAGTCAGACAAAAAGAAACAAAAAAACAACAAAAACAAGACAAAATATTACAAAAATGTAACAGTAAGCAATATAGTATTTTACTTTATGATCAATACAACTTGTCATAGTCTAGGAATTATTTCAAATTTACAGTTTTACAAATTTACAATTTGCAGTTAATGTCCTCTCTGTAATTTTTATACTTTACAAAGTTGTCTCGCAGGCTGGTTTTGGCCCGCGGGCCGCATGTTTGACACCCCTGGTTTAGAGAGTTGACATACTATTTTGGAAAATAAAATGCAGAAACAAGCACTAGACTGAAATCAGCTCAGTTGCTTTGCCCAAAATTTCAGATAATGCATGTGGACAAGCTCAGACAGACGTCACTGCTGGCTGCTCTTTTTGTTTTTCTCATTAACTGATTGTATTGATATGTTTCCAACAATGCTGACCTATAGAGTTTATCTCATGTACCTACTGTATGTATAGGGACATCTAGTGGTTACCGCCTTCAGCAGAATAGCTGCTGCACCTCGACATTCTGTGCATTCTTCCCCTCTGTCGTCCTGTACATATATATATATAATCTGTGTACAGTGATGCTGCCACTCATCTGAAACCTGAATTTCCCTTTAAGAATCACTTCCTATTTGAACCTCTCCAGCACTGTGTAATCTTGTTTTACCTGATTATCAACAAATATGTCACCCTTTCATTTGTTTCCTCAGTTATATCTCAGCTTTATAGAGGCACAGATGTGTTCAGTTATTGCCTTCAGACTGGGTCACTAGTATTTGTGTACAAGTTTGTGGCCAAGTGTCAGATTTTTGGGATGCCACTCTACTCGAGCGTGGGAGTCAATAACACAACTTTGTAACTTTTATCTGTTAGATTGTGTGACGAAACCGGATCACAGATTTTTTTAGGCAGCTTAACGCATCAGTAATGTGGTGAAATTGCATGAAAACCTGTATTTAAGAACTTCACCTATATAGGGCTGGGACTTCAATGTTAAGAAATAACGTGTTAAAAAATTAACGCATTTCATTGCACCCTCCTCAGTTCCCTAATTTCTGGCACACCGGTAACACTGATGCACACTCCAGCCCAGTAGGTGGCGGTAATGAACCTAAAGTCTGTTTGCCAACCATGAAGAAGATCTACAGGACACAGTGCAGATGTGTCGGACCGACATGGCGGCTCGGTCACAAACTTTCTCTTTTATTACGAAAACTGTGCAGCAAAAACTATTTCTGAAAGCATTTGAGGTGAGAAATAAGCTGCTGAATCTGTCCTGGTTTTAGTTTAATGACGGCTAGTTTAGACAAAAGATTTGCGATACGTCGGACCTCCCTGCACTGCATTTGCATAAATGGAACTACTTTATGCAAATGAGCTCTTGGGCGACGCACCATATGTTAGCTACAACAGTCCCGGTATGGGCAAACAGTGTAGCCAGCCCACAATAGACCACTTTTCAAGACACTGAAAGTGCTTACAAAAGTCTTAAAATGTTGAATATAATCGCTATAATTGCGCTTTAAATTTGCAGTAATCTGTGAATGTAGTAGACAGATGAAAAATGCACAGATAAATATAAATGAAACAAACATTTTTGTTGTTTGAGTTCACGTATATGTCTATTCATCGATTCAGTCGTCAACCAAAATTTATTTGAATTGAAAAACTTATTGTGACAAATATTGCTATTTGAAAAAAAATGCAATTAATTGCGATTAATTAATTACAAAGCCTCTAATTAATTAGGTTTTTTTTTAATCGCATCCCACCTCTACTGTATATATATTTTCCTACCCGTTCTTGGTTAACAGGCGCTTGACTTCCTGGTGGGTACGTGAGTTGTTGTCAGTCAGGACCTCGATGAGCAGCAAACACCCACCGGGTCCCCGAGCCTCGAACATGTGCTGGGTCGCTGGTTTGGACTTTTCCTATACAACCACAAGAAAACACGAGGAACTTTTTGTCCAGCATATTACACCAACACAAATCTGACACAAATTCTTAATTTATGTTACATACAATGTAAAAAAAAAATCTGTTAAATGAGGAATTTTTTGTTTGTATTTCACTTTTTTCTGTATTGTTGAAATACACAAAAGTATTATAAAAATAAAATATTTTTAATGTTATTTACACATCACATAGCAAAAGAATTTTGTTGTTACATAAAAAGATAATAAAATCAATAAAAATATATTAACAAATTTATTCAAAATTCAAACATTTCCTTTTTATTTGACAGATGAAAAAGTTAAATACAAGTTTTAATACAGTAAAAATATTTCTTAAATTAGACACAATCACTGACAATTAACAGAAAAAGTATTGGCTTTGCAATTTTATATAGATTTATTTGTTAAATGAGAGATATCTTGTATAGCAACTTAAATTTTGCTCAACAAAAATGTGGAATGAATGTGTTTTCATCAGTGTAGAAAACCTATAAGCACTGGTAATCTAGTCATTCTATCTATCATTCATCATTATATCTATCTGCATTATTACATATTATAGGTCATTTCATTGTTTTACACACGTAATTATGTTAATATCCTTCATGTAACATGAAAAAGCCAGAATAAACATAATCTCATGTAAAGCCAAGTATTCTATTTAGGGAATTAAAATACTTTTTCAAATATTTTGTATTTTTATAAGATAGTTTTAAATTATTTTTACCTTGTTATTCTTTTAGTTTTCTTCTATTCTGATACAGTAATCTGTGCACGTGTTTGGTGTGCAGACAGGTGATCAATTATTGACTGTTTTTTGGAGATGTGGTCTTCATGCCTTTAGTAGAAATCCAGACACTCGGAGGGAACAGTGAGGTTTATTTATTAATCGTTGTGCGTGCTGAGAACTTACTGCACTCTTGATTGCTGCATCTACTGAAGCTTTGGGCATGTTCTTGCTCCTGCACTGCTCCAATATCTGAGCCAGGTTTAGGTTCAGGTCTGGGTTGGATCCACCTTCTGCAGATGACAACCAGAACTTAATATCAGTCACGAAAAAAACACCTGAACTGTGACTAAACTGAACAAAACCTACCTTTCACAGCTATTCTTATCATCATACCGAACTTCATGAACATCCTCCCCCTCGCCTCATCTTTGGGACCCTTGATGTTCTTCACCTTCGACCACTTGTTGTGTCCTGCGCATGAGGCGGCGCTCAGCAGCAGCGTCCGGACCGGAAGAGTCCTCCACACCGGGGACGGAGCACAGCAGGCTGGCGGGAGGACGGAGTCTGGAGCCGGGAGTCTGCTGGAGACTGCGGCCAGAGCCGGGGGTCTGAGGGTCCTTAAAGCCCGGAGCAGCGCCGGAGCCGCCATGTCCTTCACACCGTCAGTGAACACACGTTACTGTCACTCTGCTGCACATGCGCACAAACACTGGGTTTAACAGACAAAGTGAGTCAGAGGATCTAAACTTCACAAAATATCATGTTTTATGAGATAAAGGAATAAAACAGCCTCACGTTGTCTGACTAACAATCAGGAGAACAGCTGCTGCCGTCCTTGTTGTCAAACCGGCACTTCCCGGTTGCGGTGACGTCAAATTTTGGCCCATCAAAATAAAAGCTCTTTGTAAAATTTTATTTTGAAATGACATTTAAATTTGACAATCTTAAATTTTCATAAATATGTAGTAACTTCTTGCCTGTATTTAATTTATTTAGTTTTGGAGTCCTCCACTTGATTTAACAAGCACAAATGGATAAAAGTCAAAACATACTGGGTCAATTTATAATTGTGGGACTTTTTGTATCATAGTTGACATTTTTTGCTGTTTTCAGGCCTAAAATAAACATGGCAGCCTGTAACCTTCTAAAATATTATATATACAATTGAGTAAAATTTGAAATTTAAAGTTATTCATAAAAATATTTTCGTAAACCTGTTGACATGCCATAAATCCACTCTTGGTTCACACACTAATTTATATTAAATAACTCAGAAAGCCTTGGAGTCTTGCCAGTCTTTTCTTCAGGAGGAAATGAGGTCATGTGGAGCAGGTCATGTGATCTGGAATTAACACGCTTCCTTGAGAGGTGTTTTTGTAATAGGTAACCTAGTTGAAAGTGATTTCTTAGACACAGATGCAATCTGTTATTTTACATATAAAATTGGATATATTGCCAGGAAATAAATATCTGTGATAATTGTCTCAACTTAATAAGAACACAATCAAAGCAATTTTTGACTAAGGTCACTTTATTATTGTGTAACTAATTAGAAGATGATTGTTATTAAATTCAGACTGTTATTTAGTTGACATTTTAGTGAGATCCAATCATTTTTTTAATGAATAAGTGATTGTATCCATAATAAATAATTATGGAATTTGTAAAGACATCATCATAATTAACATAAAAATATTATTTTTTTCTACTTTTAATAAAAACATGTATGCAAAATATATCCCATGGACTTCAAAAGTCCCTCAATTATATATGGATCCTACTTGTTGTTATAATTACTGTTATTATAATCATGGTTGTGATTTTTTTTTTTTTTAATGGCAGACCACAAATGTGTAGCACTTTTGAGACCCGTAAAATGAAATATTGTTGGCTTCATCAAGCCATTAAAGTGACAGCATTGAGCCATTCAGACAGTTTTCCCTTAATATTCTTTCAGGCTTCATTCAGACTTACCACAGTGCTGAAGAGCTAAAAGTGATGTATAATGCACAATAAAAGAACTATCTAAAACGAAAAGCAGCTAATTAAATTGTCTAAAAAACTAACAGATCTGTTTATCTCAGATTTCTTAGACAGAAAAATTGAAAGCTCAAAACTCAACCTGAGTCAACTGCAGCTGATAAACTGTGACTGTGTGTAACAGCTCACCTGTCTAAGGTAATGAAAAGCACACAGTGTGATCTATTGTTAGATCCTGATCGTTCTTTCTCTATGGACACTGTCATTTATAATCATAACTAATTAATGCATAGCGTAAATGCACACAGCTCTCTCAGTTTGGAAACACAAATGGATCCTGTTGCTGTCTGATGCTTCAGGTACCTAACAAACATAGATTAAAAAGTCATGTACAGCTGATAGCACCATTCTTCTTCAAACTGTGTATTAAACTGGGATGTTTTTGGACAAATATTGGGGCTGAAACGTGACAAAATCCTTCGCTAAATCACTTCACACAACTTAAAGTGCTACTGCTTGTGCTGTCTTGTTTGTCCTTGATAATCTCCTTCTGTTATCTATTTGTCACAATTTTCAAATTCTCCTTCAGTACGGGAAACAATAACAATCATGTCCAGGCTTGCAACCTACAATACTGAAATTTTCAAGTTTTACCAGGGATTTGGATCTTGCTTTAAGGCAGCTCTGCTAGTTTCCTTTCGGCAAATTACCCATTTCAATAGCAGCGTTCGTAGCCATGTGTCCAAATGTTCCGTTGAAACAGTTCCCTACCACTGTTTTACAGGGACACCATCACTACATCCTGGGCTTAACTCCACCCAAGATGATGCTGAACAAGCCATAACATTTTTTTCTCCTATTGCAAAACAGTTAAAAGTAACACTTACATAGTGAACGGAGAGAAATACGTGGCCAATGACAGATTTATACCTGCAATTTTCAACTTCATTGCCAAAGCAGCTCAGTGGTACCTTGTTTCCGGTCTATGCAAAAACAATGATAGAAAATTGTTGTATTAGTTTTGAAAAACTAATACAACAATCATTTAAAAGAAAACTAGAAATTGAAAAAAATTAGAATGAGATTCTTTTTTAGGCAGTTGTTACCATTGCTTTACAATAAATAATCACAAAATGCGGCCTAGCTCCTCGTCTAAGAAATATTTTTTCTGTGCCGATTTTCTTTTCTGTTTTATATACGTGTATTTATCTCAGAAATGTTCTTCTATAGTTTCCCTTTTCCAGCTCAGGATGTATTAAATGAGGAAATGTGTGATGAATCCTAAACCATGAGAACCTGAAATCTCTTTGAGGACTCCTGGGTATCTCTGGTCAAGCACTGAATAGACTATAAGTAGACCACGCAAAACAACGTGTAACTGGAAATGGTTAAAAAAAAACAACGATGCAAGCCAAAATATTGTTTATGTTTCCCATGTAATTTGTGTATTTGTGACATCTTGTAGTGTCGAGGAGGTTAGCACTACAGATTCTATCTAGTCCATCTTATACATCTAATTGGCAGAAACAGTATTTATGGTGAGTCTGGTCTGCATCACTGTTCTATAAAATGTCCCAGCGTGGGAACTGGAAGAGAAATGTTGTTTTCCTGCCCTGGTAGAAGTATTAAATCATAGTGCCTCTATTTACGATGACAAGGTTTAAGAATAGGCCGTTGACCTGCTGTGTAGTCCAGGAACATTGATTCAGAAACCAGGAACGTTCTGTATGTACTGGATTCCTGAAGAACAAGTGTGGACTCAATATGGACAGAATTACCAAAGGGATAGTAAAATCTGAGTGTTCTGTTGTTGCAGTTTGGAGAAACTGGGTTAAAGCAGACAAGTGGAAAAAACAACAGACAGATGCACAAACAGGATGGTGAGCAGGGACAGATGACCACAGCAGAGGAGCACAAAGAGTTAAATGAATGGAAGTCACAGCCAATCAAGGCCAACCCATCTCAACCCAGCAGCCTCCAGAGCTGTAAAAAGAGGAGGTTTTCTCCACAGGGCTCCTCTCTTTCCTCCACACTGACGGCTGCATGTTCTCTCAGACCTGATAAGGAATGACCACCAAGCTTCAAGCAGAAAACTGGAAAAAACTAAAGTTTTCAAAGCATAATTTCTGGATCTTAAGAGGCCCTGAAGCTCAAGAAGAGCCTCAAAGGAAGTTCTTACTGACTGATAAAATAAAAAAATAAGCACCAGAAGAAGTACTGATGGAACACCAGAGAAGAACACAGCTTAGATTTGGGGCACAAGTTCCTTCAACACAACCCGAGGAAGACAAAATGATCTGAGAACGCTGAGCGTTGTTCTGTTTAAGTCGACAGTCGAAAAGACGTCATGTTGTCTGCGCAGGGAATTGGTGTTTTGGCTGTTTTCCACAGTGTAATAACAGTTACTGCACTGGTAAGTGTTATTGTATTTATCTTATGTATTCATGGAATTGAGTTTCTGAGTGCTTAATTTATTGGATGAGTTTATTAACTTGAAATTAAATGTGGATTTTAGTTGAGAAACAGAATCTTGGTAAACTCGAAGAGCAGAGTCAATTTTTTTCACATTTTCTTTCACTTTTAGTTGCTCAAGTAAACAGAATTTGCTTAAACACTAACAAAACTTTAACAGTTTTTATTTTTACAAATACATGTTTAATTGTACAAATGTAAACATTTTCAGAGTACATATTGTGTATTTCAAATAATACTAGTCTTCTTCTATTTCTGCTGACAGACTGGCAAATTCTCAGTCTCAGTCCACTGCAAACCCATCAAAGGATGGATTTTTATGTTCTAAATTTAAACTTTTCACACAGTAGTATCAATTCTTACACTTTATTAAGACCCTGAGTCAGAAATAACACCCCCATACTGCTGCACTTTGGGCCAAATATAGAAAATTTCAAGTATCTGCGACCCGCTTTTGATCGTTTGAAATTTGGACATAGATTTATCGCTTGCTGCAGGAGATATGCCAGCTATTCACCAGCAAGACTCAGTAGTGTCATATGTTTGAATGAATGAAGTGATATACAAATACTTTTTCTTAGCAGTCCTGCTGAGGAATTTAGATTTTTCATTTTTAATATACACTGTTGTGAAGAAATATTCAACCTCCTCCTGATTTCTTCGATTTTTCTGCATCTCAACTGTCTCAGATTTTCAAAACAAATTTAACATTAAACAAACAAAAAAAAATGGTTCAAATTATTATTATTACTTTTTTTTCATTTATTTTTTGTTACTGAAGAAAAACTGTTATTAAATAAAGTAATCACACACCTAAACTTAATAGCTGGTTGTACAATCTAAGTCAACATCTGCAACCAAACGCTTCCAATAACTGGACATCTGCCTCTGACAGCAGTTTGGTGGATTTTGACCCACTTTTCTTTGCACAACTGCTTTAGTGCAGCCACATTGGAGGGTTTGCGTGCATGAACTCCTCTCTTCAGGTCCCTCTGCAGCATTTTAATCGGGTCCAGGTCCAGATTTTGGTGAGGCCACTCCAAAACTTTAATTTTATTCCTCTGTAGCCACTCAGAGGTGGTCTTACTCTCATGCCTGAGGTCACTGTCTTGCTGCTTAACCCAGCTGTGCATCAGTTTTAACATTAAGACTGATGACCTGAGCTTCCCTTTGGGGATTTTCTTTCCTTTTTTTTTTTTTTTTTTTTTTTTTTTTTTGGTCTGAGAGCAGAATTGATGCTTCCCCAAAACATTACTCTGCCACCTCCATGCCTGACTGCAGGTATATTGTTCTTTCTGTGGAATCCTGTGTTTGGTTTAGATGTGATGGGGCCCCTGTCGTCCAGACAGTTTAACTTTCCACTCATCTGTCTATAGCACATTCCCCCAAAGGGTTTCAAGGTCAGCAAGGTGTGCTTCAGATGAGCTTTAGTGATGTCCTGCACTTCTCCCTTTGAAGCTATATTTGATTAGTGTCTTTTGGATGCTGGAGTAACACTCCGCAGTTATAAACAATAAATACAAGGTTATTTTGACTTTATATAAGGAGTTAGGAGGTGATAATGTAGTGGAACAGAAAGCAACATTGCAAGAATGAAAATGTAACCAGTATGTAATATACAGTATTTCAAGAATTCAAATTGTCATATGCAGCAAAAATTATCTGTAAAATTAAATTCTCGATTTACTGTATATTTAATGACTTACAGAATAAATCTAGTGAATCTAAAGAATAAATGTGAAGAATTTACTTTTGCAAAAATAGTGCAAAATACAGAAAAACTGTATAAAAAGGCGTGTGAAGTATTTATGGTGCAAAATATTTCGATGTGCTCATAGGTACTGAGGTAACATTGAATGTATAAGAACAGTGCAAATAGTCTAAGTGCAGGAAAACTATGTAATAAAGTATGTGCAGTATTTATGGTGCATAATGTACTCTTCTGTAAATACATTGGCTCAGGGTTTGACATTCAGAATTTGGAGCTGCAGTGATCAGTGTTCAGAGTCATAAACGCCCTTCCTTAGATGTTTTCCTTGGATCTTTTGTGACTTCCTGGAGGAGTTGTCGCCGTCTGACACTTTTGGGAAGATTTTCTGTTCTGAGTCTTCTCAGTTTTACTGTCTCTCAGTCAGTGGAGCCTGAGAAATAGATTTATTACACTTTCTGCACTAAAAAAAAGAGAGAACTGTTAGAACAGCTTAAATGAGTTGTTTCAAATGGTAACACAAAAGTGTTTTACAAATTAAGTTAACAAATAATGTTAATGTTAAGTTAAATGTACATAAAGCATTTGATTCCTTTCAATTGAACAGTTTGCATTGCTTCAGCTTCATGTACTCTGTTATCCTACTTAAACAAAACAGCAGATGAGTAGCAGCAGAAAAAAAATATAGAAATGCGGATGCAGTAAACCTGATTTTTGCAGTTTCATTTAAATTAGAATACCAGTTTAAAGGGGCAAAGTATACAGCCATCACCAAACCAGAAAACTAAATGACATTAATTTGAAAAAGTACCTTACTTCCACTTCAGCTCAGATATACTTTTTACAATGCAGACTGATGTTTTTCAGTTACCCTTTTCCTCGTCTTATTTGGATTTTCCTTCAATCCTGACATTGTGTGCTAATGATGAGACTTTTTAGGCAACTTTGAGCTTCTGAAGATGATGAAGTGATAATTTAATTAAACAGCTGACAGTATTCCAACCTGGATGTGTCTCATCCAGCTGCTATTTAATTAGTTTTTCAGATTTAGTAACTTTAGGCGCGATATCTTTTCACTCAGGCCATTTGATATTGGATAACCTGCTTCAAAACATTTAATTATCTTTTACACTTTGTATTTTGTGTTTACTCAGATTGTCTTTGTTCTATACTATTCTAGTTTGAAGATCTGACAACAAGCTAATAATTGGTAATAAAGGGCTTCTCCCTGACTGAGAGAAACACCTGTAAGAATCCACCACAGTAGCCCTCAGCCTCCTCCATCAGACATCACCTGTGGTCTGTTTTCCCTCACAAACCTTTTAACCTTTCATTCATTGACGCCTCACAGCAGCAAACACCGTCCACAGCTACCTCCCAGACTCATCCCTCCGTCTCCTCATCTTTGTGCGTTGACAGACTTTCAATCTCCTCATCAGTCAGACTGAAAATCTTCTGAAACAGACTTGAGTGATTGACTGAGATTAATAGTTTTGCTGCAGAAGAACGTGTATAATTTCTCCTCTTTGGTTTCCATGTATTAAACTGTGCTGCAGGTTGATTTACTGTAATCATTTCTGGGACAGAGTCGGAGGAATTTGTTGGACTCAATTGCAGCCAACATGTGTTTAAACAGGATTGTGGCCCAGAAACAAACAAACACAAACAGAGCACACACTTTGAGTATCATCAACACAACCACAGTGTGTCCACAGTCCACAACACAACAACAGTAAATGGTTTTAACTGCGCAGCATGTTAAAGTTAACTGAGAGTCCCAACACAAACCATCACAGGACGTGATAGCAGCTCAGCACTCTACATTAGTGGAAACACAGTTCGCCCCCTGGCAGTTTATTTTACTGACCAGTGCCAAGAATGTTACTTATCACATATCCAGTTACATGAATTGCTCAATTTGGGATTTAGTCTGTTTAACAAGAGTGAAAGTTTTCTTTAGCTGGAGGAAGGCAGCTGCTCGCAGCAGATCT
The DNA here is from genome assembly GCF_022539595.1 of Amphiprion ocellaris. NCBI lineage: Eukaryota > Metazoa > Chordata > Actinopteri > Pomacentridae > Amphiprion > Amphiprion ocellaris. Next base: position 26,740,884 of record NC_072783.1, read on the forward strand.
TTTACATAAGCGATGTGAAAATAAAACTCTGGCAAACTTTCATGAAGGTGCAGCTGGTTTATCTGCTAAATATACTGACACTGTCAAATGTCAGAGTGGATATTCTGCAGAAAAATGACTCTGTGACCCTAAAACTCACTAACGGGTTTGAAAAGCTTGTTATCTTTTTTTTAAAAAAATGACAAATTTGCACCTTTCATTAGAGCCTGAAACTTTAAAAACAAATCTGTGACGTGTTTGTCATCAACGTGACCAAATCTAAGTTGAAAATTGTGATATGTCATTAAAATCACTCTCATTCTGGATGTCTCACTTAAAATTTTGACACAAATAATGTGTCTACTCTAACCAGAATCTATAAAATACAAAAATTCTGCACTTATCGGGACAACTGTGAAGTCAGTAGAGATTCAGCTGTGACCAACATTTATGTGACAAAAATTCTGGGACTTTTCAGCTGAACTACAGGCTGTTTACACTAACAAGATATTAAACAAGTATTGAAACCAGTTAAAAATGTAAATATAAAATACAAATAAAAAGTAATAAAATATAAAATCTGTAGGATCGTCATTTTTGTAGTATCGGTAACACTGGTGGACACTTGAATTCCTTTTTGAAATGTTTTTGTTAGATACATAATCAAAGAAATTCAACTTTTGTTTTGCTCTTTATCAAGATTTATGGCATTCAAATTTTACAATAATGAACAAAAAACATTTTAAGTTCTCTGTACATCAAGCCGTGGTTGTCTTGTTTCCATAGAGGTGAAGGAATTTATATTGCAATGAAAAATGAACCCACAGTGAGTAAAAACTGGAGCAAAAGACACCCAGAAACTGCCTGGGGTTCAGAGGGTTAACAATTTTATATACTCGCTAAGATTATAAAATGTTTCAAATCAAATATGTTGGATAATGTTGACATATTCAAGCACAAGTGCCTCAAAACCCAATTTAGATAAAGTGATGTAAAGTAAAACTTGTCATTTCCAGAACTGCTGGAAGGTCACAGGTTGTTGGATAAAGCAAAAGTCAAGAAAGCAGATTATTGTTGTGAACTTTTGCTTTGTTTCCGCCTCTTTCTTTGGAAATCTTCTCTGCCACTCTTCTAATGTGAGCTCTCTTTCCTGGTTGACTCGCTGCTGGTTTTGCTGCTCTGATGTGAGATGAAACCAGGAACACAAAGTTGCTTGTGTAGCGCAGATCTCACCTGCATGGCCAAGATCCTGAGGAAAAGATCCTGGTGTGGCCACCGGCAGCCTCACCGCCGCACAAAAAAGGGTCTGACGGGGGAGCATCACATACCGCACCTTCACACAACTATTTCACAACACCTGAAGGCAGCACATGGAGGTGTTTGTGGTAGACAGATTACCACGGTTGGAAAAAAGACTTCAGAGGGACTTAATAGAAAGCTTAAAACACTAAGAAATCTAAGGTTGGCAGCTGCTAAGAGGAGCTGCATTGTTCATACCTCAACCTTAAATGCAGAAACACGCAGAAAATGATTTATCCTGTTCATTGTTTATTCATTGTCAAATCTGCCTTTTTTCTGTTGTGTGCCATCTAAATTACAACAAATATAAAAAGTTAATGTATCAATATGACAGAATTGCCTGCTTTTCTTACTGTCTCTTCATCTTTTGCTCTTGTCGACCTTTTACAGATAGACTCAGATGATGTCATCACACGAGACGAGCAGATCTACGTTCTGATTGGTGCTCATGCCAGGTGTGAAAGGAGCATCCAGGCACAAATGGCCCTTATTACAGGTTTGTGTGTTGCTTCTGATCGTTTTCTAAAAGCCTCTTCAAGGAAAAATAAGTGTATAATAAACAGTCAAAAAAAACAGAATAGAAATAGATATTTCTGCCATGATACATGATCTAAAATCAAATTCAAACCTTTTCTTCTGGTAAAAGTCACTACTGGGAAGCTGCAATGTTGCCCATTCTTTAATATTCAAAAGATGTGCCTGTTAAATAACGGCGTTTATGTTTCCCCTGAGGTCAGTGAGTGCATGTCCAAATATATAACCAGAAAAAGTATTTATTACGTCAATTATTTATTTGGGATCAGATATAACACCCATCCAATATCCTGCTGACCAGTATCTTTCTGATTACACAGTTGAATTTCAGCACCATAGACAAGCATTTTTAATTTGGACTCTGACGTAGAAGCTGATGTTAGATAAGTTTGTTCAGCGGTGCAGCTGGAGGACGATTTTATAAGATGCAGACGCAGCCAGAAGACGAACAAAAGTGGAAGAGACGACTGTACAGTGGGTCTCTAAATCTAACAAAAAACTTCATGTCAAGATAAGATAATCCTTCATTGCTCCCCACGTCAGGGGAAATTTACATAGTTACAGCAGCAGCAATTTTTACAGAAAAAACATAATAATAATATGTACAATATATACAAGGATAAAAATGAAAAAGAATGAATACAGTATTAGTACTGTAAACCACAGCAATATAAAGTGACTTGTGGAATAAATGTAAAAAGCACTTAGACAAAGACTCTGGTCTCCACAGATTGAAAATGTAATTATTTGACATTTTAAAAAAAGTTAAAATATGATCGCAAATTTATCGCAATTTCAAAAATATTTCGCTTTTAATTAAAATATGAAACTGTTAAGTTCAAGTTTAATATTGTAAATATATTTCTAACATTAGACACAATTAGTGAGGAACTACTATTGTTATCATTTTAGATACATGTTTAGACAATGCATTGTTTTTACACATGTAAATTCCCTTTCTTAAACATTAAAAAGCTAAAAAATAAAAAAAATCTTGCCTTGTTACAGCAAGGCAAGAAAATGTATTTTTCATGGAATATTACTATTTAATATTACTATTTATATGAGACTGTGATTTTCAGTTATTTTCCAGCATCTTTGGGACCCAAGCTGCTGAAAAATAAACTATTCAAATTATATACAAACTATTCCTTTAGTTGTTTCCCATTTCTGTCTGAAGAAGGTGACTGTGTCCCGGAGTGGGATGGGATCATCTGCTGGCCACGGAGCAAAGCTGGTCAGCTGGTGTCCATTCTGTGTCCAGAATACATCTACGACTTCAACCACAGAGGTAGGAGAGTTCAGAGACAACAGCGCACAGAAACGATCCTGATGTGTGATCTGTATGTGGTTTCTACAAGTAGATGACTTCAAGAAGAAACCATTTTTGTTAAACTCAAGAAGAAGAGATAAAGCCATATTTGATCAGCAAAGGCTTTACTATCATTTATGTCGTATCACAGACTGTGTTGTTTTGTGGAACAGGACGAGCCTACCGCCAGTGTGATGCTTCAGGGAACTGGGAGCTGGTTCCCAGCATCAACCGCACCTGGGCAAACTACACTGAGTGCACCAGATATCTGAGCTCCAACCACAGGAGCCACGAGGAGGTGTGTTCAGGGACATTTATCTGGCTGAGTGTACAGTCTGTGTGTTACTGGTGGTTGGTTGAATGTGTGTGTTTGAGTATATGTTGTCATTAAACAAGAGAAAAATTGCCTTTTCAACAGGAGCTCTTTCTCAGAAGCTGAATTAGTGGAATATTTTAAGTTCTCTTCAAGTGCAAAGAAGTGTTTCACCCATAAAACATGTTCATTTACTGATGTTTGCAGAAAATTGATGCACTTTATTTTACCTCCTTTATTTAGTTTCACCTGATATGCTGCATCTCTATGTATCTGCACACTAAAGAGCGTTTTTGTTTTGTTCCAGAAGGTGTTTGAACGACTTCACCTCATGTACACTGTTGGCTACTCCATTTCTCTCGCATCTCTGCTGGTGGCCGTCTCCATCCTCTGCTATTTTAAGTAAGAAACCTCGAAACTTGCATCCATAGCTCTACTTTAAAACGTATTACCACCCCAGTCTGTTGAAATTATTAGTGTATAAAACTAGTGAGAGATGCTTAGTAACGCCTGTAAAACAATCCCGTTTTTCTGCCTCCTAAACAGACGGCTCCACTGCACCCGCAACTACATCCACGTTCACCTCTTCACCTCCTTCATATGTCGAGCAGTCAGCATTTTTGTGAAGGACGCCGTGCTCTACTCCATATCTGATGACAGCAGAACTGAGCCCGAGTTCACAGCAGAGAAGCCCCATATGGTAAATAATAAAATATATGTCTTTTCCATATTCATCACCATTTGTCCAGGGTTTTATTTCCGTTTCTGTAGTGTTTTATAGCAATAGTAGACCAGGATTCAGTGCATACATGCTCAGTTAGTTATATGTTATGTGTGAAATGAAACAAAAAATACACCTTGTCCATATTATAGATCATGCATGTAGGCATTATGATCATGAAGCTAGAGAAAGCTGCACATTAGCCTAGCTTAGCATAAAATTAAACAGGGGTAACGCCTAGGTGGGTTCAGGTGGAGGCCGGAACATCCACCTAGCATCCACAAATTAGCACATACTATCTCATTTCCTTGATCTATACAAAAAACAGCATATAAAGGCAGCAAGAATCACAACTGGTTGGCAAAAAATTGCTTTCACACCTCTAACATGGCATAATGTCAAATTGTTTATTGTCATTTTGCAGCCAAATGAAATATAAAGTGGTAACTGATTAACTTTAGTGGCTCTGGTAGGCAGATTTTGTCTCCCATTTGCTGCATGATGGAGTAAAGCTAGCGGTTTCCCTCTGTTTCCAGTGTTTATACTATGCTAAGCTAACTATATTTGCTGAACAGGCGGGTGATTAGTATCAATCTTATACATATTTTTACATGTGGCTGCACAGTGGCTCGTGGTTAGCACTGTTGCCTTGGAGCTAGAAGATCCCCAGTTCGCGATAGACTCAGTCCCCCATGACTCCAATGAGGATTAAGCAGTGTATAGATGATGGATGGATGGATTTTTACACATATTTTGTCCACCTTTCATCTATTTTTGTTCTGTGGTTGTTTCCTCTAACTGCTGCTTTGTGTCGACAGGCTGGTTGTAAAGTGGCCGTTACTCTCTTCCTGTACTTCCTGGCAACTAATCACTACTGGATCCTGGTGGAGGGTTTGTACCTCCACAGCCTCATCTTCATGGCCTTCCTGTCTGATAAGAACTATCTGTGGGCCCTGACCATCATCGGCTGGGGTAAGCAGCATCGGAGCCGCTACGTTGTGGTGGACTTGGACTTACAGATGGTCAGTTTCATTTTCTTATCTCTCTGTTCATGTTTAGGAGTTCCAGCTGTGTTTGTGTCCATCTGGGTCAGTGCACGAGCTTCACTAGCAGACACTCAGTGAGTCTTGTGATCTGTTTATGTTCCTATATACATGACGCTTGTTTCAAAATGGCTCACTTGAGCTGTTTTATTGCTGTTCTCAGATGTTGGGACATCAGTGCTGGAAACCTGAAGTGGATTTATCAAGTTCCCATCCTGGCAGCCATTGTTGTAAGGAAATAAAAATCTAAATTTGAATATCATTAACCCTCTGAACTTCCGCCAGCTTCTGGGTGTTTTTGGCTCTTGTCACATATTCATTGTGGGCTCATTTTTCACTACAATAAAGTATTAATATAAAGAATTGCTCCTCTATGAAATGCCTTTTATGCCAAATAACAAAGCCATAATGGCAGAAATCATAAAAAATTAAAAATCAAAAGTTTAACTTCTTACATTTTGAATTTGTTCCCAAACATATTTCCTATCTGCTTTATGTAGACACTGCCTGCAGTTCAGCCCAGTTCAGCTGAAATTTTCCCAGACTTCTTGCTTATGCTGAGAAGCATGGATTTTTTATTCGCTCTTTCTGAATCTGATTAATGTTGTAGCGACTTCAGTGAACAAGCATCACTGAGAGACTGAGGCTGGGTCTGTTAGTTTGATGTGTTAAACAAAAGAATGCACTGAGATTTCCAAAGAATACATCTAACCTTTCATTAAAGAAAAAAGATAATCAATTCATGATAATGTGAACAAAGTCACAATCAAAATAACCAAAGCAATCGAAGAAAATTAGTGGTCAACAAAAAATACGCCAACCCAGCTCACCCTCTCAAACAATGAAAAAAGTTAAGACAGGTGAACAGGTGAATATATTCACTTAATTTTCTCCGCCCACATGCATGTGACCCACTATCTCTCTATTCAACATAATCCTAAAATAATACCATAACCAAACAAACACAAGCAACAATTTATATACCCCTTAACAATATAATAAAACAACAATTAATGTATGGCTCCTACAAATGGAAAAAAAAAATTTTGGCAAATATTGAAACTAGCCATGCACATTCACATAATTCTGATGAAAAATCACATTTTTAAGCTTAGATTTGGTTGATGGAACCAATTTTTTCAGATGAGTATAATTCATCTGAAAAATGAAAGTCTGAGAATTTTCTTCTGTTTTTGCAGCTTTTTGCTCTGAAAAATGGTTATTTTGGCAGAGTTTTTTAAAGACAGCATGCCTTTTATATTCTTCACTGGGTTTGACATTCAGTTGGTTAGATGAACATTTGACACGTAGTTTGAGTGTAAAATATTAACTTTCTGTTTCTGCCCCTGCAGGTAAATTTCCTCCTTTTCATTAACATAATTCGTGTCCTGGCCTCTAAACTGTGGGAAACTAACACTGGGAAACTGGACCCCCGGCAGCAGTACAGGTAACTGCCCATTTCACCCTCGATAAACTAAAGAGACTATTTCTCTGACTCCATATAAATATTCACTGTTGGTTTCGCTCTGCAGGAAGCTGCTCAAGTCCACATTAGTCCTCATGCCCTTGTTTGGAGTCCACTACATGGTGTTCATGGCTCTTCCCTACACTGAGGTCTCTGGGCTGCTGTGGCAGGTGCAGATGCATTATGAGATGTTCTTCAATTCTTCACAGGTCAGAAAACATTTGTGAACACATTATTATGAACTATTCTAACTCCTGCAACGCATTAAAGACTCTTCCAACCTCTCGGTTTTGTTTTTCCAGGGTTTTTTTGTGGCGTTTATCTACTGTTTCTGCAATGGGGAGGTAATAAATCTGAGATACATTTTGAAGAATGAACTCAAATGTAAGCATGTTTTTGTCTGTTCAAAAACATTTTCACCTCTTCTTCTTGTTCTCAGGTGCAGGCGGAGGTAAAGAAGGCTTGGTTAAGACGCAACCTGGTGCAGGACTTCAAACAGAAAGCCAGGATGACCAGCAGCGGCGGCGGAGGCAGCTGTTACTACGGCGGCATGATGTCCCACACCACCACCCACAGTGTCAGTCTATCTGCTGCCCATCCCAGAGCTCTGTCCTTCACCGGGGGAGTGGTGGCCTCAGCTGGAGCTGCTGCTGGAGGGTCGGGGGTCAGAGCGCCGCGCCACGCTTTCCCAGCGTCCCCCCACCCGCACAGCAGCCTGCGTGGACCCGCTGCCGGTGACTCCGAGACCCCAGGACCCCAACAGGAACTGGCTCTGTGGAAACCAGGGGGGGCTGAGTCAGGGGTTTTTACCAGACATGCCAGAGCCGCCAGAGGAAACGATGCGTGTGAAAGTCATGCAGCAGAAGACCCTGACAACTCCTTATCTGTGAAAGAACTGGAGACCATCTTGTGATGGATTGTTGCTGTTAAGAAGGATCATGTTGCATAATCGAGATCTGGAGAGCATCTGCTGAGGGGAGCTTGTGGTGAGACGCTTTTGTCAACATCAATAAAAATTTATGGGTTTTTTTCTGTTGACAGGATCAAATTTGAGCCACATAAACAACGTGTTTTGTCAACACTGAACACCATTACTCATTAGTGCGCACCAGACCAGACTGCATGACTGCATGCTTTGAAGAGCTGTGACGATTATTCAGTTAGTTGTCAGCTGTTAAATTAATCTTCAACTATTTTGATTAGTTGGTTTGCAAGGTAAAAAAGTCCAGTTTCTCTGATTGCATCTTCTTAGATGTTGTTTTTTCTGTCCTCCTCTTTGACAGTAAACAGAATGTCTTTGGATTGTGGACAAAACAAGACATTTGAGGAAGTCATCTTAGGCTTTGGGGAACACTGATTGAAATTTCCCACCATTATCTGACATTTTATAGATCAAACAACGAATCGATTAATTGACAAAATCTCTACAGACTGCTCTCACACAGCTGTTAGTAGCGGCCCTACAGCTTCATCATACATAACTTATGGATTGTGTTTAACTCTCAAGTTGTGGAAGCAGTTTTCATGTGGGTTTCTTGTGGATCTAGTTCTAATGTGCTTTCGTTTAACTTTTATGCGCTTTTAGTTGATGTAAAAGAAATGTAAATACATCATTCCCTAAATATTCTGTGAAGTCAAAGGACAGACCTGGATGTGTAAATAGTGTTTTTCTCGTCTTTCCTGTGTTGGATTTTCCAGGCCCTACCGGCTGACCTCTATATTTCAAAGAGCACTTCCTACAATGCCCTGTTTCCAAACGTAGACCTCCACATATTTGTTATATATTTATAACAGACAAAATGTGAATTCCATGGATACTTTCACAATCCTCATGTCATAGTTTGGTCACGTTAAAGAGTCCCTAGTGTCTAGACATGCTGTCTAGACAAATCTGCACATAGTTGTTGCTGTGTTGTCTACACGGTTCTATTTATCACGCTGACAGCACCCTGAGGGCTGATGAACAAACCCTTTGCCCCTTGCAGGCCAAACCTAGCTCCTTCCTCCGTGTAACCTCTGCCCTGAACGCCATCACAACACCATCCAGAATTTCTCACTCTCCCCTCAGGCCTCGGCTCGGAGACGGAGGCACCTGAGCTGTTTGTAGACCTCGAGCCTGAGTGACAAACCGGCAGCACAAGACGCCAGTATTCACACGATAAATGCACACGGAAACTGTACCTGCAAATATTTTAGGTTTATTTAGGTGTCCAGAAAGAAAAGACGCCTGGTCTGTGTTTATATGAAATGTACAGTGTAAAAATAATGATGATAATTTAATGGATGTTTGTCTTCATGTGTTAAATAAACTTAACTCCGAACTGAATGGAATTGATTTAATTATTTTAATATTCAGCATACTGAGAGCAGAGTAAATGTATCACTAATGCTGCTGAAAGACTGGGACAGAGCTGCATTATGGGAGAAGCAGTTACGGAAGATGTTGAGAAATGTTGCCCTCTGTTGAAAAAATAAGAACACTGCGAGTTTTAAGGTTCTCAGCTTGAAAAGCCAATTTAGAATGAATAGAAAATGACTCTTTATGAGGCAATATATGAGTGTACAAGGTGTCCCCTGTCTTCACCCTAAATCAGCTGGGATAGATTCCAGGCTCCCCGCGACCCTAATGAGGATTAAGCAGTGTATAGATAACTGATGGATGGATGGTTCTACAGTGTTTGTTGCATGTTAAAGTGCACAGCATGCAACAAACACAGGAATCTTTTTAAGATTCAGATGTGTCCACTATTAGAAATAGCAGTTATTTTGAAACATAGTCTGTTTTTTTACCTTTATTTGAGAGGGATTTAAAATATATAAAGTAATATATTGTAATACTGAAGATTTATTGCCCTATGCATTCTCATTTCCAGCCCACAAGAACACTGAAAAATTACTGTAGAGTTACAAGTGCTTAACTTACAGCATTTAACTAAGAACTTACTCTCTTTCTGAGCTCTTGAGAGAAAATTTTACTATCCAACCACAGGAAAATGAAAGACTTTAGCCTTGAAATCATCATGCAATCTAACCCAAATGACATAACAAAAATCACGAGTCTTTTCTTTGTAAGGAAAACCAAGCCATGAGGTATCATTATCACCACATATTACATCTGTTTACTTCTCTTATTTTCTCTTATGTTACATTTGAGGATTTCTTTAGAGTAACATTTTACAGCTCTGATGTCAAAACAGGCATATGACGAGTCCAAACATATGGAGCAGCAGATATGCATGAATGATTGCTCCTCCACCAGGACAAAAAACCCCGACTCCCTGCCCCCACACAGTAACGTATGGTGGCAACCAGCTGTCTGTTCATTAGAGAGGAAAAAGGTTTAAGTCTCCATGATATTTTACAGTTAAATCAGCTGAACACATCCTCTGGTAGCAGGAGGAGAAAAAACGAAGCAGGGAGGAGAGTGAAGGTGATGCTGATAGGAAATTACAGCAGAGGGAAATGATTCGGCATGATGACCGTGGTGTTGGTGGTGATATCACCCTTATTGTACTGTCATCCTATTTTAACAAGCTGCTATTGAACAAGAAATTAAATTGCAGAATATATATATATATAAAGATGTTTGGGAAGATACAGATTCGGTTATATTAGTACCTTTATTGAGAAAATGTATTGGAAAAACACAAAAAACGAAAGATTAAACAATATATGAAAAGTCTCTATGTCATTTCTTGCAGCAATTATTATGTTATACTCATAATTAATATAAAATGCATGGAATGTGGTGAGAAAAAGGTAAAAATTGAATTTCTATTGCAGTGTGTTTAAAAATCCTCAGCAATTTCTGCTATTATTTACAGCATACTGCAAAAAAAATGAACTCCTTTTCATACACATTCACCTTAATCCTCACTTATCTAGTGTTTAGATTTAAAAAACTCAACTTATAACAACAGTGTGTGACTGTTTTGTGTGTTTTGTGTTGCCTTATTCCAACATTTTATTCATGTTTAATATTCAAACAGAAGACAATATTTCATTAAACTGAAATATTGTAACTATGTTATGTTAAGCAAGTATGCCACACTTCTTTAGAGATTATAACTTTGTGATATTTTTGAAATAAACTTAATATATATGTCTGTACACTACCTCCCCAGCTCCCCATAACCTCCCATATCTCTGTTCTGTGTTTGTGCTATACTCAAGGCCTGTTGAGGGTGTGCAGTGACTGTTTTTCCTGTCCAATACAATTTTATATAATTTCAGTCTAAAAATCCACATATACAAAGCTCATACTTGGAGACAGAGTTGAACTGGCATCCTAAAGATAACTGTAATCTCAAAGGACATACCAGCTGCACAACTGTTTGCATTTTTAATGTTTGTTTTGCAAAAACTCACAGTTGAAAGGACTTATTATGGACGCTTGTTTAATGTGGGACATTAATGACAAACTACAAAACAATTTCTTGCATCTGTAAAAGAGTTTTAAGATATGTGTATACGTATGTCCTTCGAAAGCCCAGGTGACAGAGCAGGAGCATGTAGGAAGATGACTGTTGCCTTTAGGTCACTGGGTCAACTCCGGCTCAAATGATGAGCTTTTCATATGTGTTTGTTCAGACTGGAAGGGTGTTTATAAGGGCAGTTTTTCATGGGTCAAGTATGTGTGTCAAACTCATCCAGGTCATGGTAGGAGCTTCAATAAGAAATCAACTGAACTTCTGCTGTCGGTTCTTGAAGACGTTTCACCTTCATCCAAGAGGCTCCTTCAGTTCTAACTGACTAATGGGAGTTACAGAATTTATAGTCACTCCAGCACACATGGTTAATGGCCCATTAACTACCAGGACTCACATGCCTCAAGGTGTGAACTGCTGAGTCTTGTCCTGAGGAGTGTTGAGCCATGTGTTTGTGAAGCTGTTGTTTAGTCTCTCCTATGTACAAGTTTGTGCACTTTTTGCTGCATTGGACTACATATACAGCATTGCTCCGCTTGTGTGTTGGTGTCTTGTCCTTGTCCGATTAGAACAGAGCTAAAACCAGGTGTTATAGAGTCAAGATAAAATGAACCATCCTTGCAGCGTTTAGGAGCTGAAAATTGAAGACACATTCTGGGAATATGTCAGACTGACATGTGGGACCTTTCAGACTACGTACTAGATTTGATTTGCTTTATGTCTGAATCCTCAAAGGAACTGTACAGTCATGGCCCTGAGGCAGAAAGCAGGAAAGTGCTGTGAAAGTGTGCGTGTCAGAGGAGCTGCTGAGGTGATTCGTCATGTTCATGATGCGAGATGATCCAGTTACGTCATGGTGGAGTCAAAAAAGTGGGCGGGGCCAGAGAGGAGAGCGAGGTGGAGAGAGAGGGAGAGATTCAGATCAGCCCTCTGAGCTCAGCCCTGACAACAGCAACAGATCCACGCTCCGATGCATCAAACTGCATCCTCCTCCCTGAATCGAAGTCCCGCTGCTGCCTGTCAGCGGCTCTGATGCGGTCCAGCATCATCATCACCATCATCCTTCTCTCTCCAGCATCGAGAAGTGAATGAGGAAGAGGAGGGCCGGCGGCCAGCAGGGAGGGGTCCTTTGATTTCAGGGCTGCCTCCTCCTGGATGGATCCCGGCTGTGTGCAGGCAGCGATGGCCATGGGAGATGTCTCGAAAAAAGCGTCGGCTCGGAACGTGGCGGTGGAGAGAAAAAACCTCCTGACGGTGTGCAGGTCAGTTTATTATCAGACTTCATGTATGAATGGAGGGTTTGATAGGATGAACGCTGCATTTATTCCAGCTGATCGTGGTTTTGGTGTGTTCGTACAGCGGCAAACTGCTCCTGCTGGGTTTATTCTCGCTATATATAATAAGACTCAGCCTATTTTGACATCCACACTGACGTCATCCTCATAAGTCCTTTTTATGAACTCTGCTGTGACAGTGGGCCTGCGTGGACACGAAGCCTGCAGTCCATATGCTTAAACGACCTTGCATTTATGAATATTCTTTAGAGCAAATCCCAGCTCACCCAGACAGACTGGCTTCTCTGTGTGTGTTTAGCAGTGTCATCTTTGTCACTACAATGCATTTGCTCTGTGCTGATGGCGTGGTTGCTATGACGACAACCTTCCTGGGGCAAGGACTAGCTGGCACCCCAGGGACTCGGGGCAGGGAGGCAGTATGTGGCCTGTACATCAAGGCCTGATTGGACCTAATGGGTTGCTGGAGAGATTCACTTTTACATTCATACTGCCAGAGCTTAAACACACTCAGACTTAGATGCTGGAGCCCAGTGTAAACACAAACTGTACAGACACAGGCTCTGAGGGATCAAGCAGAAATACATTTGTTCTCTAACAAGAGATGAAGACCCAGATTTCAGACGGCGTCCTCAAAAGACATCAAACTTCTCCCTGCAGTGGAGATGTTGTTCTGTAGCTCAGTCCTGCTGCAGTTAGTTATTAGCAGCAAATTTAAAGCTGCAGTTATCTTTATTTCTATGTTCTTAGTTGATGAAGGCATGATGCTGCATTGGTTTTCTTCCCCCACAATCTAAAGAGAGGCAATGGGTTGTTCTAAATTGGCATAGGAAGGAGTGTGAGTGTTTTTGTCTCGGTGTTCGTCCTGTGATGGACTGGGGACATGTCCAGGGTCTACTCCACCTCTCCTCACCTAAAGTCAGCTGAGAAAGACTCCATCCTCCTGCAGCTGTCTACAGGATAAAGCGGATGTAGATAACAGAGGGTTGCAGGGACATTTTACAATGGATTAAATGATTATGATCCATATGATGTGAACATTCACAGAAACCTGACTCTGTTGCCTTCACGTCTGCTGAGATTTTTTTAATCATCTTTCAGGCCATTGTTTTTGTTTTCCAGCCTGAACTGTTTCATCTTCGACTCATTCTCATAGTTCCTGTTGACATTTTCTGCAAAAAGCCCCAAAATCTAAGTAAGACATGCACCAAACTGCAGACAAAGCTCGCCACCAGCTCCAGAATTCTCCTCTGGAGTTACTGAAAACAAAACCAGAGTATGAATATTAGACTAGCGTTTATCACGACGTCCACATTCATCTGCTGATCCATCGTCTACACCCAGGTTATCCTGGAGAAAGTTGCAGAGGGTGGGAGCTTATCCCAGCTGACACTGGGTGAGAACTCACACCTACAGCAGATATAAAAGCACCAATTAGCACCAATATGCTTGTTTTTGGACTGTGGGAGGATGCACCCAGAGAAAACCCACACAGGAACAAGGAGAACATGCAAACTCCAAAGAGAAAGGCCCCAGATTCTGGAAACCCAGAACCTCACTGCACCACCAAGCTGAAGGTGTAGTTCAGAATATTTAAGCTCTTTCAAAGCAAACTCCTTGTCCAGACAGATAATACTGCAATACTGTAGACAGAAGGCTGCTCTGCCTCAGGAAATCAAGTTGCATCAAAGTCATCGGATCCTTAAATGTTTTTCACGGCTATAATTAAAGTCCACAGACTAAACTCCCACATCAGAACTGAAGGTGAACAACACCTGTGAGACACACATATAGATGAACAGCAGCGTACCTCCACTAAACCAAGGACAGGTGTATCTAGGTCATGCCACTGCCCTGCTGTCTGTAGTACAGTGGAAACACAGGGGATTGTGCTCGTTTGAGGATAGTCAGCCAATTATTGTCCAGCCAGAGAGGCTGAATGAGACATTGTTGCCTTTGGAACAATGGAGACTGAAATCACTCGCCTCACTGGCTCATGTTAAGATAAGCATTGTCTTATAGATGTCCACACACCACCTAAACCAACAGTGTGCACGCTTGTAAAGCTGCCACTAATATTCGGACTGGGTGAGTCTGCAAAACATTATCGATATCTACCTAAAATACATTTTCTCTCTATCTATGCAGAGGTCTGTCCGCAGGGGTTCCTTTTTGTCCATTTAGTTCCTTTCACCTCGCAGTACGTCTCCTTGTCCCTGGACAAAAAGCATTTGGCAGGTGTTCTTGCAGCAAATAGAGCCGATGAATAATTTAGAGTCCAGGAAAAGATTTAGGAGAGTTCATTTCTGGAGAAAGATATTGTTGCTTAAAATAAATAATAAATAATTTTGTTTACCCCAACATGAGGGTTTATCGCATTTGTGGGTGTGTAGTTCAATAAAAAAAAAGTCACCACAGTTGAAGTTAAACAAATGTCATGCAGGGACATTCTTACGCTAGTGAATCCATATTGATTATTGTTTTTTAAATGTTCATCCTTGCTAGTCATGTAGGGGATGTCAGTCAGTTGGTCCATCACAATTACTGTCACTGATTTGGTACAGACATTCATCATAGTCCGATAATGACACTTTGACTTACCATCTAGCTTTGCCATGAGGCTTACACTGGACATTTTAAATGAATGTCTTGAATACTATTGACGAGACTTCCTATCAATCACAATCCTGCATGATGAACTTTAGTCCCTTTGGTGATCCCTTCATAAAAAATAGAAATGTATTCAGTAGATTAGACCTGCAAGATTAACGTCAGGCCCACCAGCCTCAGTTTAATTTAATGTCTGCAGACAATCAGCAAATGTAATGATGCTACCATACTATATTTAGATGATGAACACAGTAAATATTAACCTGCAAAACAGCTGTTTCTTAGCATTACAAGCATGTTAGCATGTTTTCCTTTAGATGCATATAAAAGATGGATGTAACCTCACAGTCTGTAAAGGGAAGACGGTGCTTTTAATACATTCTCCCTAACAGCCAACAGGGGGCAACACATCAGGCTGCAAAAAGAAGTCAGATTATATAGAAGTCTATGAGAAAATGACCCTACTTCTCACTTGATTTGCTACCTCAGTTAACATTTTCCTAATAGGTTTATGGTTTTAATCCTTAATTAAAATGCTTATTAATACAGCACAATGTTTGTTTAGTAAAATAAGCAAAAAAGCATTGTAATTTTTAGGGGTGATTCACTATCATATCCTAGAGTGTATTATTTTTGAGTTGTCAGTCAGTTCCACCCTCCATTCATCATGTTTGCTGTCAATTTCCAAACTGGAGGCTTCACAGCTGTAGTCCACATACCACTAGGTGACATCATGATGGGTATATCCGTTTTTCCTATACAGTCTATGGTTGTCCTGGCTAATTCATTTTCTCTAAGTATTTATTTTTAGACACAAAATGAATCAACAAAATTACACACACAATCTCAACCATAATCCATGTTTAAATGGATGCCAGGACGACTAGATGAGTCGGATTAGCGATGAGGATCTGATCCGTCATCTAACATTCACTCAACGTTCCCCATAATTACCATGTTTTGTTTTAAACTGTCATTTACATGGATGTCCACAGGTACACATTCAAATGGGAGAGTTTAATTTAAAATGAAATCTTTAGTTCAATAAAGGATGAAAAAGGTGAATTCACTGCATGTACGTGAGTCAAAATGTTCTTTGAAAGCACAGAAATGCATCACAGGGAGGCCTTCTTACCGCCGTGACTGTGTTACATCAGACTGCAGTCATAAATCCGGGCAGTCCAGTAAAAAGTAAATTGAGTAGTTGGAGCTTCCTGAAAGCTCTCCATGACGCCTCTTCCTAACAGGAAATGGATGACATCAGGCTGAAGTGTAGAAATTAGAGGCTGCAGGAAATGGAAGGTAGACTGTGAGTGTTCACGCAATTATACCCACAAAACAATCACACAGGAGGAACATGCACATGTACAACCATGTTAAAATAGTTTCATTGAATCCATTACACTGGCAGAACACCATGCTTTTCATGATTTGATCTGTGGATTCCTATTGTAAAGCAGAGATTCAAAAATGTTTAATTATAGTCCTTATATAGAACTATGACGTGTTTTGCCAACAGTAAACTGACACAAAGAAAGCCGTAATTCATTAATCTCCTGGACTAATCTATTCCCAGGATGACTTTATTCCTGGCAAGCAAACTCTCAGTTTAGCTTTCCTCTCTCGCTCTGCCACACAGGTTTTCAGTCAAGACCCTGTTGGAGAAATATACGGCCGAGCCTATTGATGATTCGTCTGAAGAGTTCATCAATTTTGCAGCCATCCTTGAACACATCCTCAGCCACCGTTTTAAAGGTAATGAACCTCAGGGAAGATTTGTCAGGGCTGAAGTGCGCGTTGAGGACAGAAAACTGGAAGAAGGATTGAATGGCAACTTATACTAGAGAGAGAAATTATATTTTCAAATGCTACTGTTGAAAAAGAAGCACCAGTCTTGTTATTTTTAAAACTGTACAACAAGAAAGCAGTGTTCACTTGTTACATATTCAGATAAATATTAAGTGGAATCTGTTTAATTTAGCTCTCCATACTTATATTTTTACATAAAGAAAAAGCGTTTTTGAAACAAAACCTGGACTCCTTCATCAGCAGCATCTTTGTGCATTGAAATGAATGCACTTACTGTTCATATCACATATATAATCTCATCTCTTGCTAGGCTCTGGCAGCTGGTTCGATGGTCAGAGGAGTTACTGGGACTATGTCCGCCTGGCGTGTGGTAAAGTCCCCAACAGCTGCATTAGCAGCATCGAGAGCATGGAGAACATCAGCACCTCGAGAGCCAAGGCAAGTCCTACACACAACGACAGGAAAGATCAAAGGAGAATAAAGGATGATCATAATCCTCATGACGTTAAGGACACAGGGAGAGCAAATAAATCACATAAGAAAATGTAAAATTTGTGAAATTTTAGCAAGAGCTGGACTGCCACTCCAAGCTCCACCTGTGCCAATCGACAGAAATGTAACTGTCGTGCCCAAAATAATAATATTAGTCAAGTAAATATTTAAACACTTTTATCTATGAATCCAAAAAAATGGAACAGTTCAATACAAGATGGATTTCTCCCACTCAGACGGGCCTTAAGAGGTAAAACTTTATAGTATTCCAAAAGAGAGAAACAAAGATTAGAGAAAATTATAAAAGTGAGCAGGCTTTTTATTTTTCTAGACAGAAACTCTGTTGTAATAGCAAGTTAGGTAGTTTTCAAACATTGATGTCTCAGTATTTCAGGACACTGGTGCTTCATATTACCATGCCATTTTCAAAATTGTGTCTGCACATACGATTTATATGATCAGGTATGGGAAAGTAATCAGATAAAAGATCTGTAATTATTGTTGGATGTAGTGCAAAATACCTGCAACGAGAAATCCTTCTTGTGTTGTATGCACATATTTAACCTGATCTCTGTACCTCTGGTGACCCCTACAGGGCAGAGCCTGGATGAGAGTCGCCCTGATGGAGAAGAGACTGTCTGAATACATCGCCACTGCTCTGAGGGACAGCAGGACAACCAGGTCAGACGTCCATCACAGCTCTCTCTGCAGTAATATCACCTCATAATGAGTAGGAACATGTTCCCACTCAGCTGTATGTTTCTGTTCTAGGAGGTTCTATGCAGAAGGAGCCATCATGTTGAGGGAAGAAGCCACAGTGCTAACAGGGATGCTCATAGGTCTCGGAGCCATAGACTTTAGGTGAGGCGTTTTGACTTTTAGGCATCTAACTGATTATTTTAGATTGTTTTTTTTTTTTTGGTCTAATTTCTGAATATTTTCTCCTTTATAGTTTTTGTCTTAAAGGGGAGGCCCTGGATGGGAAATCCTCCGCAGTGATTGACTATACGCCATACTTGAAATTCACACAAAGGTGAAAACGTTGTCACAGTTACTTTAAATAACTATACATTTGACAACTGAGTGTTTCACGTTTCATCCTGATATTGGATTTTTGACCCATGTTTGCTTTGGTATTATTCTGGTGGCATTTAAAGCCACTTAGATACTGAAACTGTCTGTGTTGCAGCTACGATTACCTGAGTGATGATGACGATCGACACAGTGTTGACAGCAGCACGAGTGATGACAGCGTCCCTGAGCATCCTTACATCCCGCTGGTCACCGACGAGGAGAGCTGGAGCACAAAGTGCCGCAAGATGGAGCAGAGGTTCAAGATCGTCAATGCCCAGAAGGTAGGCAGACATATTTTTGCGTTTGAGCGCAGTCAACTCGACTGTACTTAAAGGAGCAGCTCAGCATTTCTCAGATTCTTGCAACTGGGCTAATTTTATCGTAACACCATTCATTCAAAAATGGAAAAATACAACAAAATGCAATTCATTAGGGGTTATGTGCAAGAAAAAATCTTATCTTAGGTTACAGTGAAGCTAGCATCCTTCACATTTCAAATCTTTATGCTGACTGCTGTCTGCAGCTCCATATTTAAAGGTCCCCTACTGTGCCCCTTTATAGCAAATTAATGTCTCATATGTCCCCACAATGTGCCATTCAGTTTTAAAGGTCAAAAGACTGCAGAGGTGGTTCCATTGTCTGACAACAGAAACTATGTAAATGAGAAGAGCTTTATAGGGAAATCACCTGAATTACAATGCAGTGCATGTGAACACAAAGAGCAGGAGAGAAGCAAACAGATGTAAACACTGGGCATCACAGATGGCTGATGTCTTATATGAGTATGTGAGGGTGGCTGCTTCTTCTCACTATGTGACTGTGTGTTGTCAGGGTTACCTGGAGGAACTGGTGCGCCTGCGTGAGTCTCAGCTGAAGAACACCGAGACCGAGAACAAGAGGCTAAAGGCCCGAGTGGAGGAGCTACAGAACCAGAGCCAGCAGGAAAAAAAGGAACTGGAGGCCATCGTCCTGGAGCTTCAGGAGCAACTGTGAGTGCAGCAGACAGATGGTGATGTCCAGGTTTCAGCTCTATGTTCTGCAACCCGGTGCCAGCTTCACTGATTAGCACTAATCAGAGTACAGTATGTGGTCTATATTTGTCCAGCTGAAGGATTGTTTTGCCTAATATTTTGCCTTCATGTGTTTCAGGACAAGCTTGATTCCATGTGACTCCAGCCACTTGGCCAAAAACCTGTCGATCCCCCTCGTCAACCAGTGGCCGACGCTGGAGCCGTACAACAGCCACGAGGACGTGAAGCTGTTCCGCAGGTCCGTATGTCTCCTGGTTTAATTCTGTAGCTCACGTACAACATGATTCATTTAATGTCTTTTAGTGTTATAGAGAATTTGTATCTCCTTACTGCAACTTGAAAACATCTCGTCCAAAAGGGAATAATACATACAGTACTAGTAATAAATCACACATACTGTACATAAACCATATATTTGCACACTTTTAATTTACTTGTCAGCTTTGTGAATTTATCATTTGTGATTTTTGTTCTTTTTCATCAACTTCTACTAAAACATCCATTTTCAGCACTCTACTGTATTTTGACATCGTTTGTTCTTCCTCTGACCTTCAGGAGGAGTTTTCCGAGCACAGAGCTGCTGTCGGTGGAGGTCAGCCTTGACTCAGACTCCCAGAGGATTGAGGGAAAACAGAACGGAGGAGCCTGGTGCACAGGTAACACTTTAGATCAGGGGTGTGAAGCATAAATCAGCCCACCAGAGGGTCCAATCCAGTCTGCAGGATGACTTTGAAAAGTGTAAAAATTACAGAGACAACATTAACGACAATTTTTCAATAAAATTGACTGCTTATTTTCAATTTGTCCACTGTACTGCCACAACTTTTATGTATTTTTTATGAATACATTTTATACATTTACAAGGCAGGGAGGCAACTTAACTTTCCTCCTTAATAGTTCCCACTTTAGTTTGCGTGATGTGCTGGTCAGGATTACTACACAGATGTGGAAATGAATGTAAAGTTAAAATGATTTCTAGATCATAAAATACTATATTGTTCAGTTCCAGATACTTTTGACTAAATATTTTGTGCCTTTGTAGATAAACTGTCATCTGCAAGTTGTAATGTGTAAGTGATAAACTGAGGCATAATGTTGAAATCGCACTTATTTTTCTTAAGAAATGTAAGAAACCCTACCCCTAAGAATTTTCAATTTGTTCATAATGTTTTACAAAAAGATACTTCATTAAATGTGAACATTTTCAGAATGTACTTTTTGCACTAAAACAAAGAGAAAATTTGGAGTAGATGTTATTTATAGTTTATTATGCCATGATTTTACTGATTCAGCCCACTTGAGATCTTACTGGGCTGAATGTGGCCCCTGAACTGAAATGAGTTTGACGCTCCTGCTTTAGTTGGTCACACACCGACTGTTTCTAGAATTGACAATGCTTTTGTACATCTGCCTCCAGAAAAGGACTACACCCCCTCCATGATGGGTCTGTGTGGGTCTTTGGCCTCCCTTCCGAGCTGCAAGTCTCTGGCCAGCCTCAAGTCCAGCGAGTGCCTGGTGAACATCAGCACAGAGAACAGTCCTGCTCTCTCTCCCAGCTAGGGGGCGCCAAAGAAGCACTGCCAACCACCTAACGGACACTGAGACAATTCAACTTGAGAACAGGAACGACTGCTCTTGGTAGGCGGACAGATGCTCTCTTTCGTGAGTCCCTTTACCTTTTACGCTCTGAGCCCAGCACTCTCTCAGCTTTGGCACCTTTCAAGCGTTTGCAGAAGAGCAGCCTCCCTCTCCGACTGTCCGACGAAGACGCAGGAAAAGCTGCTGTACCGCCTCATGGCCTCCTTTACTTTCATCGTCTTGATATGATTATGCCTCCTGGAATGCAAACAGCTGGTTTAGGTTTGACCTCTGTGACATCATGACGCTTCATTTTCGTGCATCTGAACTGGTCACTCACTGTAGGGTTGTTCTGTCCATTCGTCCGTGTCTTATCAGTCTGTGAGTGTATCATCATCTGCCTGTTGCATAACGCTGCCAGGATGGGTGAGCTGTTATAACCTTTTAGGGAACAGAAATGAAGTTTTATCACATTATATTACACTTTTATAAGAAGATGGAGAGAGATCAAAGCAGAGGCTGAGTCTAAAAGGGTGGCCAGAGGGTTTATTACGAAGATTATTTAAAATGTAACAGAATGACGGTTTAGGCCTTATTCAATCAAACAGTAGCTTAGATACAGGATGATTTCCCAGGTTGTGACATAGAAAATGTGTCAGGGTGCCAAGGTTTGCAGAGTCACTACAATGTGAACATAAAAACAAAACACATAAGACAATATCTAATGCATGCAAATGCAAAGTGCATTGTGACTATGCAGAAGGAATGTTTTCATTGTCTTTTTCTACAAACCTGGCTGGTTAGAATAGCAGGGCAGAAGTAGAGAATGTGCAACTTGTGTGTCCTCAAATGTTTGTCTTCATTTTTTTTCCTGTGACTTTTTTTTCTTTTTATATTATAATTAATTTCATCACATACTTACCTGTGTCAGTTACGGACATGTAAATTTGCAATCTAATGCAGTGTTGTTGAGAGAAGGGAAGCATTGTGTAATTTAAAACTGCAATAAAACTGCCTTTTTTGAAACATGAAATGCTCCTGTGTGTTGAATGTTTCTGTTTTTAGTTTCACTAGTAAACTACAGATGGCAATAGCAGTGTATTTGTCAGTCACTTTTATCCAAGATGCAAGAGGTATAATGACTTTGCCAGTCCTGTAATATTTCTTTTGCACCACCTTGAGGTTGATATGTTTGATTTTTGCTAAAATATAACTGAAAAAAAGACATTCAGAAGTCTTGTGATCTTCCTAACTAGACCAGAAAAGTGACACTTTGCCTTGTTCATGCGCGTTCTGTTCGTGAACAGCCTCCACATTCAACATGGTCTCAAATAGAGAAATTACTAACAGTGTCGGTTTATTAAAAATCAGACTGGGGCTCAGAATGAATTTACTCCACCTGATAAGCTGATATCACAGCGGTTTCATTTACTGTAGCACTAAGAAACCCCCCCAGGCACTCTGGTTCCCCTCGTGCCTCGGTCACTCTTTGTTTTCACGTCTTCCCTTTGTGACCTAACTTTGTGAAGAATGACATCATCTCTCTTCAAATGGGCTTGAAAAAGCTCACGTGAGGTCAAAGGTCAGGCTCATTTATTCATTAACACAGACAGATACATGGGGCTGAGCAAACACCAGCTGAAGGTCTTTTCAGTAAATGTTGGAAATGCATTATGTAGGAGATACATTCCAGATCGACATACTGTCCAATTAACTCCTGGGCTGTAAATGAATGGACGTGTTTAGTTTTCTGGCTTTGTCTTTGGCTGTTTTGTCAAAGTGACATCAATTGTTGGGTGCAGTTGCACTAGATAGATGAACGCGCTGCTGATCACATGATGCGGCACTTCATCCTTCTGTGATAAAACGCTTTCACTCCCATTCTGGTTTGCCAGACATACAAGTGTGTTATCTAAGCTCACGCTAAGGTCCCACGTAAGACGAGCACGTTGTGGTACAGCTTGGTTGAGCTTTAGCACTGATCTGGGATCGGCTTGTAAAAGTGTTGTCACGTTATCTTTGCCCTCTTCTCCTGTCCCACCACTGGCACTCCCTTTCACACAGAGTCGGGTAATTTATCTCCCACAATGCACACCGTCTCACAAATGCACGCACACCACCCAAAACCACTTCACAGTCCACCCAGATGGTGCACACACACCCACAGCATGAGGAAATTAATAGCTTACAAATGAATGAATGAAGACGATGATGAAATACTGAGAGGAACATAGCAAGTGATTTTGTATATATTAGCCCATTTACCACAGATAACCTGTACTTTGTATCGAAGCTAACAATTCTAGATATTAGATAGAGTGTTTTAAAATTTGCTCAAGTTCTCCGATTGTTAGTTATCAGTGGTTTCCACTCATTTCAAACAGTGCAAACATCTTGCAGTGACCTCTTGAAACTTGCTTTAGTTGGATAACCCATACGGCCAAGTCAGCATTCATTTATTCCTAACATTATTGGTATGATAATGTGATACAGATAATGTTGTGCAGACTATACAGTAACTAAAATGAATGTGGATGCTCACACAGGATGAATCACACAAATCAAGCAGGTTTCAGGAGTGTGCATAACTATTTTAATGCTGTATAAAATAAATACAAAAATGGAAATTATCCAGAAAGGTAAGAAAAAGTACATCTAAAAATGAAAAATGCTTTGCATAATGTATTGCAAAATTTAAAATAATATAAATGCCACATGAGTAGCAATGGCGGAATAACGCATTTAGTGAAGTAAAGTACAATTCTGAAGTCTTTCACTTGAATATTTCCATGAAACATTGCACTCTTTACTACTTTAACAACAAGATAGTTCGCAGATCCTGAATGTTCAAACAAAATAGAATGATGAGGTACTAATATTATGAACTAAACTGCCCGGTAGTACATAAAGTAGTTAATATCATCTCTGCCTCTACAACTGCATCGTTAAAGTGATATTTAGACATTAAATAGTTCAAAAATAATAGCAAAAATATACACAGAAAGCATCCACTTGATGAATATATGTCATCGTCTCAGACAATAGAGTGTAAATGGTCAAAATGTCACCCTGACATGATAATTTATGTTCTTGGCAGCATTAATATCTCTGTTTCTCTAGATGCTTTGTCATTAATGCTTCAGTAATCAAATTCTATTAAAATACTGTTAATCACTTGGAAAGAAAACATTTACTTTTGGTGCATAAGTACACATTCTGATGTCATTAAATATCTGCTTTTACACAAGTAAAGCTTGAAAGCAAGGGTTCTCTGTAATATGTTTAAACTCTATTATTTTTAGTTTTGTATTAGCACTAGATCTGAGGTGTTGATTTGTGAACTGACTGCTGTGGCCCTTTAAATACATGGCAGAAGAGTTCACACAAAACGGTAAACTACAGCCATTAAAAATATGTTCAGAAAGCATTTGTTTCAATTTAAGTGTCGCAGTGAGAAGCTAACACCTTCGATTTCCGTAGTTAAAAACCTTAAATTTTGTATTTCCGCACGATTTTAAGGTCGAAAATCTGTTGGCATGAGATATGAATTGGGGGCGGTGACACTGTCCGAGGTTTGACAGATTGATGGTGGACTGTCCAATAGAGTTGAAGTCTTGGGCTCCACTATCCAATCAGAAGTGAGAGTTGGGACTCGGTCCGTCCCACATATAATTAAATCCACACCAGCGTGGTGGTGGAAGTGTTTGGAGTTTGGGTGAAACAAGAACGCGGAGGGTCTGACTACGGTGTCCAACGTTCAGGGCCACCAAAACACGCTCCGGCCCGAGAAACTATAATGAAATACCCTTCAAAGTCTGCTCGGAAGACGTGGGAGTTGACGTTGAAGTGACTTTTTGAAACTGGAGCTGCTTCCTCGTTCGACTACGAGCTGAAATATCGCAACATCCTCACAAAGAAACTTTGCTTGCTAGGCTGCTAACTCGCTCACAAGCCCGATTATTATTTTTTTTAAAAAAGTGAGATAAACGCCGAGAACGTGACTGTAAGCTCTTATTCACGTCTTATTAGTCGAGGTGTGTGTCGCTGGTGGTTGAATTTACTTGGAAATGGCGTCTGAGTGACTGAAGACTGAAGTTTGTAACGGTTTTTGAGTAGTCATCATCATCATCATCAGCAGAAGAGGAAGAGTTGCAGCTGGTAACTTAGCTAACCACCAGAGCGCCCCCCCACATCTCCACCGCTGCTCACCCCGGTCACACAGCAGCTAAGTGGAGCCAGGTTTCTTTCTCTAGACATGTCTGGAAGAAGTGGACACCCCAGGCCTGCTGCTGTGGGTCCGCAGCCCCTCAAGGCTACTGTCCCCTATCAGCTGGCCAACAAACCCAGACAGAACCGGAGGGATGGGAAGTCAGGTAGGAGCCCATCACCTGTAAGCACCATATGGATCATGTAGTTATATCCATCTAGAACCTCATAGAACATCTAAACATCTGGGTGCTAGTTCAACACAGCCTTACATTGTTTCACTCCAGCTGCATCCATCATTATATTTCCTTGTAGACACTTGAGTAGCTCATATATATTTACTACTAATTATTGTTTACTATGCTGTGGCAGCAGCCAATAGTCCATCCATAGTTTTTCACTTGACCCACATTTACATACCAGCTATTCATTGGTAAAGATGTGTATTGTGTTGTTTTCGTGTAAAAGGAGCCTAATTTCTTTATATTCGATGTCTCCATCTGTCATACTGTCATTGGAATTTAATTATAAAACAATGAAACAGACTTTTATGTGTATGATATAACAATATAATATAAAAACCTAAGAATATGTACAATAAGAACATTTGTTTTCTATTAATAAAGATAATAAATTGCTGTATATCACTATCATTACTAATAAAATAATATTTAGTATTGTTACTCCAGTAACCCTTACTGTCTACTGATTTTGTCCCCTTTTTAATCT
This sequence comes from Amphiprion ocellaris, assembly GCF_022539595.1. Lineage (NCBI taxonomy): Eukaryota > Metazoa > Chordata > Actinopteri > Pomacentridae > Amphiprion > Amphiprion ocellaris. The sequence goes on from NC_072783.1 coordinate 26,766,798, forward strand.
CTATCCTTGTTTAAAAAAAAAAAAAAAAGCTTCAACATGTTAGTGTTTACTGTTCCGCACCAAAACACCACATAAAATTCCTTGTATGTGAAAATCTATTCAGCAGTATGACTGTTGTTTGTTTAAATCTTCAAATACTTTGACAAATCAATTGTCATCTATTTATTAAATGTTTGGTTATTGACACAGCTTAAAATGGCATCTTCAGATTGATAGTCTATTTCGTTGTCAATCATATTAGATGAATAAAAGCTGATAATCTTTATGTTTTGAAAGGTGGTTGTAGCAATTTGGGCATTTTTCTACAATTAAATCACTTACAAAGCGAACCATTCTTAAGAATTTGGTACCAGAATATTCTCTGTTTTATAATCTTCTAATGTAGTCTGTAGATGTAAACCTTGTGTACTGTAAAGACATTAAACCCTCTCAGACTGATTTAGCATATTTATGTGCAACAAAAGCACCCGGTAACATCAGTGTTATATCGGTTAAAATAATGTACAACGTTAACACCCATCAACATGAATTTTCTGATTTATAACCTGATAAACTGCACATTATTTTATTCTTTTTGTAAAATAAGAAGTTGTCTCTGATACTGACAGCTGGAAAGGCCAAATCACAAAAGCCGAGCTCAGGCATGCGGCGGACGTTGTCTCTCGATGCCATCGTCGGGCCGTACCTCCAGGGACACTGGCCGAAAGAACCAGAAGGCCAGAGCAGTCTGTCTCACAAGGACAAGTCCACCCAGGTCAGCTTCAGATGGAGAAAGTGTGGAAATAATATTAATGCTGGCATGTTTGAATCTGAGCTGTTCTGACAGGAAGAAATGAGTGGAATGCATTTCTTTATCACTGATGTTTCCTTTTTTGGAGTACTTTTTTTTCTTTTTGATTGTGTTTGATAGTTTTTTTTTTTTCTGAAGGATGGATGGGGTTTTTCCATGTTAGAAGACTAGTTTGCAGTTTTTGCAGAGATAAGTTGCTCAGAGAGGGAGGGAGGGAGGGAGGGAGGGAGTGTCTGTCCGGTGCTTGCACCGCTATTACAAAGTGAGAACCACAGCCATGAGAACAGTCCCTGAAGTCAGCTGACGAGGCCGTTTTGGCTGCACCCATCCTCTCTGCTCTGTGTGCAGGCACTCGCCACTGCTCTTTGGTTGCCCACATCCTCCCCCTTCTTTGTTTTTCAGTTTCTCCTGCTCTTTTGCTCTGCTACAAGTGTGAAAAGAGAGTATGAGCACGAAACACTGATCTCTGCCGAGTGTGAAACTATTGGTAAAAGACACGAGACGTATGTGCGACTTCAAAGCGACACGTTTGTGTCCTAGATTTAGCTTGCTACATCTGCAGCTTCAGGCCAAGATTTGATAATGTATTGCTTATTTAGCTGTCACATGTGATCTTATATGAAGAGTATTTGTTTTATGGTTGTTCTCTCCATCTACAGACCCCAGACTCGTGGTCAGACAAATCTCAGAGCAGAAGAGGTAGCAGCAGCCACAGACGCTCAGCATCATGGGGCAGTGCTGAGCATCTGGGAGAGGTCAGTTTCTGCTTTTAATGCTCAGCAAGCATTTGCAACCACCGGATTTACTAAACTTACCCATTTAGTCTTTTTTTTTTTTTTTTAATCAAAGCAGACAAGCTCTTCAAAAAGCCCTTACTTTGAGTTTGACATCATTGAGCAACAGGGGACCAATGATCTCATCTGCAAAGAAACTTCCCTTTTCACAGTTTTCACTGAAGCCACTCTACTCATTACATCTTTTATTTTTATTTAAACTATCACAAAATCAGATTATCATAAGTAAAAAGTGTTTACTGCATGCTTGTCATGTTGCCTTGTTAAGTGTGTTATATTTAGTTTAACAGGACTTCTGGGTGTTTGGATATACAAGCTGATTGAGTGACAATAACCCTTGTTCATTGTAGATTGCTAAACTAAAACAACAACTGCAGCAGTGCAGCAAACCTGCAGCCTCGGGGGGACATGACAAAGACCGCCCGCGTGGATATCCTCAAGCGAGCTGTAGCTTAGGAACCACTCAGGTACCTTGGCATCATCGCTACACGTAAACAAACTGCCCTACTTACTTCATTCAAACACATATGTGGACATGTTCAGAGTTTTTTTTGAAAGTGCAACCTCTTTGTCTCCAGACAGCTATCACTGATTCACATTCACGATAGAGTAGCTGTGCAGCTCTTTGCAGGAAGTGAATCAAATAAAACAGTAAAGCAACAGGAAGATCGCTACATCACATTTGCTTCTGCTTTTCAGAATGAAATGCATAGTTCTGCTTTTCAGCACAGCTGGTCTGCACTGTTATACTGCATTGTGCCACACTCCACTGAGCTGTCAGGTTGGACATGACAAGCCCATAAAGATAAGATTTTAAATGGGAACACACTACTGTGGAAGCTTGTGAATTTTTGTCATATCTGAAGCACATGATGCTTTAATATTTAGTCATTAGGAATGTGCTTTGGGAACTGCATAGCAAAGCTTCAGGATTAGTTATAAAACTTTATTTATGTAGCACTAATCATACAGAGAATGTAGTCTATCAAAAGAAAGAAACAAGAAAAACTTGATAGAGAACTGTAAAAAAAAAAAAAAAAAAAAAAAAATAGTGTCTTGTCTGTTGTTTGGATCTCAAGAGTAATGCGGCCTAAATTCCGTTTAACTTGTTTGTGTCATCAGACTCAGCCCATTCCCATCCCCCTCGCTCCCCTGTCTACACTGGTCCCTCGACTGCGCTGCAGTGTGGAGGGCCTCAACCAGGAGCTGGAAGGCATGTTCATCAGCCAGACACCACACCCACAGCAAAGGGTAACCGTCTCCTACCCTCCACACAGCATGCACATGCACAGAGCTTCATGGATTGAGTTGGTTTTTTTCGATTCCTGAAAAGACGCACTTAGTTTTCTACTGAAATAAAGCTTAACACTGTGGTGGCTGATTTTAATTACACAATTTACACGTTGCTGATTCCCGTGTCGACAGCTCCATGAGGTTCCAGACGGTCACCGGGCTCCAGTCCCACTGCAGAGCTGCAGCAGTGGATCTCAGATCGGCCCGGCCACCACACCCTTATCCTCATCTTCCACCTCCTCCTCACCCTGCTCCTCCCCCAATTACATCTGCACTTCCCAGTCCAACTCAGCAGACGCTCCTCTGGACCTGCACCAAGGTTGGTTTGTCAGCTTTTTAGGTCAAGGTTTTAATTTGATGAAACAATCTGTTGGTCAGTATAAACACGTTTGTTGTAGCCCATACAAGAGACTAAATAAGAGACACATGTAGACATATAATAGCAGACAGAATTATGCAGCTTCCATGGTGATTTAACCCTCTGAACCCCAAGCAGTTTCTGGGTGTTTTTTGCTTCTGTCACATTTTTACTTATTGTGGGCTCACTTCATGAAAGCAGTATGACCATAGGTAGAAGAAAAGAGAAGTCAAAAATGTCCTCTGTGCAATATAACAAGTTACAATGGCATGGATCACAAAAAAGAAAAAATGACAGAAGTTGAGTTTTTCCGAGTGCCCACAGGTGTTACCAAAGGTGGGGGAAAAAAGTAACTACTCGCTATAGACATTTTACTGCTCTTTCTTTAAATTTGTTTTCATATTTGTCTGTGTGAAGAAGAAGTTCAGCCCAGTTCAGCCAAAAAGCTGCGTTTTTGTTACATGGCTGTTGGTCACAGCTGAGTCACTGATGGATTAACGATTGTCCCGAGGAGCTCAGGATGTTTTGTTTTTTCATAGAATCTGGTTAGTTCTCAGGCTCTATTTTCAGAGAAGTTTTTAAATGTGACATGAAGATTAAAGCTATTTGATGAAATGTCAAAATTTTGAGCTTTTAGATGTAACAGTGCATCATAGATAAGCAGTTCATAACTGCTAAAAAGTTGAAAATCAGATTCTCTCTGTTTTTACAGTTTCTGGTTCAGATAAATGATCGAATTTTGGTCTTTTTTTTTTTTTTTTTTTTTAAGATTCCTTCCAAACCTGTAGGGGTTCAGATTGTTAAGTAACACACAAACAACTCTGTCAATGAGTCAAAACGTGTAACCTCTGCAAAATGCAAATGTGCTTTTTATAGTTGCTCCCTAGTGAGTTCTTTACAGATAATTCCTTCTTACATTCATCCCATAGACCCAGCATTGTCAGAACTCAGTCAGGAGCTTGGAAGCTTTTTTTTTTTTTTTTTTTTTTTTTAAAGTTTTTAAAGTTTAATGAACTAAAGCAACCCTGTGGCAAACGGCCGTTAAAAAAAAAAAAGCTTGCGTTAAAATGCCACGAATTACAGTGATGGTTTTGTTTTTGCTCTAATGTGGAGCTTTGTTAGAAAACAAAACTGAAACAACCACACAAATGACTCCCATATTTAAACATTCATGTTTGTGTTTAAAATCACAAATGATGGGTGACCTCGTACCACATGCCGTCAAGCTGGGAATCCCTAAATCGGTTCCCAGCTCGACATATTCTTTCCTGCATTTTCTGTCTCCTTGAAGAGAGTAAGCCAGTTACAGACTGTAGGAGCTCTGTACCGGATAATTTCATCAAGCGTTGGCCAACGGTGTCCTTTAAACGCATAGTTATGAGGAAATGTGTTTATCGTTTTCTTCCATAACTCTCTTAAACTAATCACATAACAATCCTGAATAGGATGCACTTTATATGAAGTCTGTTTTCTTCAAAGAGACTCACACAACTGAATTAGTCCTTGTTGGTGTGTCAGGAGATGCTAATTAGTTGCTGCTGTGTCTCTTACAGGCATTTGCCGACATTCTTAAATTTTGTGTTGCTCGTTTTACTTTGCTTGCAGGAAAATGGAGGAACATTTCTTGTTTTTTTTTTTTTTTATTGGTACTGTATCTTGACAGTTAAAGTCCTACTTGTGACAAAAAATTAAGTAAATTAAGAGGTAGTAGTCGTTCATGTTGCCTCAAAATGTATTGTAAACATAAAGTGAACTCACTGGTTTGGAACGTGTGTATATTTGTAGGTACTTTGTGTATTTTCACAGCTGTTATTTTCACTTGTTACAGTAGGAAAAGCACAAATGTTAATAACAGTGATCGCTCAGTTACATGAAGTGTTTCATGAAAAATAGCGTGGTCTCTGAATTAGCCAAACTGTTGCAAAATTCTTGCAGAATCTTTGAGTATATTGATTTATTTCCTCCTGTTTTCAGGGTTAACAGACAGTGCAGAGTTGTGTCTCCTGTCCCCGTTGTCCTCCCAAAATGAGGCTGAACTGTCGCTGCCTCTGCACATCTCCTCCTCACCAGGACCAAACAAAAGTTGCTGCTTCCAGAGAGAACCTCCAGAGGGCTGTGAGAGGGTTCGAGCTAGTGAGGAGATGAGGTAAATTTTTGTTTTGTCTTGCAGCCAAACATAACAGACACTCTTTTCCTTCATTTTAACTCTGCCTGGAGTTGCTACCACTGTGCAGAGAAATGTCCTAATTAACCAAATACTGTAGAATTTCTATCTGATGCCCTCTGGTGACTTAGTCTTAAAAAATACCAGAATTTTATACTACATACATTTGATTGCATTTTGCAGTATGCAGGTCATCATTCTTTTCTCCTCATTATGACGCACATATTCTGTACAGAGGACGATGCATCACAGTATGTTGTGTGAGTATGAACAACCTTGAGCCACCAAGAGTGCATGAAGAGATGATTTCATGCTGCAGATCATGACAGATACGTGAGGAAGATGGTCGAAGCTTAAGGCCAATTCCTGTTTACTGAGCCCACGAGGGTGCACTTGATGGGTCTGAGAGGACTGTCTGTACTGAAAGCTCACATGTACCAGGAAAAACAAGTGGTGCTTAAAAAATGTTTGGAGAGAGAATTTGCAAGGAGTTTTTTGGACATCCATACTTTTATAATTCATCATTGGAAGAGTTGTAGGTAGCTACTGCAGGACTTTGGAGGTCCTTTGATTTGTACATGCTGTCCATCAGTGAAGCCGAGACACAGCGGGAAGTTCTTCATTTTCCAGATATCCTGTGCTATGTCTGCCCACTGTGCGCTAACAAAGTACTACTGCCCAATCTCTCAGTAGTTTCTATATTGTGTAAAATTTGCCATAGGTGTATTTTTTGTGTTCGTCATGAGAGGCAGTGCAACCGTCTGTACAGACCGGTGCAGCTCTACTGTGGTATAACCAGAGCTGATTGCACGTTTGCTGTCCATTTACTGACTTACACACGTGGAAAGCACGAATTAGCCTTCAAGGTGCAATGTTCCCAACTGAGTGCATACTTGATGCAATAGTATGTACATTATAAGGGCAGCTGCAGTATGTACCGAGTGTAAAATTAAAAAGCATGCAGTTTGGATCGTATCATTTCACTTGTGAGTTCTAGGCAAAGGAAGCGACTGCTTTTGGTTTATTTGAGTGACAAATGTAGTAATGATGACACTGATGAGCATTACTGTGAACATATTTTTCACCAAACCCCATTTCCACCACTTTGTCTCCTTTTATTCTGCAGCACTCCACGCAAACCCAAACCAGCCCTCATCTCCTCCTGCCCAGACCCCAACAAGGTAAACTTCACCCCCCATGGGGGCTCGGCCTTTTGCCCCGTCAGCCTCCTCAAGCCTCTGCTCCCCTCGATGGACCTGTTGTTTCGCAGCCTCTCCGTTTCTCCAGCAGGCAGCGGCTCAAACCAGGGAACAGACTCCTACCAGGCAACATCCTCTGGCAACCAGGCTGCACCTCCAGATCCTCCTGAAACCTCCACTACGAAAGGAGAAAGCTCTTGAGAGCTGCAGGTCTTTTCTGTGGAGATGATTATAATGCAGATATTTCAGTAATCTGGGACAGATGTGTTGCTTTTTTAAGGAAAGTCTCCTTCCTTTTCTACACAGGCATAAATTAACCTTGGAAAAAAGAATGAGTATCATACACAATCCAAAAGACATTCCTTTATAAGCTACTTGTTTTGGGTTTCCAAGAGTTTTGACATTTCTTAACAAAATGGCCTTTTTGGTTTTATCATTTTATTATCCAAAGATATATTTTTGGCCAAAACTGAGTGAGAGAGAGGGGACTGCTCACTTATTCCCGTCTTAACTCTGTCTCAGATGTGATTTGTTGGATGACTGACTGCTCACTTGCTGCACAGATTTCTTTCCGTTTCCCCAAAGAAGCCATGTATGTTCAAAATTTTAGGAGTCTGGGTCAAGTAAGGAAAGCCCCTCTTGGATAAGTTTGCTTGTTTTTAAGTATTCAAAGATATTTATCTGCAACTCACCTTTTTTTTTAAAAAAACAAACCTAACTTAACCTTGCACCTGTTGCTAGTGTACAGAGCACGACAAATCAGTTGGGTACTTTATATTTACCCGAGTTAAAAAAAAAAAAAACAACACAATGAAATCACATTTTTGATTATTGTAGACTGAAGGGAATTTTGTTGAAGTTGGGTAGCATCAACACCTGGTGGCTTCAGCTCATTTATTCCTGCTTCAAAAATATGTTGTTTCTGTTGTCATCTTGTTTACTTGCGAAAAAATTTACCTTGCGTACGCGTTGATGGCTAAACACCTGTTATTCCTTGATGTTCTAGATGTGTGCTTGATGGTATGTTTATAGTTTTGAGGTTTCACGGCCTAGTTGACTACCTAACCAGTTTTAGTGGTGTAGATTCATTCTTTTTTGTTCTGCCAAGCTGACAAGTTGATGATCACATAGTTTTATTTCTGGTAGACATGTTTGCACAAATTGAACTGCTACTTTTGAGTCGCAATTCTTATTTTTATATTCACTTTTTGTACTTCAGTGTAAATTTGAGAGTAGTAATGTGTATTTTCTACAACTTTTTCAATTACCTGCAACATAAGCTAAAAACCCCTGTTACTTCTAGTTTTGTTCTGGCGATATAATTGAGGCAGGTGTTGCATGAGATATTGTATCGGGTGGATTTTTATGCACTTCCAGGAGAGGGTTTTATGTGGAGAAAAAGGAGAGTTTTTTTTTTTTTTCCATGTGTTAGTCCTGGGTTTATGGTCTCTGATAGTTTTATTTGTATGTGTGCACGTTGATGGAAAGGTGACTGGTCTGATATTTTTGACTAATTTCTCCTCGTTTTAGTATCACGGTGAAATGCTGATGGATTGAAACATTGTCTTTTTTCCAAATAATCCTCTGGCAATGTTTCCTGGGTCACTGTGGATGCTGGGGATGTGCTGTTATCTCAGGTTCTGTGTTCTGGTCACATAAATATATGATGAGAAACTGTCGTCTTTGTGATTATTAAATTAGACCTGACTTTTAATGCTCTCGTCTGCAGATTGGAGTAGTACCTCCGTTCTCATTTTGATCAGAAATGAGATCATGGGTAAAAACATGAAAACATTTAGCACGTATATTGATAACATTTCCTCCCTGTGTTACGTCAATAGAGGTGGTGTGAAAGTTGGTGTGAACTGAACTGAACTTACTGGTATTTTAAGTTTATTCCCAGCACTGCTAAGTTTGCATTGTTGGTAGATCGAGATCTTCATCCACAAACAAAAGGTTTTTCCAAGTCCTTTGTATGTTATGTTATAACACCTTTTAGTCATCCTTCGTATTTAATCCTGGATCAGATATTTAAGTTCCTTACATTTTTGTTTGTGCTAAAATGAAGTCAACTGAATTTAACCTCTCATTAGAAGTGAAGAAGCTCTTCAGATTATGTCTTCAAGGAACTCAAGCAAGTCCAGCTGCCTTTCTTTTAGCACTTAGTTGTTCTCTGAAAACCAAATCTTCTGCTTAAAGTCGAAACAAGAAAATAGTCCTGAAATGGTTAGTTGATAGATGAAGTGTATTTAAATATTTCCACTGATTCCTCATGAGTCGTCTTTCGAGCCTTATCGGTTTCCATCTTCTCAGCTGTGTAGATTTGCAGCTTTTCTTTGTTGCACTTGAAGGTATATCAGGATGACACTGAAGGCTCTGGAAAACTGTTCAGCATTTTCATGATTTAAGGAAATAATCGCTTAAGGAAATTACCAACAAACTAAGGAGAATTTTCCAACTTGCAGCACTAGTGAAATGCACACTAATTTTCATGTTGCATTTGGTTTGTAATTTCAGACTGACACTTTTATCAGGCTACATCTGATTTTCACATTTCTAATTTTTATGTCTGGTTGAATTGATACAGTCCTTCATTCTTTGATTTTGGCACATTTCACAGCCCTACTCAGTTATGGGGAAAAGCATATTGGTGTTGGAAAATGAAAACAGTCATGGTTAAATTGAATCAGTTTTGCCCTGACGCAGCAGAAATATTTCACTCAGTGACTCAGCAGTTCTTCTTATCTTTATGTCATTGATCACATTTCACTTTTTAATTTTTAACAATTTGCATCAGAGCAATTTGTTTCATTCTATGCACAGATGCAAAGTCTTGTTTCCAGCGGGTTCTCAGACAAAAACATGGAGATGAACAGACAGTGAAACCAGAAAAAATAATAATTTAATCTACAGGAAAAGGAGCAGTCAATCCTTGACAACTGAACAAACTTTTACCTGCTAAAAAAAGATCATGTAGAATTAGATAAACTGGTTTTCAAACAAATGGATGTATTTAGTTTTATACTCTGAACTGGCAGAACTGAAGCCTTAGTTATGGACAGTCATCAGTGTGGTCTGGTGCCACAGGGGTCAATACCCTCCTTCTTGTTTGCACTGTATATAAATAACCAAGGTTTAGAGGTTAGAAATGGCTCTATTCATTATGCTGATGACACATTTATTTATCAGCAACCCTACTGTTCTTAATGACTTTTTGACTTTTCAAAAGGCTAGTTTGAAGGATCTAAAATATAAAACATGTTTTGACTTATTTATATATAAAAAACATGTTTTGACTTATTTCACACTTTTTTTTTTTACATAATTCCACATGCATTTATTCATAGTTTTGATACCTTCAATGAGAATCTACAGTGTAAATAGTCATGAAAATAACAGGCAGTGTACATATATAGATATTAAACCTGCATAGTTCTTGCCATCAGGGTACTACTGTGAATGACATCTGTGTTTTCTGATTAAATGAATGATGTGAGATTGTGGTGAGACTTTTCTCTGATTTTAGGGTACCTCAGATGTGTGGGTTTTTATTATTTATTTACACAGATCCAAACTGTCTCTTTCTATATTTCAAAATGCAGGATTTGTGGTTTCATGTTTGCAATGCTCAGCTCATTCCTGTTGTGTTAATGATTATCTACCAGGGAATAAAACCTCTCAGTGATTATTTGCTTTAAGCCCCTGCAGTCATGATCCATACAGTCCAGCAGGGTTCGGATGCACAGCTGTTGTCGTTGCATGGTGGGATTGGCTGCCAGTGAAGGAGGAGGTGTACAGTTTCTCTGTACGTTCAGGCCCGCAGGAAACACGCTCAGATCCTCCGCAGAGGAGCGCGCTTTTACCGGCACATTTTCCCGTTAGCGGACTCAGATATCCACCATGCCGTCTCTGCTGGGAACCGTCGCCAAGCAGCTCAAGAGCCACCCAGCTGTAAGTCTCTGTGTTTTTTTTTTTTAATCGTTTTTGCTGGGATTGTTATCCATAAACGACCCGGTGACATTGAAACGTGTCTGAGCGCAGTCAGGACGCGGTGTGGTCAGGCGCGCTCCCGTGCCTCCCAAAATCTCTCCCTAATTATCAGACGTCAGATCAATTAATGAGACTCAAAGGATTTTATTTATATGTTCCCGCACAGATTTCCTCAGTGGATGCAGACATTTAGGATATTTACGGCAGGTTCATTTGGATGGATTCCTAATGGCAGATTTCGGATTAAAACGCACCATAAACGCACATTTTCACACTTGAATTCATTTTATTCTCATTTTGCTGCCTTCTTGTAAAGTCCCAGGCTTATATTTTTCTCTGACATCCTCTTCGTGACTGGATTGTTTTTTTTTTTTTCTCCTGGCATTGGCATCTTGAAAACTGTAACCACCTGCTCTGATTGGATGTGATCAATTTTTCAGATCTGGCATATTAGAGGGTATTGATGATGTAAGGGGCAGATCTGTGGAAAAACAGGCGTTTTTTTCCCCTTCAGACTGGAATCCAGTGAGCGTTCAGCCATATGTGGAGGTCGCTGCAGCACGTACAGTGTTGTATAGTTTCCATACCAGCCTGACTCAAGGCCAAGGCAATGTATGTGAGAGTATTTATACAAGGACGACGGGGTGACACAGTTCTGCTTTACGGCAGGCTTCATATTAATAGACCAAAGGGCAGATGTGTTTATGTCCCCTATTGATCCACTCATTTTAATGTTATACTACTGAAATGATCCATCATATAAAATATACTCTGTGGAAAAAGCATATCTTGTGTCAGTATTGGAATGCTGTTTATTTTATGGCATGAAATTATGAAGTCATTCTGTTATTTTTAAAAAAAATATATCTAAGGTCACCTGCTGTTCTCACAATCTGCTGATATGAACTTAAATGAACCAATGAGAAACCAGCATTGAGTTTGATGGAATTTTATTGGCCAATTATTTAATAACTGGTAGCATAAACATGTTTAAGGTCTTGAAAAAAAAGAAAAATGAAGGTATGAAACTAATTTAATTAACTACAGCTTGACTTTAGATTTCAATTAATTAGTATTAAGTTGGCATAATTACCTACATTATAATGCCAGCGCAGCTCATCAAGCAATGTTTGCAGCTTTTAAGGTCAATTCATTCAAAGGTCAGTCCACAAATTACATCAACCAATTTAGGTGTTTTACTTGTAACCAAACATTTATTTTAATTACTTTATAGAGTGTATCAGGCTTCCTATAACCTTTTTGTGATTTACTTGGTAATTTTACCTGAAGATTTTTCAAATGCAATGGGAATTCAATCAATGTTTATTTGTATAGCTCCAATTCTTAACAGAAGTCTTCTCAGGTCATTTCACATACAGTATTATATTATAGAGAGAAACCAACAAATCCTAACGATTGCTTTTGAGCAACGGTGAGAAGAAAACACCTGGGAAAACGGTAAGAAACCTTCAACAGAACCAGGCTCACGGAGAGCAGAGAAAGAAACTAAAAGCAGAGAGAAGTAGACAAATAAACCTAATATCTGTAAGGAAATCTTATGTAGAATGTAAAAAAAAAAAAAAATCCCAGTAAGAAATGGTTAAAATCTGGCATCAAAGGTGCCTGAAAAAAATCTATATAAAATAATAAATAAATATCTGTATAGTTAGCTGATTTAAATTTAGTAGAATATTTCAATTAATCTGTCAAACATTATAAGAAAGCATTTAAGTAAAAATTACAGATTTTTGATGTGGACATTATGTACAGTTTTAGTATTTTTTTAAAGATATTATTTGTAATTTAATAAATTAAGAAACATCTGCAAAATAACAATTTAAAAATATTTACCATTTTTTCAATCTTTGTTATACATAATTTCAAATGATGGTAAATAATAAATTTTTAAAATAATTTTAATACAATAAAACAGTTTAATTTCATTGTCAAATATTGTTAAAAAATGAATTTCCATTTCTAAAAGGACAAATTTTTGATGAGGGCATTATTTACAGTCATAGCATTTTTTTTTTTTTTTTAAATTTACAATTAACGTGAAAATCAGTACCGGTAAAAACTGTTTATTGTTGTTGTTGTTGTTTTTTTTTTGCAGTATATTCTAAATGTCATTGAATTATGTGACAGACTGTTAATATTTCTCATAAAGGCTTAGTTTTATAGGAACAAATCTACCTGAGGATTATTCAATAAGGTGAAAAATAATCCTGTCTATGTTACTGGCAGCAGGTAGAGACGTACAGCCGGGGATGGAGTCAAAGAACATCAAATCCTTGTCAGATTGACGGGAACATCAGTCGGGAGTCTCAGCTGAAACGCTTTCACACATTTACACGCTTTTAGCTGTGTTTTCTTTGTAGGTGTGAATCTGTAGTGCTAGAATGTGTAAAACATTTGTTTCTGGCATAAATGCTTCACTGGATGATGGCAATTTTTTTAGATGTTAAACAGACAAAAAGAAACGGGAATGTTGTGTCTAAAATCAAGGTTTTCACTGGCAGTCGACAGATGTAGGAGGGATACAAAAGGAAGTCAAAGCAGTTGTTGGTCAAGGAACCTGTTTTCAGTGTGCTTTTCAGCAGGAAGAACAACATCAGCCCACAGATAGTATTTTTTATTATCTTGACTTAACACAAATCGTGTTCTTTGCCTCATAGCTGATCCCCCTCTTCATCTTCATCGGCGGTGGGGCCACTATGAGCATGCTGTACTTGGGCAGGCTGGCTCTGAAAAACCCTGACGTCTCGTAAGTATCAGTCTGAATTATTAGAAAAACGGACTTTGTTGTTGTGGATAAACCCGTTTTTTTCTTTATCCCCAGTATTTCTTGTCCGTCAGCATTGCTCAGGTCCTCAGTATATGCGTGACGGTGTTAAATGTTCTAGTAGGAACACCAGTAACCTCAGTAATATGTCGTTTAACAAAGAGTTTTATTGTCTTCAGATGGGATCGCAAAAACAACCCTGAGCCCTGGAACAAGATGGAAACCAACCAGCAGTACAAGGTGTGATTCTGCTACACATTTTCCAATAATTACCAATTTGTAATGTGTATTTCTCTGTTTGCCACCATAAAGCAAAAGCATATTTCTATAAAGGACAATTCATATCTTCTCTGTTATCTCGTCTCAAAGTCCGTATTGCCTCCGTCGTACTGATTGTGTTGTTGTTGTTTTTTCCCTGTGTGTGCATTTCCAGCTTTTCACCGTGAACATGGATTATTCCAAGCTGAAGAAGGACAGGCCAGACTTCTAAGCCTCCTCTGTCTCTGACGTTGCCATCTATGTGAGGAGCCGTTGCACTTTTTGCCAAATACAAATAAGCTCGTGACACTGACTGAAGGTTGAATCACATTTGTGCATTTCCAGCGTGAAGCAGGGGGAAGAGGGATCATTACCTTAAATGCAACTATAAATAAAACAGGCAACCACCTGTTTTACCAATCTATTTTTCTTTTTGCTTTGTTGTAAATTATTAAAACTATTTCAATCACACGTCTCTTTCGCATGTTTGTCTTTTGAAAAGCTTCGGTTAAAAGACCACAACACATCAGGAATGTCAAGTTGAGGATTTCAAAAGTAGAAGCATTTATTAGTGCTTTTTTGATGATATGTTATTTAAAATCCACAGAACTGTATTTTAGTATTTTTAGATTCTTGGAGTGTAAGTAGCTTAAATTTCTACACAGGAGTGCTTCAAAAACCCTGGTCATATGTGTGCTTTGTTTTAATTTATGGTAAATTTGATAGACATGGATATGATACATAGATAACTGAAAACCAAACATCCAATTCATGCATCAGTGTTTATAGTGAATGCTAAAGTGCAATAAATGTCCCTAAAATTGCTTTTGTAAGACTAAGTGGTAAAAACAGTGAAGTAAAATGTAGTAAAATGTCACAAAACTGAAAAAGACACACATTGAGAAACATTACATTTTAAACAGGACATGAGATTACATTTGTTGCTTTCCTAAAAGTGGTGAAGTACTGTCAAGTTCTTAAAAGAAACCAACTCAAACTGCTAATTAATTACCATCTACAGCTGACTCTAGGTCTGAACACTGGAAATACAATTGAGAGTATCAGTGAATCTGCTGTTACATTCAGCATTGCATTCTAACAAATAAATAATCTATCCTCGACAAACTGGTGAAAATCACACTAAAATGTTAAATACAAGTAGTAATAATAATTCCTATTCTACCAACACTCTGAACTTCATGCTATCCTTGTTTTCTTCACTTGGGGGCGGTAACTTTCCAGTTGAAGACAAACCGCCATTTAAATAAAGCAGAGAAGAAAACGGTACTCTCGCGAGATTTCACTTAAATATAACGCGGGACAGAGAAAGATCCGTTGAACCGAACAACGTCAGACGCAAGTCGGGGGTAAATAATGTTTACCTAGATGAAAACTGTGAGATCTTCTTTCATCTCCATTTTATGAGGATTTTCGCCTATTTACAGAAAGCACAGCCGAACAGGGTTACCGTTTGAGTGTTAATAACGTTTGTTAGCTGACCGGCTAACCAGCGGCTAGGTGTCTAAATGGATCCAACGGAGAACTTGTCTGCTCGGGTCCTGCTGCACAATATCCTCAGCATCGAGTCACCCAAGACTCCTATCACCAGCAGGTACTGTATCGTTGTTTCGAGCAATAAATGGCAAACTTAAGCCTCCTAAGACATCACTAACGTTCCTCCTCCTCGACCTGTCTCAGTAAGCGTTGTTGTTTCCTTATATATATATATATATATATATATATATATATATATATATATATATATATATATATATATATATATATATATATATATATATATATGTGTGTATGTATGTATGTATGTATGTATGTATGTATGTATGTATGTATGGAAGGTGGAGCAGTTTTATCCCAAGATGCCATAAAAATCCTGATTTGTAGCAAACAAGTCCAGATGCAGGGTTTCTGCAGGGCATTAAAAAACATTAATAGTCAAGTTGATTTTGCGAAAAGTAAGGCCTTCAGTGGCATTAAAAATCATTAAATTTGATTCTCAGCGGCATTAAAAATTCTTTGTGCAGTTTTCAAGTTTTTGGTTGATTTTTATGTGTGTCCTTAAACAAAATATTAGAAGTTTTGCTTATATGTAATCACTTCAGATATTTTTAGGATTTTTTTGGAAGATTTTTACTCATTTTTTTTGAAAATATTCACAAGATTTTTCTTGCCAATTGAAATTTGGGGGATGTTTTTTTTTTTTTTAAAATAAAACTTTTAAGGGATCTTTTAAGGAATTATTGGAATTTTCTTCCTGAAGGTTTTGCAAATTTTCAGAAATGTGGGGATTTATTTTTTTTTGCTGAATTTTTAGATTTTTTTTCAGACAAGAAAACAATGGGTTTTATTGGTGGCTGTAAATGAGGACAACAGGAGGGTTAAAGTGTCCGGCAGGGTGGACCAGATGGAGGAGAGCTGGGAAATGGAGAAATGCAAATTCCAGTGAAAATGGCTATAAAACGTGGATTTCAGAGAATGATTGCAGCCCGTGGGTGGTCAGAGGTGGTTTCCGGATTCAGAAATAGTGAAATGTAGGGACAATTTTCATATAAAAATCATCTTTTACAAAAAAAAAAAAAACCCTGTGTAATTTGTTGAGTTCACGGTCGTGGCATTAAAATTTTTACAGTATAGGATTAAAATGGCATTAAAAAGCATTAAATTTGACTGGTTGATATCTGCAGAAACCCTGAGTTGCCTTTGTTTCCAGTACTAAACTAACTGTAAGCTGTCTTGACTCTAGTGTCTCTCGGAGAGCGAGTAGCAGTGGGACCCGACAGAGTGCCAGACTGAGAAAGAAAAATGCAGGTCCCCAAACCCCACAGGACATCCTTAGACGCAGCCTGAAACACAAAATACATGAGGTGAAGAAGATAAGCAGTGCATTTGTTAATCATGAGTATCCCTTTGAGTCTGAAATCTGACTTGTTTATATTCTTTGTAGAGTATAACCAGAAAGTCCCTGCCTGCTACTAGAAGGAGGACTACCTCAGTTGTACTCAGAAAGACAAACACTCCTGCTCCAGCCTCAATGCTGTTTGATAATGCAGACACTCCAAGGCACATACTCATGAACATCCTGCAGACAGGTGTGTGCATATACCTGCCTTGAATTGTCTCTTTACCCTCTTTCTTTACCTTTCTAACCATATGTTTTATCACATATACCAGAGCCTGTGCATTCCCCCGTGGTTCATGAGGAAGGGGCGTTTGAAGAACCGGCGCCTCCTTCAGCCAAATCCAGTGTTTCCAGCACACATTCGAGGTGAGCTGTGTGTAACAGGATGACTTTTGGGAAGTCTGTCCAACCATATTTCAAGTAACTGTACTGAATCTTGAATCTTGATGATGCCATGTAACAGCAAGTATATATATATTTTCTTGACTTTCAGTATTGAGCTGTCAGGGTTGGATCTGCCTGATATTACTATTGGCAATATACCAAGCACTGCAAAAGGACTGAGCCGAAAGAGACCACGTAGGAGCCTCAATGTAACAGCTTTTGAAAAACGACTAAAAGATGGCAATGGTAAGATTAAATGAAGTAGTTATGGCTACAGTGACTGAACATTGTGGAAATTATGTAAATATTTGCTTTTGTAAAAATATACATTTAAAATAGAGTAAGATTGCTCTCAATATCGTTCCTCAGAAGCATATTATTAGGAAGACGGTATGTATGAATGTATGAGCTGTATCAGTGAACGTTTGCTGTGATGTACCAGCTAATGGATGCTTCTGTTTATAGATGCTGAAGAGGTAACTGAAGAATCGATAGACAACCCTTCATTACTGTCTTTGTCAAGGTAAATTACATAAAAACATGTAATGTTGTCATTATTTTCACATACATTCTCTGAGCAGGCATTTAGTTGACTTTCAGTCAGTAGCAAATGAATTACAAACATACTATGCGTTTGACCGATCTGTTTTTCAGTTCCTCTTCCTTGAGTCTAAAAACGCCCTTCGTTGGTGGTCAGATGGAGAAAACGGGCCTCCAGAGAAGAGTTTCAAACCATCGGAGAATCACAGTGGAAGAATTTGGCGCTGCTGTAAAAAGACTGCAGATGAGAGGTGATTATTGTGATTAGAATATTCTTTACAATCTGACGATTTTTTTTTCTACTTTGTTTCATGTGTAATCATATTTCTAACTCGTACATAAAAGCACTTTTTGATAGTTTTTTTTTCTTGAATTTTCATGAAATTCCTTTCCCGTGAAAGTCTTCTAGCAACCAGTTAAACTGTAAAATGTGATATTTATAGAGCAACTGGGACATACTTTCTGATGCTGATCAGCAGCCGTACAACCTAAAGATACAAAACATTGACAAGCAACCTGCAATATAATAAGCACCTGTGTTGTTACTTAAAAATCTAACTTTTTTATTTCTTTTTACTGTTTGGCTAAATAATTGATTCACTTTCCAGGCTATAATACCCTAAAAATTGTCAGACTGGTCTATTCTGACCTGAAAGATTTGTGGGTCATCTGCAACTCCTGTCACCATTTTTACTGATTTTCAAAAATGTGCTTCTTGGTTGTCTCCCTTCCTGTCATCTAGCTATGAGCAGCACTGCAGTGGTACAGCGGGATCTTGGTGAGACCGCCCTCTCTGAAGGCTTCACCTTGGGCCTAAGCAAACTCAGTGAGCCTGATATCACAACTGATATCGTCAACTGTAACACAGCTCTCTACGACCAGCCTGATGCCATTACCTCCAACTTCTCCATTGTTGCAACTCAGGATAAACCTACAGTTATGGCGTCTCAGCTTCAAAGACAGATGGAGCAGGAAGAGCACGTGGAAGTGGAGCAGAGCAACCTGGGAAAAACTATTTATGTGTTTCCAAGTGAAGAAGAGGGTGGGGATGAAGTTCAAAGTGACAAATGTGGTTCTGAGTCTCAGTCAGTGGAAGATGTTTATGGAGCTGTTGTTCAAGATCCTGCAGTTGTGTTGAAATCTGTGGAAGAAGATGTGGCTGAATCTCAGACTAATGTAACAGATGATGTGACTGAGTCTGAAGAAGAGGCAAACAGAGTGGAAGCTCAAACCAAACAGGAAGGTTCCACTGATTCCCATCTAGAAGATGATGTTGAAGCCCGTTCTAACTCTGAGAAAGCTGAGGTTGCACCAGACTCTCAAACTGAAGAAGAAGAGGACGAAAACGCAACTGAAGCTCAAACTGAAGATGAAAGTGCAGTTGATTCCCAACCTGAAGAGGATGCTGAAGCTGGTTCCTCACAGGCTGGGGACGATGAGGAAGCACCAGACTCTCAAACCGAAAAAGAAGAAGAGGAGGAAGAGGAGGAAAATGCAGCTGAAGCTCAAACTGAAGACGAAAGTGCATTTGATTCCCAAACTGTAGAGGATGTTGAAGCTGGTTCCTCACAGGCTGGGGAGGATGAGGAAGCACCAGACTCTCAAACTGAAAAAAAAGAGGAGGAGGAGGAGGAGGAGGAGGAAGATGGTGAAGCTCAATCTCAAATTGAAGAAGGTGGAGCGCTTTCTCAGTTTGAAGGAGATGTTGAAGTGGAGTCCCAATCTTACAGAGATGAGGATGAGGCTGAGTCTCAGAACAACAATGATGACGATGGGAAACAGGAGGAGGAAGAGCAGACATCCGAACAGCTGAAAGGTGCCTTGGAACACATCATTCGAAGGACGTGTCGCTCGGAGGGTGCACTCACTGTTCCTGTTAGAAAGGCAGGGGAGGATTTGGCCAACAACACTGTGGCAGGTATGATCAAAACTGGAATCTCTTAATATATCAGGGTTGCAAATAAGATTTGTTTTACTTTGTAAATTAGTTTTGACAGCTAATTATTAATTTAGCGTGTAATGTGTAAAAATATTAGTACTTGTCACTAGTTGTTCGAGTTAAAGCTGAATTCTTCTGATGGCTTGATTTGCCAACCAACAGACAAAACCTGAAGATGTTTGATTCACTGTATTGAGACATGAAAAAAAATGCAAATCCTCACATCTTTCCACCCAGTGAGCAAGTAATTATTATTAATTTTATTTTTTGTTTATTTATTATTGAGCATACTGTGTTTTGAAACTGGCTATATGTCGTATTGCGAAAAGCAAACTCAAGAGCTGTTCTATATGGGAGAGAGATTTATTGGTATTGATATTATTGATATTTTTAATTTCATGAGTTATTTCTTTGAATAATAACTATTCCTCTTTGTGTTGTTGTATGTAGGGTGGTCTGATGCCAGGTTCAAAGCACACAGTGCTCTTGATTTACACAGCGGCTTAGCAATGGGCAGCTATAAGGGCAGTCAGCCTCATGCTGGGGAGCCTGACTTGACTGATTCCTCACCTGAAGGACAGACAGATGCTTCTTGTACAGAGAACGAACCTGATGCTAATAAAGAGAACTCCTTCGATCTTCTGGAGGTGGAGCAGGATACTGAAGACAGCGTGCACCTGAGGGATGCTTCCCCCGAACAACCTCCTGCTGAGGAGGCTTCTGAAGAGGAGGAAGACGACTGTGATGATGAAGAGGATGATGAAGAAGGAGAAGGTTAGTCTGTCTTTAAGTATGTCTTTTTTTAATTACTATTAATTTTTGAATAAAACATGATTTTATTTATATTTTCTTCAGAGTTTCCCTGTAAAACTCCTGCATTTGTTCGAGAGAAGAGGAACTTTTTGCAGCCTGAGCCTTCGGCCTCACCATCAGTTTTTAAAAATATCCAAGCCAGGTACCTTTAAATATTGGCTCCATTTATTCATATTTAGCAAAATTTCTTGATAGACTAATGAAACAATGTACCAGTGGTTCAAAATGTTAGATGTTAAACATAATTTTAGATATTTCAGCATCATTAACTTGTGTGCTATCTAGGTTTTATTCTGTTTATCAAATTCAATGTTCCTGACTGTCTCTTGTAATGTCTTGTTATACTAACAGTAGGACAAGTGAAGCTTTGACTCCAGCTAAACCTAAGCAGGTGAAACAGAGGAAGAAGGGTCCCGCTAAGAAAACAGCAGGCCTTCCTAAGAGCTACCTGATGGCTGTCTTCAAGCACTTTGCCAAAACAAAGGTCTCTGCGGATGTTTACCCTGTCCTAAGTGAGACGTAAGTAACTGTCTCTAAGCCCCTTTGAACCAAAAGCAGTTTCGGAGCTTATTTTGTTTTTGTTTTTTTTTTACTCACTGTGTGCTCATTTTTCATTGCAATTTAAAGTTCTGGGAAACGGCACAATCATGGCTAGAAGTAGAGAGAACTCAAATCTTACTTTTTGTCATTGTGACTGTTAAAATGTTTAAATTATGTTGGATTTCTTTGATTATTTATCTTGCAACAGTTTAAATAACCTGGAGTCCACACGTATAACATGGTTAATGTGCCCACAATTGTTACCATTACTGAAAAAATAGTGTCTACATTCTTCAGCTATTTTACTATTCATATTTGTAATTTGTCTCCATACTTCTGTACTCCTCTCTGCTCTGTGTAAACACAGCCTGCAGTTCAGCTGAGAAGCCCTGAATGTTTGTCACTTAACTGATGCTTGCTACTCAGTCACTAATATCTTTTATTGATTACAACAAGTAGTGCAGAATTTGGGGTTTTTACAGAATGTGCTTAGAGTAAAGATTTAATTTTTTTGTATTTTAATTGAGCCATGTACAGTAATTGTGGGACAGTGATGAAATATTAAGATTTAAAGCTTAGATTTGGTTAGTTTTCCCAAAACAATGGCATGTTGCAGTTTCATAGCATCAAAACGTTTTGAGACAAACTTAACACCAAACTGAAATGCAGTGCTTTTGTTCCAAGCCTGTGTCATGTTTGATCACAAGTAGCATTTCATTTTGGTGAATAGTGCATGCCACTGTAAGATGTCTGACGTATGTCGTCGTTTTTACCAGAACGAATAAATTCTTTGACCGGCTGGTGGAAGACTTGGAGACGTATGCTGCCCATGCAAAGAGAAAAACCATAGAGGTTGAGGATTGTATACTTCTGCTGAAAAGGTATGTGTGCAATCACAAGTTATTAATGTGGTAAAGTCCTCTTCATAACTTAATTTGTATCTATTTGGAAAAGATAATGACTAAGAAACAATAAGAATGTAAATTTGCCACAGTATGTTTGAAATGTCAGGGACTTTCAGTTTTCAGACGACAAATTTATTTTATGGTCATAAACAGTGACCATTTGCTGTTTCGTGGATCACAAATGCTCAGATATGATCACAGTTATTTAATGTTTGCATGCAACATTTAACAAAGAAGCAACATGGCTATATTTCAGTCATACATACTATTCTTTGTCCTGGATTTTCAGTTCCCATCGGACATTTAGTGTTAGAAAAAATTAACAAGCTCCGCAATCTATAAACTTTCATTTAATATATTTTTTAGCCACCTAACCCTAACTACATTGACATATTGCCTAATGGAGTTTTTTATGGTTAACATGTGAACAAACAGTTATTTATTCACACACAGGGCAACAGTAGCATGTACTTGTAGTTGTTGTTTATATAGCTACTTAATGCTATGTTGTGTTGACTAGCTAGTTGGTAGCTGTCTGCTGTTTAGTGTTGGACAGGTAACAGAGTGACTTGTTAGAGCTGTTTGAACAACAGCTGGACACTCTGCCGATGGGAGTGGAAATAATAAAGTTTGCAGGCCATAAAACCAAAGTTCAGTGAAGCTGCAGAGTCTGATAGCTTCTCTTCAAAAGTAATCTGACCCATTGTTAATATAAATATATTGATTAGAGCAGCTGTAGCAAAACAAAGTGCCCATTAGAAACATTTAAAACCACAAGTGCAGCAAACGCAAAAGGATAAGCAGAACATATTTACAAAGATGTCCTGTCCTGCCCTGTAGATGGCAAGATTGAGTTCTTTATTTAGCGTGAGGAAAAAGAAACTTAATTCTGAAATGTTCTTTAGGATGTAGCACTCTTCTCAGAGAGCACACATTTAAGCAACCTCATGCGTCATTAACTTAACTGGTGTGTCTTTGCACTTTTGCAGGCAGGGTTACGTGAACAACAAGGTGCCGGTAGAGGTGCTCATTGAAAAATATCTCAGCATGCAGCAGAGAAAGCTTCTAATCCCCATTGCAACCAGCGGAAATGTTGTTATCCCTAAAATGCGGAGGTGAACAAGCAGCTGCATTCTGTCTGTCTTATTGTCTGTATTATACTGTGTAAGGATGAATGAGTACACGTCTATATTTATGCTCTGTCAGACTCCTCACAATTCCAGCAGAAATTTGATCCCTAAAATGCAGGAGGAACTTTTTATGACTGGCTACATTTAATGTTATCTGATTATATTTCTGACTGCTAAATATTACACTTTTTGTCTTATCTGTATATGTGTACATAATAATAAAGCTTCAGTTTGTGGACAGCGGTGCTTTGTAATTTTTTAAAAATAAAGATTACATGAAATAAAAATGTGTATTTTCTTTTAGCATATACTTTTTCAACAGAGAGGCTTTCACTTACCTCTAAAATAACAATAGAAGTTAGTATAATGTGTCAGTGACTGGTAGCCATGTGTAAAGTAGACACTTTTAGCTGTAATATTTCCCAAGGGAGACTTCTATAAGGAGGTAATATACTAATGACTAGAATTTCTAAGCACAGGTCAGTTCTCATGTATGATTATAATGTAGATAAATATCATTTGAGTGTTTTCTCTTGCTATATTAGACTTACTGTAGCTTAACAGGCCACCATGCTATATTTATGAGTTGGAGGAAAGACAGGATTTAACTCGTGCATATGTAGAATCATCTTAAAAAGTTTGGATAAAATAGTAGTGGGTTTTTCAGATGGTTTTCTAGACTAGTGCTCCACCTTTGTCCACTAGATGGAGCAGAATCATTACAACAGTCCAACTGGTTCATTATTATGAAGGACGGAAGGTAAATACAGAGGCTGTGTTAGAAAACTGAATCCTCAATTTCAAGTTTGTTTATTGCACAATGAGAAGTTACCAAAGACGTTTAACATTAGGGGTACCAGATTTATTACGGATACACTGAAGGTGAGCTGATGAATCCAGATTAATTCTCGCTACGCCTTAATTAAATTCAACCTTTAACAGTCGATATCCGTTAATCTTGGCCCGGTGTGTTCTAATCTCGGCACAAGGCGACAGAATAAATGAGTTATAGCTCATCTATCCGGCTGATTAAATTAAGAGAAATTTGTTTTCAGTGGGAGCGAAAATTAAATCATGCGCCCTGCATATCCTTGTGAATGATTTCCACTTACAAACAGGCAAAGAAGAGAAAGTTGTTGAAATTAGCAACACAATTATCCAAACAAGCTAGGCTACAACTGTAAACTTAGCATAGATAGATAGATAGTATTGTTACATTTTAATTGGCATTTTATAGTCTGTAAAGTCCCTCCCAGACAGCAGGGTGTGCTATCTGCAAGATAAAACCATCGAGCTCAGCCAGTTGTACAGACAGCTAGCTAACAACAACAGAAGACCCCGGACAACTAGCGTTGCAATTTAACCCAATATAAAGGTAAGTCTGTCGATAAATAAAACAGAAAGCCGCGATATAGAGACTAAAGACTTAAAATCACACGACAAAGGCAGGCATATCGCATTTTACCTACTGTTTTCCGGGGAATTTCCCCGACCTTTTTGTTTGGCTTAGGCTAGCCCCTACAGGAGAGGGGCTAACTAGCCAGCTAGCTCGGTCGAGTTAGCTGCCGTGCTATCGTTAGATTGTGAGGATTAGCGACGGGATTTATGTACTTATAGAGGCGTCAGACGCTGTCATTGCCGTGTTTTGTTTAATTTGTGAGTACAGTTTTCTTTACGCGTATTTAAAGTGGAATACCGATTCAGAATAAGATGCCGATTATCTGTATTGTTAGCAGGTTAACTACCTGCTACTGTCACCGCCTACAACTAACTGCAAAGTATGAGTTTCACTTCCCAGCATAACCTCCTCAAATGAAAAGTTTAGTCAGTTGGTTTAATAGAAATACGTTGAATATGGCTACGTTTAAACTTTCTGATATGGAATTTAATTATATTTTTGATTAATAATAGGTGACAGGAACAAGTGTATTTATGACCTGGGCCTTCATTCTTCTTTCATTAGAACTATTTAGCTAATGCGCTGTGATGGATACTTTAATGCTGTGGGTTTCTCCTTTAGAAATGCTCTTGTTATGGTTTGGTTCCTAAGTAACGTTTCACCAAGCTGCTCAGGAACCGGTAAGCTGAGCAGCTGTCAGTTGTGAATTGTTTGACTAATGGTGAGTCAAGGTTCAGTGTGACCCAGAGGAAGTGGACACACTTCAGTTCTCAGTACTGTCTCATCAGTACAGACACAGTGGTGTGAATGAGTCCATCTCAGAGAAACCTGATGAACACAGCTGAATGAGTTCACTGCTAACGTCATACTCTCTTATCTAAAGGAGGTCTTTGTATCTGTCATGCAGACATGCAGGTGATAAACAACAATATAAGCTAATATTCTTACCAAGATGATATTCCTAATTGTTTTATTGTCATGTATGAGACATAAAAATCCTCCACCACAGAGAAACACTGCAAAAAGAGATTCATCCAGACAAGACCTGCTAAAATATACTACTGATGCATAATTTACATTTAAAATAATCAAATACAACAGTTAAGGATAGACTTGCAACTGTATTAAGTTTATCATTTTGTTGACATTGGGAATAAACAGGCACAGAATGGCCTATGTCCACTCAATAAAGAAATGGACTTCATTGTTTTTGAACATGCTTTAACTGAATAAGTTGCACATGAATAACTACTCAATCACTTAAACAGAACACGAACTGTAAATATAGCAAATAGGTTTAATTTCCCCCTGTTGCTACCTGTAAAATATTTTCCTCTAAACTCACCAAAACACATTTTCCTCTCTCTGCTGTCCTTATTTGGCTGTCGCGGTAGCTAACATTGCACTTTCCACCAAATTACCATCAATTAATTTGAAAGTAGCAAATAGCTGTAGCATATTTAGGATTCTCACTGTGTATTGTGCTGTGGTATACTCAGGTGATTGATTTGAATTTCAAATTTGACTCTGTTTTTCAAATGAGGGGCTGCTTTGAGCAAGATTAGAGGCTGATTTTACCACTCTTCCTTTTATTGTATGTACTATTGCATGTTATTTCACTGCATATACTGGAATTTTGTGAAGGTTTAGCGAAAGTTAAAGTTAAAGTTGACACTGCTCATATTGTCTTTTTGAAATATATTACATCCATGTGTATCTGATGAGCTAGTTTGTAATACTATTTGCTCATGACATAACACATGTACAATGATAATCTTGATTGTTTTTGATTGACAACATGATTATTTTTCACAATTATTCATAGATTTTTGTGGATCGAAATATTTGATTAGACTTTTTATTGAAGTGAACAGAAAACTGCGTTTACTTTCATGTTGTGCTACATCCCTGCTAATACATAGATGTTTGCCTTGGATGCTAGCTAAGCAGTTGTGCACAGAAGCCTCTAGTCTACAATCCACTTTCTGCAGCTCGGCAACTCAGATGTGTGACCAAAAGTTACTTTGAAAAGGGTGAGATGAGACGTTCTAATGTTGGATTAATTCTTGTGCCGCTCTAATATGTAATCTAATGAGATGTTACTGTAAGTAGAGATCTATGTCCACTTTAACTTGAAAGATACCCCAGTGGCTAGTTGCTGCTCTATCAAGTAACTAAGGATATTTTCATCTTGCTACCTTCACAAAAAGCAAAACAACTAATTGGCAACAAATCACTAATTCCAATAAATTATCCCTTTTAAAAAATAGGTTTAGTGTAGATCCAGTGTTGCTCAGATGGTTTAAATGAATAAACTATTTGCCATGTTTTTGTGTTTTTGTTTATCCTGCAGGAATATTTGCCCTTGGAGGTCAAAACAGCAAGTGTAACTGTAGGTAATAGTATGGAGGAGGTGGCTGGAGACATTAGATATGCATTGAGGTCCCTCCTCCCTTTAACCTCCGATGCCTGGTGAAGTGAGCAGGGTTTTAGTTGGGAAGTACAGACGGGAGGTGAAGCCGGGGTGCTAATGCTTTTTTGCCCTGTCAAATCCCCTTCAGTGTAATTGTGGGTCTGCACAAAGTCGGGGATGAGAGCGAGGCAAGCTGATCGCTGTAGCAAAATCAATAGTTCATACCTCTCTAAGATTGAGTTTTTAGGAAAGGAGGAGCACCGTGACCAAGGGCAGAATATGAAATCGCTCCCACAGAGGCCGAACACGCGCTGTGCAATCGATCCCAGCTCCCTGTACCAATTATAGTTTTAAGGTTTGTCTGTGGCTTACTGCAGTCCTCAAAGACCAAAGCTTTGGAAACAGACATTGTGTTCACTGACACTTTGACAAGGGTTGCAATTTTTTCATCCCCCCCTTTGGAAATTGCCCTCTGAAATGCCTCCATACCTCCAGTCTTTAATTTAGAGCAGAGATTGATTTCTACTTTTTTTTCTGGTCAGTGAAATGTCAGGAAAAAAAACGCTGCGGTCATAACTGCCCTCGTATGTATGTCATAACTATAGATATGCATTCATACATTTTGCTGCTAATTTGAGGTGTGTTTAGTTTTTTTGACCTATAAATGAAAAATCTCTGCAGATTTTCCACTTCATAGCTGCCTTACTGTCTTTTCTTGCTCTTAATCATGTCTGCGGATAAACTGTAACATGTCAGTGGATTGTAAAAGATGTTACTAAACAGTGAGAGTGTGGGTTGTTTGTTTTAGTGGTTACTTGGTTATTGTGGTCAGACCTTTACCTTGAACCATATCAGTGGTTCTGTAAAGTTTGCTCGTCACTGGATTATAGTGGGGAAGTCAAAAGCTTTGCTTCTCACTAAATGTGTGATGATTTACGGGTTGATGTTTTTTACATTCTCTACCATTTCTCACATGTTGAATTTATTGTTTTCAAATGTTTTTGCTGCCTGCTGTTTGGATTTTTATAGCAGCTCGTATAATTTTAAAATGGTCGTAGCTTTTGCTCAGATTATTGGACATAGATAATTTGTGTTTATTGGTGATAAGTGTATATCTTGCCTGGTGAAAGTTCAGTTAACAACTACAAGTATTTATCACATGACCTTTAACGTCTGCCAGTTATATTTTATGCTTTGTTTTGTTTCTGGAAAGTGAAGCATCTTTGATCAAAACATACTCCAGAATTTGGTCGCTGTAGCTTGTTGTGACCAGTATCATGAATCACAAGTTTCCCTTGAGCGCCTGTACAGTCTGTACACCATGCTACACACTCTGTTCTGAGGCTTTCCATTCAGATAAGAACAAACGGCCTCCAAACAACTTTAGCAGGAAAAAAAAGACCAACTAGCAAGCATGCAATTAATGTGATTAGAAAAGTGACTTAAGAGATTTACAGTGTGGACAGTGATGATAAAATTGTAGAATGTAGTAAATAAAGGATGTGTAAGACTGTAAGCTAAAAGGGCAGCGAGAACACCTATAAGTTCCTGAAAGTTCCACTCTTGATTGATTAGGCAACACCTGTGGTTACCACGGTAACGGCAATTGTGGTTTAATACTTTTTTTTTCTGCATAGAAGAATTTTTGGGAACCCCAAAGTGTATTTGGGCAGAACCAATGGAAGATTAACCGGCACCAAAATTATATGAATTGAGAATAATAATATCAGTTCAACTTTTTTTGTTAATTTAGGTTTCATTAGCTCAAATATAATAAAGATTTTTCTTTAACAAATTGTCGTAATTTACAGGAAAGTGAATAGAATACTGTCAGATCAAGTAACAAACGTGTTCCATTTGCTGTAAAGGTAAGGGAAGATTGTCTTAATTGTTGTGCATGGCCACACGCCAAACAGTCATTCTGAGCCAGTAAAAAATCTGTGTGCAGCTAAACGAAGTCACATTCTTAAAATATGGAAGTCAGTCAGTAATTATTGCAGCCGTAGTCTGATGCGAATGTTTTTTCAGACAACAGTGCAACCGTTTAAAGTGGAACTTGTTTGTTGCTTCTTTATTTAATTAATTTAGCTCATTTCACTTTGTTTTTAACATATCTTTTATGAATGACATGCTGCAGTTAATACAACAAAACACACTTTGTTTCATCAGCTGTTTGCTTTTAATATTAAGCAGGAGCAATAGGCAATGTTCAGTCTGAATTAGCCCTAACTAATACGGCTCTGTTGCAGTGTGAACTAACAACAATTGATTGCATGCATGCATTGTTTGCTGAAGAATCCTCAAACAAACTCACTGATTAGACCGAAGCCACAAATATGAACTGGCAGGCTGAGTGCAATGCTTCACCAACGCCAACAAAAAATCCAATGTAGAGATAATGACTGACTATAAAAACATGAAATGGTTGACGGTACGTAATTATCTATAACTATTAATGGTCTATCTCAAATCATGACTTGATGAAAAGGAACCTCCACTGCATGAGTATTTGTTGCCGGGCCAAAAGTTTAAATGCAGTGTGCGTCTTCATCTCAGTCAACTGTCCGCAAATCTGTATTTGATTTCTCTCTCATACCTCTGTTTGATTTTCTTTTGTCTCTATATAACCTCTTTTGGTGGCAATTTATCTTGGTGAATGGTTCCAAGGACGGTGCTCCATCTTTCATTCGCCACCTGTTTTTCTATTTGGCTTCTCTATCACTTTACTTTTCATTTTCTTTCCCTGTTCTTTCTTCCTTTATCTTCTTTTCGCTCCATCTTACCAGTTGCCAGCGCTAAAGAATCAGAAAGATTGGTTGGGCCTTCATTCGATGAATTTTTTTACAGACATCTTGAAGCTGAACTGAGCTGTTGATATGAATTGTTTTGTGCTGGATAGACTACGTAATGTAATTGGAGCTGTGGATGCATTCAGTTACACAAGTATTTTTCTTAAGCCATTGAGTTCACATTAAGTTAATTAAGCATCAGAACGTGGTATGTTAATGATTAAATGGTAATCGATTAATTGCGGGTAATAAAGTAATCGCTTAAAATCTGTTAACCAAATTAGAAGAAGACAAAGCACCCATGTTAAAAAATGAATAAGTTCCCAATAAGTATTGGGAAAAAAATCCACTGTATTTCATTCGTTTCAATTGTTAACACTGCATACTATTTGAAATTATTTAAAATTTGTGTAACATATATGATGCAATATTTAATATAAGTTGCTTATATGCAAATACACAGCTATCCAATGCTGTATAATATGTGCCACATTTCTGTCCTTTTAAGAGAAAATTTGCCAAATTTTGATTTAATGGATTTGTGAAGAATGTTGTAGCATTTAAAATGACTGAAAGTTCAAGCAAACATTAACATGAACACGAGAAGTTCAAGTCTGTTGCAAAGTGTGTCCTGAATCCAGTTTTCAGTCTGTTTTGACTTTACTCTTCACAAAGCTTCTAAGCAGCTTCACAGTCAATGTATCACCTTCATTCAGTGTAATCATCAGGAGCAGAAAGCTCAGCTCCCAGACGTCACAATTTGTTACACAGAGCTTTGACTCAAATTGAATTTATGGATGAAGTCATGAAGACATTAAAGACTGTGTGTGTGTGTGAGAGAGAGCAAGAAAGGTACAGATGGATTGAGGGATAGAGTACTGGTGAAATAGAAACAAGATGGTGAATGACAGAAAAAAAAGGCCACAGATTAACTGAGAGCCAGAAGAGAAACTAACGAATGCTGTAGCCTCATACCTGGGGAAGCTCAGTGCATTATTCAGTCCTGATTTTGTGGCAAGATGAGGGTTTATGAATTTGGAAGCGTGCCAAGATTGGGGCTGAATCATATGCAAAAAAAAAAAAAAATGCATGCAGTTATTTTGATCAGTATTGTGATATGATGGGATTTTTATGCCTGGTGACGGGGATTTGAAGAATGGGGCATGTCTGTAGCACCACAATGCTCCATTTCTCATTTATTTTGTGACATATATTCCCTTTTATATATGAAAAAAGCAGGTTCTGTGATTTGAATATTGCACTTATTAAGATTTTGGTTGTATTTGTAAGTGTTATTTAACCAGACTTGGCTAATTTGTCCTTATCTTCCACAAGATGTGTACAAATGGGGGCAGTAAAGTAACTGTAGGCCTTGACTCTAACCCTTTGCAATGGACTGGGATTTTTTTTCCCTTTATGAGGGACATTTCTATTCATGCTGCTCACATTAAGTTATGTAATGTAATTTTTACAGCACATCAAATGAATGAAGTGTTTGTGTGGAGTGATATGGTGATTTCTCATGTAAGTGTAATGAATCCATTTAAACTTCTATTGTACATCTAACGAAAAAGAAATGATTGTCTGTATATATATATATATATATATATATGTCTGGATCGATGGATGATATACACATACATATATGCACACACAAAATGTATGTACGTACATACCTACACACAGATGTGCGTATTCTTCACTTTTCTTGATATTTCACACTTGGTAAATATGTGTAGCTGAGGAACCAAGAAAGTGCAGTGTGAAATTGTTTTGGATTGTGCTAATTAACAAATAGAAGCTGAGTTTAATCTGCCATCCCAACAGATGCAACCTCTGTTGTGTATGTTTGCCATTGTTTGGAGTAAACTTAAACTGTATGCCGTATTTTCAATTTTGCTTTGCTACACAGAAATTAGCCTGTCCTAAACAGGCATAGTTTGAACTGCATTTGTTTCTCTAAATGTACTTATTCTGTATTTTGTTGCTATTGGGAGGAGTCTATCTAAGCACACAGTTGTTTTTTTTTAAGAAAAATTATACTGTATGCTTTCCGTGTGAGTCAAATATTTGCGAGTTATGTCCACCAAAACCAGCAGTTTAATGGTTTACCTCAGTACTTTCCAATTTCCCTTTATTGTCCCCACTCGTTTTGGTTTCTTTTTAAGCTGTAAATCTTCAAAATGCGTCACAGTATAACTTTAAAAAGGGCTAGATAGGTTTTTAGAACAGCTGGCCCCCTTCATCAAACAGGGTTACATATATGGCATTGGTTGGGTGCTATTGTCAGTGGTAGATTGATACACTGATGCTCCAGAGAATAATTATGGCAGCAGGACAGTTTATATTTAAATGTGTCTTCCAAGCGCTCGGTGCAACAAGTTTTTCTCTCTGTTGTGGTTTTAGTCATTTTTGGATAGTAGAGGCTTGGAGGAGTAAACTGCATCAGTCTTTGGTTACACTGGCAAAACACTGTTTGTTTTGGTCTCCTCATAGGATTTATAGAATACAGCTGTGGCTTTGGTGGTTGAGCGAGTTGTCCACTAATTGCAGGGTTGGTTGATTCTTGGCCCTTTCACATGCCAGAGTGTCCTTTTACAAGAAGTGAAGCTAAAGTTTGTCCTGGTGGCTGCTCTGTCACTGTTGTTGTGTCTGTCTATGAATGAAAAACATTGTGATGCAATGTGACTACAGCTGAGGTCAAAAGCGGCTATGAAATCGCAGACAATTTATCATTCAATAATATATCTATATAGCGTATTAATATAATGTGAAATCTTGTCCTTTTAGATTTTTATAATTGTAGGCAATTTCTCTTATATTTGCAGTCATAATGTCTCAGTCATGCGAGAGACAGTTTAAATGAGTTATTTTAAGGACTGTATAGTCTAATTTACCAGATGTAGGTATAAACTTACCATTAGCTTCGTGTTTCATGTTTTCACCCTGCTCTTCCAAATTCTGGGTATCACTGTTTTTTTTAGGATTGCAGAGGATTGAGATTTTGTAGTATTGCAGCCCTGCTGGTCTTCTTTTGGCAGATTAGTCATTTTAATCACATTTCTGGCCTCTCTGCATGCAAATATAACACCAAAACAATTCCACTCATTACTGTTACTGCAGGGAACAGTGAAACAGCATCATTCACTTTTCTCCACCCAGTGCAATTGTGTTTGGTTTACAGAAATACAATCAAACCAGATTGTTTTCCACCAGTAGCAGAATGATAACAAGCTGCAGCCAGACTATTCTGTTCAGCAGAATGGTTGGGCGACACTCAGGACTATCCAGTCTGCAGCAGCCATCCTGCTAGACCATCTGTAAAATGTAAACCATAAACAACCCGAATAGATTCCACATCAATTCAACCAAAATCTGTGTGAGAAAGTTCTGGTAGCTTGATTATCAGAATGCTGCAATCTTTAGTTATGTTGAATTTTATTTTCGGTGCACTTGTTGCAGTTTTATAAAAGGTTAAAATGTTTTCAAGGTTTTGTTATACAAGCCAAACTGTCACTGCATCATCGCATCTCCCAACAGAGTATTAAGAGAGGAAGACAAATGTCAGAATTCTATGTGGTGAA
The DNA here is from genome assembly GCF_022539595.1 of Amphiprion ocellaris. Taxonomy (NCBI): domain Eukaryota; kingdom Metazoa; phylum Chordata; class Actinopteri; family Pomacentridae; genus Amphiprion; species Amphiprion ocellaris. The sequence continues at coordinate 26,799,779 of NC_072783.1, forward strand.
CAAAATAGTTTCTGTCATCTAATGGTCTCTGGTGACCACTTTGAGCTCTTTAAGAGGTCATCAATATTTATTAACCTTTATACAGTTTAGCCCAGGGATTAACTGCTATGGGTTTTCTGGAGCCGACGCTGAATAGTGTCGATCAAGAGAGATTGATAATCGATATTTGGGTCTGACATACGTTATATGGTATATATTAGCAGCATGTGATTGCCAGGAACCTGTTATTCATAACTAGGCTTCTTTGTTAATAAGGATAATTACAGCTGAACTTGTATGATAGCAATAGAAGTAAAGCGGTCAGAACGTCACAGGGCCCTGAGACGTTCTCCTCTGCTTACCGTGAGATCGACTGATTTTGATGGAAGAGTTTGTTTCCTGCAGTTTTGGAGATTGTTTGGAGTTTTGAGTCTTGGCTGGCTGTCATGTAAGCAGTCATGTTGTGCAGTGGGAGGGATGTTGCTGAGACCACAGAGTGACTACAGACAGAACGATCATAGCCAAAGCAGTCCATTTAAATCATTGGTAATCTGTCAATGAAAATGATGATACAGATAATTGGGGAAATGCTGAATATTTGCTCCGATGATTGCTCTGGTTGATAATGGGCCAATTCCTAATATGGGCAAGAAGTTTGTTGGAGTTTGTGTGTAATTGGAATTGTACTGTGCATCACTAATCTGCGTGGCCCTCTTGTCTGAGTTGAAGTTAATTTGGGAACTTGGATTTGGCCTGGTGGCTCCAACCCCCATCACAGCTCTGGGAGGCAGCTTGTTTATTTGCAGTTCATTTTTGAGACTTAATTGCCATTGCAGCAGCTATTGATCTTAGAACAGGCACGGGCCATCGATCTCTTGCTGTCCCACAGCGGGTCAGGGACAATTCATCTAACCCCAACAAACCTCAATAGCAGGTAGTGTGGCCACATGAATGAAATGATATTGAGCCGTACCTGGATAAAATAAAGATACACTGCTTGTGTGTTGCATTACAATGAGCTGTGCTTTGTTTTAAAAATGTTATCCTATGTGGCATGTTATTGCCTGCCTTTGTGTTAAAGAACACGCTACAAGCTAAATAAGAAAAACTTAAAGATGACGAGTCATGTAGTACAACCAAACAATCACTGTCACATTGTCTGTTTGCAGGGGGCAAACTGCTTCCATCTGGCGTGCACTGATGCAGATGGACGTCAGGACTAAAAATTGACGAGCGGAAGTGACAGATTCCTCCTCCTCCTCCTCCTCCTCCTCCTCCTCACCCTCTTGCCCCCAACACCTTCTGTCACGCTGGCAATGTCAAGAGTCCCGAGTCCCCCTCCCCCTGCGGAAATGTCCAGCGGGCCTGTGGCCGAGAGCTGGTGCTACACACAGGTAAAAAAAAAAAAAAAAGCTACATGTGTGTATTGTTGTCTTAAATTTCTAATGAATCACTCTGAGTTTTGCTGAATACTTTTCCTTTCATCAGATCAAAGTGGTAAAGTTCTCTTACATGTGGACCATCAACAACTTCAGCTTCTGTCGTGAGGAGATGGGTGAGGTCATCAAGAGCTCCACCTTCTCTTCCGGGGCCAACGACAAACTGAAATGGTGGGTTCGTCTGAGTGCTGCTTTGTTTAATCACAAGAAACAGACTGTTGGGAAACCATTTACAGGATCCTGTCATGTTTGATCAAATTGTCCAATGGAAGTCTTTCAAAGCCATTTACCTGTAATCAAGCAAAGAGCTCTAGTCAGAAAAATAAATAATATACTTGTGCATCGTCTGAACAAAAATTGTGTTGCTTTAACATTATGAACCCTACAATCTGGCAGCAGATTTGAATGCATGTTATATTTTTAAAAACTGTGAAAAAATAGCATAATTTTTAACAAACTGTGGAAAAACACGAATGTTTAGATTTTCAACCTGTCAGACACTCTTTGAACTACATAGCAGTTCTGTCAGAATACATAACTAAAGCGAAGCTTAGAAGTGTGACATTTGTTTAAAACCAGTTTATTGTAAATTTCTCATTTAAAAATTTACAAAAAATACATTTTTTGCAGTAACCATATTGTTAAACTTTGAGCTCCGATGTGCAACTGAGTAACCATTACAAACTCAGCTGCAGCTAACAGTCAAGTGACAAAAACAACTTTTTAGCTCAGTTGGGCTGAACTACAGGGTGTGATTCCATGGTGCAGATAAAGAAATGTACATGCTGATTCCACTTTTTTTTCAATGGTTCTTAAAAACAAAGAAATTCAACCTAGAATTTTTCTTTTTTTTATATGATTTATGGCTTTACAACTGTCTTATACTGCACAAAAAACAATTCCCTCTACTTGTACCATAGAGGTGCAGGACTTTATATTGCAGTGAAATTGATACTAGCATGAGTAAATATGTGATTGTAGCAAAAAACACCCTGAGACTGCATGAAGTTCAGTTCTATTTACATTTCTAAAATCTGTATACGTGTATCCCAGTCCTAATCAAAATAAATATCTTATTCTGCTGTGGTCTTAGTGACATTTAGTTCAGTGTAAAATTGTACCACAGTAAACAAATGAAATCAGTTATTTTACAAATCCTTGATGTCATCAGATGAGTACCCTGTGTGCTGATTTACACTAATCATAAAGTATTAATACGTTAACACCTCCACACCCATTCACTACAGATGTTAACTGTTGCATCACCAACAGGTGTTTGCGAGTGAATCCCAAGGGCCTGGATGAGGAGAGCAAAGACTACCTGTCACTCTACCTGCTGCTGGTCAGCTGTCCAAAGGCCGAAGTGCGCGCCAAGTTCAAGTTCTCCATCCTCAACGCCAAGGGAGAGGAGACAAAAGCCATGGGTGATGACAAAATACTAACTGAACCAGAAGCCATCAAAGAGTCGTGTTATCCCTGTGGAGGCTACAGTTTCCTGCTTTCAGAATTGCATCTTTTCTTGGTCTTTCCTTTTTATGACCTGTGTGTGTTCTTTCTGTCTGCAGAAAGCCAGAGGGCTTATCGCTTTGTCCAAGGGAAAGACTGGGGTTTTAAAAAGTTCATCCGGAGAGATTTCCTCCTGGATGAGGCCAACGGTCTTCTACCTGACGACAAGCTCACACTCTTCTGTGAGGTAAGCCGCCCAGTCCTTCAGTTAAATTGTTAATTTTGCTCCTTAATTAATTTGAATTACTGCGCCTCACTGACTTTCTCTCCCTCAGGTGAGTGTGGTGCAGGATTCGGTCAACATATCTGGCCAGAACACCATGAACATGGTGAAGGTTCCTGACTGTCGGCTAGCAGATGAGCTGGGGGGCCTGTGGGAGAACTCTCGCTTCACGGACTGTTCGCTGTGTGTGGCTGGTCAGGAGTTTCAGGCCCACAAAGCCATCCTGGCAGGTACAGACACGACTCAGACGCACCCCTTTGTACTGTCCTTTTTTTTTCCGGTTGAAATGCTTACCTGTGTGCATGGAGCTAAGTGATCTGTAATATTTAGGCTTTTATTTGGTTGCCCTCTAATGCAGCTTGATCCCACAATTCTTAGCACATTAACATGTTTTCTCTTCCTGCTCCTCAGCACGTTCCCCTGTATTCAGCGCCATGTTTGAGCATGAGATGGAAGAGAGCAAAAAGGTGAGGCCGAACTGCCGAAGTTTTTTTTTTTATTCCAGAAATAAATTCATTTTCTTCCTCTGTGGCTCTACTGCTCACATTTCCACTGCTGTGTTGAGGGGTTAAAGTGAGTGAAGGATTGTGTGCTGTCAGATGGCTGCAGCACAGAGCTGTTTGGTGAAACTGAATGATGGTGCACCTGAAATGTAATTGTCCTGCCGTACTTGGGGGTCAGGATTCATCCTTCACTGACAAAGCTGCAGAAGCAGAGAATTGCTTTTTTCATTCTTGCACATGCAATTGAAAGAAATGAAATTGTAGGAGGAGATGCTCAGATGGGTTTTTTTTTGTTTATTTTTTTTTAAACCTAGGCCATTTTAGATTTTATGTTGTACACTTTGTAACAAGGTAATGACATTTCACTTAGTAATTAACATTAATTTCTGTAGTTCTTCCTGTCTGGAAAGCTGTTAATAGAACAGTGGGTAAGACAACATTTGACATAGTATTAATTATAGTTAATCACTTGTTTAGATACCATGAAAATCATGCAATTTATTATTTTAAACACACCTTAGATTACCCAGCTATTGTAACTTCAGTAGCTTGTCTTTCGTCTTTGTCACATTGTTTACACTAAAGGCTCGATATGTTGCTTTGCACACCATATCTCTCAATCTCACACCAACTGTGTTATTTATTCTAAATTAGTTCTCTTTTGCATATACTGTAGCAGGTACAGATACTCTGAAGTATGTGCAGCTGCTAAGCATGATGGAGAGAAGTTCTAAAGAGAAAAATAATCACATTATCTAACTTGAGTGAACTGCATGAGCTGACCTAAACATCAATAGTAAAAAGCAAAGATGTACTTTTCCCAACATAATACTCGGTCTAGGTAGCAAAATGATAAGAATGTGTCTCACTGACAGAAAAAGAAATAGAATGTTCAGTAGTTTCACTTATCTACATGAGACGCAAACCACCTTGAAAGCACATGATGAAAATGCAAAGTTTAGATCCCTGAACTAAATCAAAGCATATTTTGTCCCTGGTTCATAACAGTCCGTTTTATTCCTTCATTACACCTTAATAGCAAATAAGTTTAAGTGGTTACATTCAAAGTGAGGTGGCTAAATTCATATGAGAACTTTTTTTTTCTTTCTTTTATCTGGTCTGTGGTTAAAATGGGTCATTAAAAAGTTTTTGCTTTACTGCTTGACCTACTAGATGTTGTATAGTTTGAATCTAAAGTCATTATTTACAGATTTCTCTGTATCATCATTACAAATATCTACTGAAATTCTGCAGATGGAGGAATGAAATTAAAACTGTAGTTTAGATGCAGCTCTTGTCACAGTGAAATACTTAAATCTGTCTTCTCTCCTGTCTGTCAGAACCGTGTGGAGATCAACGATGTGGAGCCTGAGGTTTTCAAAGAGATGATGTGCTTCATTTACACAGACAAGGCTCCCAACCTGGATAAAATGGCTGACGACTTACTTGCAGCAGCTGACAAGGTAATAGAACTGTAATATAAATACTAGCTGACACTCTGTGGATGTGTTGAGGAGAACTTTATAGCGGAATACAAGATAGATGCACAGCAGCACGTACCTCATCACATCTCTGCAGTTTAGAGTCCATGCATATTTGTGGCCTTCTCACTGGAGCCGGTAGAGATCATGTGCGACTTGGACTCTGGATGAGTTCCTGTTGGGATTATTTCTTGGAGTTGTAATGCTTAGAAAACTCATTCACTGGCAGCTCCTTTTCCAGGGATTGTGGGTGCAGAAAAATGCAATTGTGCAAAACCTAAAGAACACAGAAGTTATAACCATGCAGTTTGGGAAGATTTTATTGACAAAATTCTTTGAAATCTGTCGGATATGACTGTCTTGGCTCTAGTTTTATTCTCTGGACAATGATGGAAATTGTGGGTAGAGTCTTTTTCTATAGCAACAAGTCTGTTTCCTAATAAACTAATGTAAACCAACAATAGAATGAATGTTTAATATTGCAGTTTAGTTGTATACAATATGAAAAGAGTTGCATATTTTTCCCCTAAGTAAATGTAAAAAGTTGGATTTTTAACCTGATATACTAGAAGTAAGGACTGAATGATTTGGGAATAATATCTTCTTGTGATTTTTGTGACACATGTTGTGATTGTTAATGTGCAATATAACTTTTTAAAAAATATAACTTTTGAAAAGGCTGGTCAAAAAAAAAAGCGGCATGAATTTGTAAAACAGTTAACATGACAGTTTAAACTCTGGGTCAGATGCGCTGTTTATCTATATCCTGAATTGCAATTTGATGACTGGATTATTTCTGATCGCCATTTAAAACTGATTATTTGTTTACCCATAATACAAGTTCACTGTATCCACTAAACCTTTTCCCAGTAAGTCATCAGGATTTCAAGAAACATTTGGATGATTTCACACTGATCTCACATCTCCATGACACCAAATGGGAGACTGACTTGAAGACATAGTTTCTCTCTGAGGTCGAGCATAGAAATGTTTTTTTACAGTGTTTTTAGGGCTTAAAAACTAAATATATAATTATCCTAGTTATAGCCATACCACATGGATAATGGGACCAGACGGATGTTCCATTTTGAACCCTGAAATATTTAGATGTAAAGACATCCTAATCTTGCTGTTCCCCCTCTCTGTCAGTATGCTCTGGAGAGACTGAAGGTCATGTGCGAGGACGCTCTGTGCACCAGTTTGTCTGTGGAAAACGCTGCTGAAATCCTCATCCTCGCCGACCTGCACAGCGCCGACCAGCTCAAAACGCAGGCCGTCGACTTCATCAACTAGTGAGTTCTCGCGCAGAAAAGAGCTCGTCCTCCCCTATAATTGGGTTTCCAGCACCTTTTCACTCACACATCCTCCACTGTACATTTTGTCTCGGCTGTTTGTCAGTTTGTTTCATGTCCTCCTTCTTTATCTTGGCGTCATTACTGATGGTACCAGTCTCTCCCTCTCACCTCATCTCTTGGTGGCTCTATCCCATTAGATAGTTTAATTAGTAAATGTGGCCTTATGGGCCTGTCTGTCTGGTTTTATTAAACCCTGTCAAGGTTTTCAGAGGGATCGAGGCGACCCGACTCCTCACTAGATCTGTTGTCACCTCTGTTGAGTCAGATGAATGTGTGATAATAACTGATCTGTATTGATGTTCACCTCACACAGATTCTTGTAGGGCTTCATGATGAGTCTGGCTGATTTTATTTTTTAGTCTTTTAGTAAAAAATTCACTCTACACAATCTCAAGGCAAAACATGATTCAGAGGTAGTTTATGATACACCTTTCCCCACTAACTAGGGCTTTATATGCACAAGACCAAGAAAAGAAAAGCAACACAAGCAAGGTCTTTTTATTTTTACATACTTTAAACAAGGAAAACACAAGAAACAGCTATGGAACAATTACATTTGCAAACTCTGCTTTTTTACACGGTGCTTTTATCAACCAAATCTTTAAATGTATTTAACAAAGCCTTAAAGAATCAGTTGAGTTGTAATTGAAACGACCAATAACAGTAAACCACTATCTACTTCTACTGAAACCTAATTTCCTGAAAAAATATTGTATTCAGTAGGGATGCTAATAATCAATCATTAATTGATTAATTTCTGTTAATAATTTAACCAATTGAAAATATGTTGACTGATAGGGCAGAATATGAAGAACACGTGAGAAAATGTGTAGTCCACTGCTTGTAGTACCTGGTTACGCCACCATGTGGCGCCTCTTACTGTTTAGTGTTTGACATTTGGCTGTTATAGATGGGTTCGGTGCTTTGTGTGGTCGAGAGTATCGTGGAGGTTTAGCTAGAAACGGACCACCATGACAGAGACTAGTAGTATTTAATGATTTCACGCTGGGGGCCATGTGCAGTGACTGAAGCTAACATAATCTTGGAAGTATTCCTGTAGCTGTTTAGCCTTCTGTTTGCTGGCAGTGCTTGTGAAAATACTATAAGTTTGTCCAGTTTTAATAGTGACAGTCATTCATTTATTTATTTGTTTAACCTTTATTTAACCAGATTGAAGACCCTTTGAGATCGAGACCTCTTTCACAAGGGTGACCTGGCCAAGAAAGGCAGCAGCAAACATCAAAGGAAACAAAAAACAGACAGATAACAATAACAACAAATATTAAATACAAGCAATTAGATACATGAAGTATAGGAGTTATTTTTACAGTAACAATTTAAGAACACAGGCACTGTTGGAAGGATTTCCGTTGTTGATATCTTAACATAGAGCAGAAGGCTTCCAATGATACAAATTTTGACAATTTCAGTTCAGATTGGAGGGCATTCCAAGCAGAGGAGGCAGAGGAACTGAAAGCTTTTTTACCCAACATGAGGAGCAGAGAGATACAAAATGTCATGTGGTTAATTAGCTGTTAAGGAAGAGTAATCAGTAATTGTTATCAAAAATAAAAACACCTAATGTTCATTTTCATCTGTCCCTGAAGTTGCTTATGTAAACAATTTGATTGCACAGTGAGTGTCCATTGTTAAAAGTGAGCTTATGGAGAAACTCCACTGTATTTTTGTTTAAATTTTAGTAGTAGTATCCGAATGTTCAGTCCTTATGGTGGTATCCGAATATTTATTTTGAGATCCGAATATTTGGATCCCCCCTGCCCCCCATTGGACGATGTCGCACGATCGGTATTCGACTTGTTAATTTGCACACACCCCCTCCGTCGGATACTGCGAACCGAACCGAATATTCGGCTCACCTCCCCACCCGGACGTTACGAATATTCGAATATTTGTCATTAATCGGGGCCAAATATCCGGAGCCCAGAAAATGCTATTCGGGCCAGCCCTAAATTTTAACAAATCGATTGTCAGTGTGGCAGACTGTTGGTTTAAGAAAACTCTATAACATTTGCATCTCAAGCCCTCGAGCTAACACAGTTATAAAGTAAATAATGAGGAGATGACTTAGCCCTATATATTTATTTCAACAAATCAAGTTTTCCTCAACTAATATTTTTTGTTTTTTTTTCCCGTGTCTCCTTCTTTCACATCTCGTCCTCCAGCCACGCTGCAGAGGTGATGGAAACGGCAGGATGGAAGTCCATGGTAGCGTCTCATCCACACCTGGTGGCCGAAGCTTATCGCTCCCTGGCTTCTGCCCAGTGCCCTTTCCTCGGACCCCCACGCAAGCGCCTCAAACAGTCCTAACATCCTCCCAGCAAGGCATCTACACACAGGCATATACACACACACATGCACACACAGAAACACAGACACCCCTTCAGACACACAGGGACAACCTCTCCCCTTGCTGTTACCTACTACACTACCTACAGCCTCCCCTGAATCTCCCCCTTCTACCCCATCCAGAACCTGCTGTTTTTAGTCTCTTCTAAAGATGGAGGGAAGAAGAAGGAGGAAGAGGAGGAGGAGATGGACAAGAGGGATAGGTGGGCTCGTGAAGTGGATGTTTGTTGTTTACAAAAGAAACCACAGCACCTTCCTCTTTCTCCTCGGCTCCGGCTTAGTGAGGTGTGACGTTGTGCTCTTCCATGTGTGAAACCCAAATCCTTCGACATCCTGCTAGTTCCTACTTTGGAATCCGTTCGGGAAGGAAGAACTGGACACGTTAACCCAATAAGAGCCAACTGTCTGGAAATTTGGAGGCTTGAAGGACTATTGCAGATAAAGTCTTTAAGTGTCCATTTTATCATAAGGCTTCTTTTTTGCTCTGTTCTTAGTGTTTGGAGTAGAGCAGCCAGAGAAGCCCCCAAACTAAAGGACACACATGGACCTGGAGGGACTGAAGAAGAAAAAGTGGGCCTGTTGGTTACAAACTAGAAGCCCCCCAAGAAAGACAACCAAGGGCTAGTCAAAAAAAAAAGCAGATATGGGACAAAATCATCAACATAATTTTCCCAAAGAAAGTTGGGGAAACATTGCACTAAGGTCACAGGTCACCCCTTGTCAACCCTTACCAGCAGTAAAGTAGAAATACTGTAGGCAAGCACACATTGAAGCAAGCTTCATGAACTAAAGACCCAGCTGGACCACCAAGAACAAGTACCCTTTAAGAAGATTTTATCAGCAAGTGACAAAAAAGCGACAAATGTACTCCCATATAGAACTCTTCAAGCTTCATCTGCGTCCGTTTTCATTTTTTAAATAGCTGGAGAAAACCATTAAGAGGATAACGAAAAGAGCAACGCACAACTGGATGTCATTCTTGGGGAAATTGTGTTTTGCGTGTGGATCTGTCTTTGTGGCCCTTGAGAGAAAATAATGTCCAAGGTGTCAACAGACGAACCAACCAGGAGTCAACAAAGGGAGGAAAACAATGTCAAGCAATGGTTACAAAATAACATTAGGATTCAATCAGGCATGTTGATGTTCTTTTATGACGGATTTCGTATTTGGTTTTTTTTCCTCAGAACTGTCATTTATATTTTTTTCATAGGAATTTGTACAGACACTAGTGTTTTTGAAGCTGTGTAAAACAAAAGCATTTTCAGCGGTGAAATTGAAAAAAACAAGTGGACAGATTTTTTCTTTGCAGGCATGAAGACTGAAGGGAATTGAAATTGAAATGAACACGTTTTAATGTTCAGAATAGACATAATGTGAAAAAATGCACACCGAGGCAAACCACATTGAAACACATTTGAAGTTATCATTTTAACTCTGGTGGAAAATGGTAATTGCTAGAAGGAACCATTGTTTCTTTCCTGTAGATATCGCTGATTATGAGAAGTGACACTTAGTTGTTGCCATTTTTTGTTCCCTAAAGAATAAACCACAACTATTTTGTATTGAATGCAAAATGGACTTTTGTCTGGGTATTTTTGTATGAATCATGTGCAGTTCGTTTCTGCTGTCACATGAAAAAACAAAAAATTAATTTGAAGGCTGCACAGAAATAGTGTTTGTTGTTTAAATTTTGGGATACAATATTTTTACGAGAGCTGGCGTATAATTAACTATAGGAAGGTCTGAATATCTTGGTTTTGGGCACATGAATATATTTATTTTCTCACCTCCTTTCCTTAAATGCTTGCAGATCTTGCTGCGCCCTAGTTGTGTTTTTACACCATCCAACAACAAACTCCTTCCATTTTCCTGTGGTGGTGGCAGCAGAATATGCAGTCCATTAGTGCTTAAGAGCTTCTCCTGCTTAATTCAAGTTGTGCTTTGTAAACAGGAACTTTTACATTCGTTGTCGGATCTTTGGCTTCATTTAATTTTCTAACTTTTCTGGCTCTGCAGAGTCTTGCTGTGGTGTGGGGGGAAATTGTTTGGTTTGCTGTTAAGTGGATGTTTTTCAAAAGCAAGTAGTCCTGTGTTTTAAGTGTAAATCGGAGTATTTCCATTTTGTGCTGCTTTGTGCTTCTGCTTCACTGCAATTCTTAGCAAAACATGCTCCTAACTCCACTGTATTTATTTGACCGCTAAAGTTGCTGCTTGTTTTAGAGATGAAGGTCTTGCATACAAAATGAATGACCCACTCCAACAGAATATTGTATATAGTGGTTAAAATTAGCTTCACAAACTACAATAATTAAAAATGCCACTTGCACATTATGGCATCAGTAATAATAATCCAGCAATATGAAGTAACTAAAATTCGCTGAGGTCAATTTCCACATAATACTTGTAGTTTTACTTAACTGACTAAACTGGCATTTTCAAAGCAGGACATTCACATTTAATAGGTTTTAAATTGTGCTACTGATGCACTTTAGATACATCCTCTGTTACTGCTGGGTTTCAGCACCTGGGTGAAATTAAATTCAAAAAACGTAATTCTCTATCTCATAATGATAAATTGTCTTCAGTCCGGGGTCCACAACATAAAACAAACCCATAAAAATGACATTAAAGCACAAACAAATCCATAAATAAGTAGAGCAGATGTGCAAAGCTGCATCAAACAGTAGTGATGGGATTTTTTTTTTTGCTTTGTTTAAAATTAATGTTGCTTTGGAAATTAGTTTTTTTTCAGTTCTTCTTTTTTCCAGATGTGCCTTGAATCTTGCATCCAAACCAGTTTATAGTCCATACTGTACATGCTAAAGCTCATCTGTTAATAAGGCTGGTAGAATATGAGGACTGTCTCCTGCTGACTTGTTAGAAGCAGCGTGTCACATTGGAAGCTGAATCTCATCACTTGACTTTAGCTGCAGCTGTTTTCAGTCACTTCTTCAGGATTGCACGCACAACCACAATCACCGAACTGTGTAGCGGTTGGTCATCAACCTCTGTCATCCACGTAATCAAGTTAGCAGTGTGCGTCTGGGTCATTAAACATCCGTTCAGCCGGCAGAAAAGGTCACTCGGCAGTGTGGAGAGTTTAGTGACCGAGCCACAGCTGATAACAGCTCAGAAATGCGTTTAATCCCTGTCGAGCTGTGTGCCTCCTGAAGCATTCACTGACACAAACCCTTATGCTCACACACACACACATATTGGTTTTCACCAGCAGCAGACTCCAGAACTCCAAACTGCAGCTGCAGGTTAACAATGTGTGACTATATATAGGTTTATATGGGCAGCGCTCAGACAGGCCTGTTTTGCAGACCACTGATTGCTTGCAAAGGCAGTGAAATCTCCACTATATGGTGAAAACAATGTGGGCAACACCAGGAGTACTTTAACCACAGGGAGTAATGGATTACTAATGTGGTTTTAATGTCACAGTATTAGCCTTTTGGTTTAAAACCTCCATGTGTTAAATCTTTTGTATTAAGATTCATTATAAAAAAGTCATCCTCCTTCAGATTTCTACTTAGAAATCAGGTCGTAAGCTCGCTTGTGAAGATTCCCTATTGAATCATCAGCGGCCCCAGATGGTTTAAAGGACTTTGATAGTCACTCTTTGCTGTTTCAGCACAGCAAATTCTCAGAGGAGCACTCTAGGAAGCATGAAAGCCTCACTTTGTGGAGTAGATTTTAATGGCATTTATAGTTTATTGGGCAAAATGCAGTACAGTGTCAGGAAATCTGAGACTGCAAGGATGATATTTAAAGGTGTATCAGGTGCATAGGGTTAGCATACATCTACCCCTGTAACCACAGTATGAAATAAAAACAAACTAATGTGAGCGCAGAATATAATTTAAGTCTCGGTTCTGTTGGTTGGTTTTGGAGTGTAATGTGAAGAGTTTAAAGGGTTGTATTGGCAGTGTTGTGATAATCAGTAGTGTGACATCTAGTGGTGCTAATGAAACATTTGAGGATGATCATATATTAGTCCTTCTGAACTGAACGCTTCTTGCTTCAACAAAGTATTATGGGAGAAATGATACGCAGAGCTAAAAGGATTACTTGATTATTTGAATCTTATAAAATTAAATGAGACGTCTCTTAAAAAGGAAGAAAAAGTTGAACATTAACCAACTTCCACCTTGTATTTTGTAAGGATTTCTATCTTTTTTGTGTGAGAAAGAAAAGAATCCACAATAAAAAGGTTGTGATATTTATTTGCACAAAAACAGACAATTAATGGAATAATCACGAAAGTCATCATCAGCACATTAGTTGATAATCTTTATTTGCTGTAGTTAATTTCATTTCATAAAAATGCTCTAATACAACTCTTGTGGCCTACAGCAAGCACTAAAAACATTTTAGCAGTATTTGTAAAGATCTAAGATTTAAAAACATCTCTCCAGTGTCCTTGGCTTGACCTCTGTTTAACCCGTGGGCAGGTATGCTGGACTCTGGGAGCTGTAGTCCGGACAGACTTTCTGAACCAGCCTGTAGTCTGTGCTGTAGAAGGACACATAGATGCAGATGACCTGGAAAGGTTTGGAGCACATCCAGGTGACGTGGCTCTGGGTTTGTTCCTGTGCGCACGTCTTGGACGGGTCGTAGTTGCACAGCATCACCTTTTTGTTGCGTTCGGTTTTCTCGTAGTCCACCCTGCAGTTGAACGTCTTCGAGTCTTTGGGGTTGACCACACTCTGGCGCTCCAGGTCGAACTCCACCTCCTTCTTCGGCGGGACGAGACTGACGGACACGTTGCCCACACCTGTGGAGTTGTGGCGGAAGTAGACGCCCAGAGAGCCGTTCCCGTGGTCCACGATCTTCCCCATTATCAGCAGATTGAGCTTGACTGTCTTGATGTTTGAGTAAAAATCCCCCCAACTGAACGTCCTGGACAGTTTAGCTGCTCCGTGAACTTTGGTGATGGGCTGAAGCTTTATCTTTAAGGATGGGTTGGAGCTGGACTGTGAGTTTCCTCCAAGAATTTCCCAAAGTCCCTGCTTGGAGAGTGGGATGAAGGGACTGACGGGGAGGTTGGTGTTCTGAATCAGATTTCTGGTCTGAAGCACCCAGTTGTTTTGTGATGAATCCTCCTGGTTTCTGTGGAGTTGAGGAGCTGCTCTCTCTGTGAAGGTGAAGTTGTCCTGTGTCTGGTGTTGCCCGAGAACCAACTAGGCAGAAAACAGTGAGGAAAAATTAGATGCTGAGGAAGGAAATTGGTGAAGGCAAATTTGCTTAATTTTCACTATAATTCCTTGTGACGCATTTCAAGTTCGATCCTTCTCAATATACAAGCAACATGACAAAAATGCTGCAAAAAGATGCATTTGAAATTGCTTAACTAAAGTAACTTATTGTGAAGAACTTCACCCTTGAAACTACAGATGCATTTGCTCTTGGGAAGCAATTTAATCATATAGCTGATTTGGTCATCTGTTAAGCTTCAAACATAATATTGTATTTTGGCACATAAAACTACAAAGCAACTGATAATCAGAATATTGCAATGATTCTATATGAAATGTTTAAAATACTTGCAAAAGTCACATAAATTGCCCTGGAAATAGAAATCTTTTACACTGAAAGCTCCCCACTATTAATATGAACGCATTTAACGACTGTTTAGTGCCATCGGTTTCTGTACTCACCAGACAGAAGGTTCCTTTCAGAAGTATCCAAACAAAGCAGTGATTGGCAAAAATCTCCATAGTGCACTGATTCCAACAGGCATCCACTGCTGATTTAATTTCATTCAGGTCAAGTTAACTTTTGGAAATCCATGTTTAATAGCAGGATCCCATGAAACAAACACTCAGGAAACCATCTGGGTGCTGCTGCTTCATTCACAGCACACAGACTGGGAGGCTTTCTCAGATCTCGAGATTTTTAACACCCAGATTTGCTGTGTCTCCCCTCTCTCTCTCTTTCTCACACTCTTCCTCTTACTGCTTTCCACTTTCCCAATCACACACACAAACACACACCTTTATCTATAAGTGTATGCAGCGTTAACAATATCACACTCTATCTGCCTCCTCTCAGCCTTACAGTCACTGAAAACATATTGCATTTTATCCAGGCGATGACACAATTCAATTAACACTTGGTGAGTATGAGACTTTATTTACATTCATGGTGTTGAGGCGGTAAACTAAGCCAAGAGAATGTGTTACTGCCATCTTGTGGCTAGATAGAAAAGTGCAGACTGAGCAGGAACAAGGCAGTCAATGATTTGTATTCACACAGATCAGGCACAACATTAGAACCGCTTGCTTACCATTCTGTTGACCCCACTTGTGTTGCCAGAACTAAGCTGTTCAGGCATGGACATAGGACCTCTGGGGGTGTCCTGTGTTGTCTGGCACCTGGATGCTGTGGATGTGGATGTTCATTGTCTTGGGCTCTTGGCCGTGTTCCTCGATCCAGTCCTGAGCAGCTATTGCAGAATGGCAAAGCTCAGGATCCTGACCGCTTCCATCAGAGGCGTGCTTGGTCTGCAACAGTGTTTAAGTGAATGTTCTTTAGTTCGATTGTCTTTTATTTTAGAATGAAATACACTTAAAAAAAAAAAAAAAAAAACTTTTCTCAGTGTCAACTTGATAAATGACACTGAAAGCCAGCATATGCGTGCCAGGCCTGGATTTTGGTGCTACGCCAATTTCAACAGTCACTTAGTTCATCATTCAGAAATTAGCTTTGCTGTGTTTGTGTGGGTATGTGAGTTCAAAATATTCTGGCATTGTACTAAGCCAAAAGGAAGTTGCAATCAAAGAAAACACTAACCGGCACCTGGAACAGATTAGATTCCTAGGTAAGATTTGGAGATTTCTGCAGCCACAACAGTTTCTGCATAGTTATATAACTGCAATTCAAATGAAAGAAAGACAAAACATTTTGTAGTAACTTTAAAATCAGTATCTCTCGCTGTATGCATGGGGACAGTTATTAGGACAACAGGAGAATCAAACATTTCTAGTCATGTGGAGAAAAGCAAAATTTTTATTTTCATTTGATCACATTTGCTTCCTTCAATTAAAGATCAAAAAAAATAATAATTTCATTAGATTTTTGGGGTCAAAGAGATAAAGTTTCACCTGAAAAATCTGCTGCTCCGATTCCCTGCAGTCTGCATGCCTTTGATTGCGGTTAAGATCATGCTGCATGTTTGGTTGGTTTCGATTTGACATTCTTGACCTTGATTTACCTCAAGGAAGAAAATAAAAAATACTATCACATATCACTTCCTGTTCAGCAAAAATTGCTGTTTCATAAAGTTAGAAAGTTGATCTTAACTTTTCTGCTGGCTGTGCATCACAGAGCAACAAGCATTATTTTCTTTTATTTTTCTGATCAAACTTCCTGCTGCTTCCCAGTTGAAACTGACCAATTTGCAGTTTTACAGTTGAAAAAGTTTATCTTTTCAAGTTGTGGTTTGGTAATATCCATCACACAAGATATTCAAACGCATAAAGATAATGATTCATTAAATTGTAATTCAAGAATGTAGACACAGCAAAGCAGTTTTGCTCTTAAGTTACACAAAAATTCTTAATGTCTACAAAAGTTGCAATAAGCAAGCACCAGAGAGATGCTAGGTAACGTCAATGGTTTTTATTTAATTATTTTATACATTGTAGATTAATACTGAAGACATCAAAACAATAAAGGATACATATGGAATTATGTTGTAAACAAAAAAGTGTTAATCTTCACTATTAATCTACAATGTACTGTACTACAAAAGTACTGAATGAGAAGGTGTGTCCGAACTTTTGACTGGTAGTGTATGTGAACCACCTTTGGACATCTCCTGTGTTTCCCTTTTTGTTGCTCTCCAGTTGTCTACCTGTACATTCCATGTCTCTTTTCAGCTACTTCCATTTTTATTTTGAAGTTACCTCGCATCTTTTTTAAACTTTAATGCACTCGGTCCATTAAACTTTGCTGTCTCTTTGCAGAAGGTCACATCTTGAGCCTTTAGATGCTCCTGAACAGCACGCATGACTTAAATCTGTCAGTGGCGACCACACAAGAGGGGTTCCAGCATGGAAAACAGAAGTCGGTCGGTGCAGGTCGGGTAAGTAAGTTTCATGGGGCAACAACTCAAATGACTATTCTAGCTGGAAACAGCTGATTTTTAATGGAATATCTTTACAGGGGCTTTTTTCTATGTTTTTCTGTGATTGTTTTGATTTTAGTTTTTGTGGACAGTAATATAAGGATTTATAGAATGCATTATGTAGCACAGAATGCCCCGAAAATGGAAATTATGCCCCTTTTTTCAGATGAGGCTGAGAGCTTTCTCAAGTACCTTTACAGTAAAATGTATTCCCCTGTCATTTGCTAATCCATCTGTTTAATGATCTAATGTTCGCACACCTCGTGTTCACCTGCCTGATTATTCCTTTTTGGGTTTCTGAAGCAGCGTTTTGACACCAACAAACCTGGCAGACTGAGAAGCAGCTGTTCATTCTGAATGGCTCACTTGATAAGCAGTAGGCAGTGAGGGGCAAGATTAAATTTGAGCTATTGGTTCCTGAGCTGGAACGTAGCAGTTCAACAAGATATTTACGGGCTTGTGCGGAAATCTAGTTGAAATCTACAATAGAATTGGATTGATGCGCGTTTATTTAATGTGCTTTGAATAATGTTATCACTTTTTGCCCTTGATCTTTATTTGCCAGATTATTTTAAGATAAATTTAAGTAAGGGTTGGTTTATTCAGATAGTCCAAGGGTGTTTTACAAATACAGCAGCATATTGGTACAACAATCTGATAATAACAATTTGATATTAACAAAAATGTGATAATAATTTTGGCAAATTAAACTTTATGAACAAAATGACAGACAGAAGTGACACAATGCAAAGTAGAATCATCAGACATGAGCTGATTTCACGCACTCTCAATCCTGTCTGCCTATTTGTGTTGTTATGACCTTTCTGGTTATGTTTTCTTTTCATTAAGCTGTTTACTGGAAACCATGGGCCAACTACCCACACAGGTTTAACTTGTCCCACTACCAGCACACTGCCTTGAATGTCCATGTACATTCTTGATGGGAGAAGCGTGATCATAAACTTATCTGTCATCTGACTTTTCTGGCAAGTGTTTCCTCATTGTTTTATGTTGTTTTGAATCTGATTTCCCACCCTTTATTGACTGTGATGTTGAAATACGGCTCAAAAAAACTGACTAGACAACGACATATGATTGCTTTTACCTAAAAGCTTGGCACCTCCAGTACAACCCCAGATAAATTTATCTGTTAAATAAGCAAAACTGTGAGACCACACTTAATCCTGTTATCATTTTAGCTCTTTAACATCCTCACCAAGAAAAAGGCAATGAAAAAATTATTTCTTTATATTTCTTATCTCTTTGGGGCACTAATAACAACAATGAATGTTTTTTTTTTTTTTTTAATGAAGAGACCCAGCAGTTTTTAAAATATTGACCTCTATGAAACGGTTGAGAAAAATTATTTGACCCTTTTAAATTTTTTTTTTTTTTTTTACTTTTCAAATGGCACAGTTGTGTTCAGCAACTCCTTAGGCACTATAATATGTCAAAAGTATTACTTTACCTTTGAAAATCACAGCAAACGGAGGCCTCATGTGAGGAGTGATTTAGCTTGTGCTAACTTCCTGTGAGCAGACTAACTTGCTCTGCATGCTGTTTCAAAACACGGTGACATCTACTGGACTTTTTTTTAGTATAATGTACCTCAACTGAGTGGTAGAGATGGCTGAAACAGGTGGAATTAAGTAAAACATATTTTCAATAAAATATAGTGAGTCAAAATGTGCTCTACCAAATGGTTGAGCAGAACGTTGAAGGGTTAGGCAGCTAGGTCACATAGTTGTTTTAGGTGTCGCTCTGTTATTTGCCTTGGCTTTTAATAGCTGTTTAATTTGGCTTTTCATTAGGCCACATAGTTTTGTTTCTTGTGTCACAGAAATACTACACACCTACCCGAGATATTTATAACATTAAGTTTCCCCAAATATACTCAAGATGTAATAGGTGCAGCTTTACTCCCTGTATGTGTCTGATTAATTAAATTAGGTAGCATTAAATAGACTAGAAAGAAGAAGACGAAAGTCTTGAATCTGCAAATGATTCGTTTTATAACTGACTAGTGTGGGAAAAACGGTGAATGCTGAACTAAATATATAGAAAACCAGGAGACATAATGGTACGCTATAGGGGAGAAGCCTGTGTTAAATTATGTAGGTCACTTTAAAAGTTGTGAATATTTCTGCAGTTAATTATTTAGCATTTTAGTTTTCAATTAATTTACATTAATCTGAAGAAATCAGCTTTCACTTTGACCTGAAAGTGTCTTTTTTTTGGTCAAATTTTGTCAAAGATGCCACTGTAAATCTATATTGAAAAGCAATACAAGGGAACACTTCCAACTTCTGTATGTATACACATAATTTCTGTAATGTTCTCTTTTGAATTCAACCTATTTTCTATTTGAACTGTAGCATTTAAAATGCTTTTAGTATTCCTAATTTTCTTGGGCCTAATACTTCACTAGAGTAGCTTTGTCCCTTCATGCAGCCCTTCAGCTCATCCCTTGTCTAAAACAAGCCATTTTAGGGCCCGTGTCTCCTGACAAGAACACTCTCTTCTGATTAGCACACTTTGCAGAAGCCTTCAGGTGTGAGAATAGTGTCATCCTTCTGCAAGTGTGGAATTTCCAAAAGCAAAGTATAAGTAACATATGTTAAATAATATCATTTGTTGTTCTTGATTGCAAATGGGAACTTGTCATTTGCATCTATACATGTTCAAGCTCTCATCTAATCCAGAATATGAGCGCAAACAGCGTGAACACCTGCTGCAACAAAGATCAGCAAAATGTCCCTGTCTGGTAAATATTACCGATAGAACCTGCCAATTTGTGACATGACAGTGAATTTAATCTTTCAATCACTAGCCGTATATGCAGGCTTTCTATATTTTTTCATTTAACCTTTATTTAACCAGATTAAAGACCCACTGAGATCGAGACCTCTTTCACAAAGGTGACCTGGCCGAGAGAGGCAGCAGCAAACGTCAAAGTAAACAAAAAACAGATAACATTAACAACAAACATTAAAATATTAAATACAAGCAATTAGATAGATAAAATACGGGAGTTATTTTTACAATATAATTTATAAACACAGGCACTGTATCTGACCTTGTTGATTGATGTACATATGGGATGTGCCAAAATGCTGACTGAAGAGAAACAAGTCTAGGGTCAGATAATACCAGAGGTAACGTAGCATGTAAGATGTTTCTGTTGTCACAAAATGACTGTATATTATCTCTTCTGTAGCACTGATTATTTGCATGCTGCCTAGATTCCTACTCAAGTATTCTGTATAAGCATATATTAACATATGCCTGGAGCAAATAGCCATATAATGAAATCTGTGCTTACATCAGCTGGTTGCAAAAATAGAAAAAAAAAACTGTTGGAAACTGAGTGTTCAGAGACGTCTGAAGCCTGAAATTACAGTTTCATATGTTTACGTCATTATTCAAAGCTGTCACATATCCATATAGGACAGAAAATAAGGAAAAGGACAATAGATTGTCTTTAATGTATATTTTAAATTACATCATAAAGGAACTGGCTTTGTCTTGTCTAGTTAGAAATGTGAATAAATAAATTCATAAATTTTTTGTTTACATGGACTTTAAGCAAATATGCCCTGCCAATGTCATAAAGAAAATATATCTGCTTGTGAATAAATCCCAGGATGATTTAGCTTATAATTGGGAAACGTTATTTCCAAGCTGATGTGCAGCATAAAGACAGCTTCTCCACAGTAACCCCAGAGATAAATAGTTCCTCCTGTACACCTGTTCTCACTTTCTCACAGTAAGGAGGCGAGCAATTATTTGGCTCTGAACAGGAACAAAACAGCAATGTTGACATAGTAACTAGTATAATTAGACTAAAATAATTTCTAGACCACAAACTGCTGACAGGTGGGTCCTTACGTACAGTTTGTACTTTTCATTCAAGCACACACATACCAAGTAAGCAGCCTTGTCACACACTCTTTTGTTCCTTGATTGACATGGCATCTCAAAAGTTGTGCTCAGTACAGAAAGATTCCACTGCTTTTGATAGTGCAGTAATGCTATTGTTCTAATCAGAATCAAATAAAGTCCTCACACATTAAAATATTTTTGTCAGCACCTTGCAAAGCAACCCAGTGCAGCGATTGAGTTTTCTCCATGGTTAAGATATGGTTAGTATTAGACGATTAAAACTTCAGCAAACCAACTGCAAACATGGTTAAAATGGAAAAAAAAACAGTTGATTATAGCTGGTCACTATCAAATAAATACCATGAAACTTGTTGATGTTCTACCAGACTACAAGGAACCATTGTTTCCAGAGAATTTGATTTTAAAGTTTCATTTACAGACGCTGCACTGAGGCTTAAAGCTCAGAGGCCAAATATGAGGAAGTAAAACCCACAACTCTAAGATGTCACTTATGGTACGAAAGATATGTTTGTTTGTTTGTTGTTTCTTGAGCCATCTCAAGATTTTTAGTTATCTTGATGAGATGGGGGAGGCACCTTTCAACAAGAAGGAAGTCAAGTGCTCTCAGCTGGCAACACTGATAAGAAAAAACACCATTTCGAAAAAATCTAGTCGATATTTTGGTTTTGTTATTCCACTCAACTTTAAGGGAAAACTACTAAATGCTCTTCTTTTTTCACTGCTAATTTAATGGCACTTAAATTCTTGTCTGATCACACCTCACACCTTTGCACATCACTTGCTAAACATTTTCTTATCAATAGACTCTACAATGTACCCATGTAAAAGCCCCATATTGCAGGTTGTGGTACCTGTGGTCTTCAGACAGGTGTGTGACCAAAAATGAGTAAAGGAGGGCGTTCTCGTGTCAGATTTGTCCCAGATGAAACCGAGTGATTTTTTTTCTATGAGCGGAAAAAAACAGTGCAACAGTGCGCTCCACATTTCATGAGAAGGCCACATTTTTAAGTGTAAATACCACAGTGCACCGAAGATCTAACTTTCCACCACTGTAGTTAAAACACACACTAGCTGCCCGTGCCAGTTAGAGCAACACCAACACAGTTTAATGATCATCAATGACCTTGCACCATTGTGAACACTGGAATTTTTAACTCACACACCCTCAAAAAGAGATTTAAGCGCAACCATTTTGGTCGGAGTCTGGAGCCCTGCAGTAAAAGGAAGTTAATATTTTTCTACCAGAGTCACCAACAACTTGTAACAAGTGTCAAAATGCCTGCATTGTTCACGACTTAGACTAAGTATTCAAGTCTGTGGTAGAATATTTCTTTTTTTCTTGCCACATTGATTTGAATAATCTTCCCTGATCTCAATACTCAGTGGAAAGTTGTTATGAGGAAGCAGCTTTATCCATCAGATACACCTAACTAGTAAAACAACACATTTGTGGGACTGTGCCAGCTCTGGGTGTATAAAACCGTCTCGCATCGCTGCAGATTCAGATGAGATGTATATGAAGGAAAGAAGCGCATGTGAAAAGGTAATTAATTTATTTTGTATGTTGTTTAAGTGAAACTTTATTTCCAGTATGCTAAGCTGCATGAGTCTCATATTTCACTGAAAAAGTGGCATTTATTCTCAACTGAATTTTAAATTTTTAGTGAGAAAGAAAAAGTGTTTTTCAATAAAAATACATTTAATGAAGCAATGTTTAAATTTCACACACCTTCAGGTAAAATGTTGGAAGCTGATATTGTTTATTATGATCATTTTGTTGCCTTTAAATCTAAATATCTTTGCCATATAAATTATACAGCAAACTTTTGTCAAATTTATGCAGCATTGTTATTTACCTTCTGAGTACTTTATCATTTTTTGTTTTGTTTTAATTAGATTAATTATGTTTGTTCTGGTTTTGTTCAGGTTTAATTTTTTGAGTGTTGAACAATGGCAGGTCAAATCATATTGCCTGTGCTGCTTTTGGGGATAATAAGTAAGTTTTTTAAAATTAAATTCAGTTCACTTCCATTCATGTTGATGTGTTTATGCAATTTTGACTTATTGATGCTATTAGTCCCATATTTTTGTCCATTTATATGTATGCATTTGTTTCATAGGTGGGGTGACTCCTCAATTTACAGGTACTTTTAATAATTTATATTTAATTTGTTTGCACTCTTCAGCTCAGTCCAGTCATGCAAACATGTCAAAATCAGAGGGTGTCAGCAGGTATAACAGTATTTTAGAATTCTACCTTTTACCAGCAGATTGCAGTTTAGACAAACTGCCGTAGTAAGTTTGTTTGATGGCAGGAATAAGTATTTTTGAATTGACGATTTTACCTGCAGCTCATGTCAAGCAAGATTTCAATATAATAATTCTGTTTTAACATTTTCAAATATGCATGTTTACATGAGTTCTGTTAGAACAGTGCACAATTTATACCCCATGGTAGACTGTAGCACTAGTTAAAGAACTGGAGTGATGCTTGTATAGCACAGTAAACACTGAGGGTGTGAAAGTTGACTGTTTATCACACTTTGGCTTACAGCAAAGCAAACACTTTTTATTGGTGATAGTTTGCTAATGAGCAAGGATTTAGAGGGGATTTTCCCATCAAGTGGCTGATGTGGGTTGCTCACTGCGTAGGAATGATAGATATGAGGAACTTATTTCATTCCCTCTGTTAGCTTTTAGTTACAGAGCCAATCTGCTTCTATATTTTAATATTTTTTCATGTTTTTGGTATTTTGGTCACACTTGTCCTCAGTATGTTGAGTTTAAAAGAATGATTAAGATAAAAAAAACAACATGGATATCAGTGGTTTGCTGGGGTGAGTTAGAAAACGTTAAATGGTTAGTAGGACAAGTATTGATAGATTTTTTTCGTTCTTTCCAGGAACCCTCTACCCAATTGGTGGGACAACAAGTGCTCGATCATTGGATGGAAGTTCTCCTAGAATTGCCCTGCTTCGACCTTTTGTTTATTTCGGACACACCTATAATCAGATTTATGTATGTAAAAAAATATTTTGGCAATCTGCAACATCTGCCTTCTTTGAAGGCTGCTAGGGATTGTGGAGGAATCAACTGTTCATCAATTGGTGGCATATCACTCACAATTCAAGATCTGAGTTGTAAATATGCAAAACAAATAAATGAAATAAGTTGGCAAAGCAACAAATGTGTCATTGTTAAATAAAAATAACAGTAATTTCTGTTTAATTTCACTTTTATCTACATGCTTCAAACATAAATCATTCAGTAATAACAAGTATTAGATAAGTGTAATCAGTATGTTGTCACATATGTAATAACTGCAGCTGTAAATACGTTGACATTTACTAACATATGATTGCCAGTGACTGTAGTAAACACCTACTAACTCCATGTTAGTAACAAGTGTTTTGGGGTTTTTTTTTTTGTTCTAGGTGAACCACAATGGAGATCTGACCTTTAATGCACCATGGTATAGCTACATACCTCAAAGGTTTCCAATGTATGGATCCAGAGACATCATCGCTCCATTCTGGACAGATATAGACATCAGAAGAAATGGTCAGATCAACTACACGCAATACACCAACGGCACCGTTCTCCAACAAGCTACACAAGATATTAATACGTACTTCCCAGAACTGAACTTTACAGCCACCTTGGTCTTCGTAGCGACATGGTATCAGGTGCCCTATTTTCCATATAGTGGAACCGTAAGTCACCTCTTTCTAAATAAGAACATACATATAATGTCAGTGTCTGTTTTAACCATCAATATATACACTTCAACTACACCAAGTCATTTTAAAAAAAATTTTTTTTTAGCAAACAACATTCCAGGCAGTCTTGATCTCTGATGGCCGGTACTCATTTGTACTGATGAACTATGGGATAATCGCCAGACCTACTCACAGAGTAGAGGTTAGAGCCCTAAAAAATTAAATGGATTGCATTGTGGAGCATGTTTTTTTAGTTGCAATCTCTAAGCTAAATTGAAATGCATTCATGTCATGGTACGAGTAAGAAATAAACCTGTGATTCATTTGATCTGTGCGACATATAATTTCCAGGCTGGATACGACACCATCAACTCTACTCACCATCTCTCCATCCCTGGAACATACTTGGGTAATATAACTAACATTTTCTCAGCCACCTCAGCTCAGTTGCTCAATCGTACTGCATACCTGAGCAACGTCAACGTACCTGGTCGCTTTGCTTTCCGGGTGGACAATGGATCAAGAGGCTGCATCTTCAATGGTAAGTGGTCAGACAGACAGACAGACAGATCCTCTTCTGTCTCACTTCATTTCTTGTTGCTACTCTGGGAAAATAATGCCACGAATGCTGCCAAACAAATTAAATGTTTTATATAATTCAGTTCATTTATATACCACCAGTTCACAACTCTGGAAACTTTGGATTCACTTTAAGCAAACATTTGGCGACAGTGGGAAGGAAAAAAATTGTCAGCATTACCAGGCTAAGGGAGGGGGGATGTCTGCCTCGACTGATTGAGGTGAGGGTCAGGGTAAAAATAGAACGTAGGATCGCAGGTAGACAGATAACAGATAAACAGATAACAATGGAAGGGGGAATAATAAACACTTTGCATGTTGGTGAAGCCAGTAAGTGCAGATCACAAACGTGTAACTCCAGATCCAGAGATACCTGCAGAGAGGACAAGACACAAACTACGAGAAAGACACACAAAGTTAGTGACATGCAATGATGGTATGTAGTTGTATGGGAAGAGAAAGAGGAAAGGTGCTTAGTGCATCATGGGTATCCCCCAGCAGTTTAGGCCTACGGCAGCTTAACGAAGGGATGGCTCAGGAACCATAAACAGTAAAAATGTTTGCAGACTGATGCCAAAGCCTTTCAAAGAACTGTTCTTTCAATTTTCTTCAAAGGTGCAGCTGTGCAGCGTGGTGACTCGTTCTGGAGTGACAGTGCCTGTACTCAGAAGTGCACCTGCACCTCAGCAGGCCTGCAGTGTCACAACCAGCTCTGCTCCTTCTCACAAATCTGCCGGCCAACTTCCTTTCAGTTTTCCTGCCAGACAGTGCAGAGACGCACCTGCACCATAAGCGGCGATCCACATTACTACAGCTTCGATGGCACAGTGTTTCACTATCAGGGCACCTGCACCTATGTTCTCTCAGAACAATGTAAAAATGGGTTGCCCTACTACAGAGTCGAGGGGAAGAACGAACACCGGGGCAGCACTCATGTTTCCTGGACACGACTGGTCAGAGTGCATGTCTACAATGAAACCATTGAGCTTGTGAAAGGACGTCGTGGTGAGGCCAAGGTGAGTGATGAGAACTATGTTTCCTTTGCCATGATATTTTAGTTGTGATCACATTTTCAGATCTGTGTTTGTATCCTGGTGTGATTACAGGTTGACGGAAGCTTCGCAGCAACCCCGTTTTCTCTTAGCAATGGCACCATCCAGGTTTATGAATCAGGTTTTTCTGTGGTTGTCACCACCAACTTCGGCTTGGTGGTATCTTATGATGCTAATCATCATGTCCAGATCAGCGTGCCCCACACCTACTTCAATGCAACATGTGGACTGTGTGGAAACTTCAACAATCACGGTGGAGATGACTTTCGGACCCGCCAAGGCCAGATTGTGAGCTCTGATGTAGTTTTTGCCAACAGTTGGCAAGTGTCTGGGGATGATGAGCCTGGATGTGAGGCACGATGTGGCGGGCTGAACTGTGCTGCCTGCACTAGCACTCAAACAGCATTATACAGCAGTGCTGCTCATTGTGGTATCCTCCAGAGCACGTCTGGACCTTTTGCCGCTTGCCATCAACAATTTCCCCCACAGAACTATGTGGACAGTTGTGTGTATGATCTGTGTATAGGAGGAGGGTACCAGCCCATTTTGTGTCAAGCTCTAAATGCGTATGCAAGTCAATGTCAACAAAGTGGAATCCAGCTGCAAAGCTGGAGAAGATCCGGTTTCTGTGGTAGGCCTATCTGTCATTCAAAATTATTTAAAAAATAGCATCATGGTAAGATTTCCATGATATTGAGATTGATGTTGTTTGAATTTGTCTAGAAATCCAATGCCCAGCAAACAGCCACTTTGAGTCCCAAGGCACAGGATGTCCACCTACCTGTGTTAATCCCAACTCCACCAACAACTGCCCTCTGCCTGCCCAGGAGAGCTGCATCTGCAATCCTGGCTACATTCTCAGTGGAGGGGTCTGTGTCCGTCATTCTGACTGTGGCTGCAGCTTTGAGGGTCGTTACTACCGCTCTGGAGAAACCGTAATACTAGACAATGACTGTGGAAGACGCTGTAGCTGCAGGTATGGCTCCATGACTTGTCACTCCCACAGATGTGGCCCACTTGAGTTGTGCGACGTTGAGGATGGAGAAAGAGGATGCAGACCAAAAAGCTACGCAACCTGCTGGATAAGGGGCTCAGGGTCATATCATACGTTTGATGGACTGACATACCAGTACCCTGGGGCGTGTCGCTTGACCGTTTCCAAAGTAATAGGATCGTCTAGCCAATCGCACTTTGTGGTAACAACAGAAAAAGTGCCAAGACACCAGCAGGGTTTTTCCAATGTGATAAAGATTGAGGCAGAGGGAACACAAATCTCCATTGAGATGGCACCAAGCAGCAAAGTTCAGGTAAATGACTGAAATATATTCCAATATAAATGTGAAATATGTTTGGTGACACCTGAGAAAAGTTACACTAAAAACAATTGTATTTGTACTTATCCTCTTGCGTGTATTGAAACTTTTGTTTGGCCTTCTTGTTTAATTTTTTTCATGACAACTAAAAATCTGGTCACCCCAAAATTTGACACTTTCTGTTTAAATGTTTAGGTTGACGGTCAGCTGATCAGATTACCTTTCAGCTCTGCGTCCAACCGAATCCGCATCTACCACAGCAGCATTCACAGCATCGTCCTTCACACCTCTTTTGGTGTAACTGTGCAGACAGTCTGGCCTCGCTTTGTTCGTCTCACTGTACCCAGTAGCTACAACAGTTCACTTGGTGGACTCTGTGGAAACAACAATGGTAACCCACATGACGACTTCCGCACGCCCAGTGGTACACTGGTCAACAGTTCTCAGGCCTTTGGAGACAGCTGGCGAAATGGCTCACTTGCTGCACAGTGTGTGGAAAGCATCAATCACAATTCTACAACCAATTACAGTTCCAATGAGTACTGTGGCATTCTTACCTCACCACATGGGCCCTTTGCACCGTGTAACACCACGGTGGACCCACAGCAGCAGTTGGACGCATGTGTGAACATACTCAGGGGCTCTAGAGATCCAACATCAGCACTGTGTGAGGTCCTTAGAGATTATGTACTCATGTGTCAACAGAGGGGCATTACCTTAGGACAGTGGAGAAATGCAACTGCCTGTGGTAAGTCCTAACTGCTTTTGGTGAAGATGGCTTTGATATAAACACATTCAATAACCTTTCTGAAGTAAACTTTTTGTTTTTCTGTAGCACAAACCTGCCCTGCAAACAGCCATTATGAGCTCTGCGGAAGCTCTTGTCCATCTGCCTGCCCCAGCCTCTCTTTCCCCTTTACCTGTGTCACTCGGTGCCAGGATGGGTGCCAGTGTGATGATGGGTTTGTCCTCAATGGCAACCAGTGTGTGCCACCAACATCCTGCGGATGCTATCACAATGGACGCTATCGCGAAGGTGGCGAGCAGTTCTTGGATGGTGAATGTCAGCACTTGTGCACCTGTAACAGCACTACTGGAGTGGTCCATTGCGTCAACAACGCCTGTGGTCCCCAGCAGTCCTGCCGGGTCGTGGCAGGCGAGTTGGGCTGCCACGCCATCCCTCGTGGCACCTGCTCTGCCTCTGGAGACCCCCATTATCTCACCTTTGATCACAAGGCCTATGACTTTCAGGGAACCTGCCGCTATGTTCTGGCCACTCTTTGCAATGCCACTCACGGGCACCACCAATTTTCTGTGGAAGCGAAGAATGAGCCGTGGAATGGGTTGCCAGTTTCAATCACAGCTGAAGTTTTTGTGAATGTGTGGGGCTATCAAGTACACATGTCCAGACACAGGAGGGGTGTAGTAGAGGTGAGCTAAACCATTTCCATTCTAAATCATGGTTTGTTCACTGTAGAGCATTGTTAAAAAAATTTTTTTAGCAATGACCAACTGACGTGGTCTATGTAGGTCACTAATTGCTAATATCCAGATGCAAGAGATCCTTGTTAAATGTTTCTGCCAATATATTGCTGTGAAATTTGCCATGTTCAAACATATAAATATGGGTATCAACCACAAAAGTACACTACCTGTCAGTTACAAATAAAAATTCTTCTTTTTCAATTCTTTAGGTAAATGGAATAACAAGTAATTTACCAGTTCTCTTGAATGGCAGTCGTGTATCTATCTATGCAAGTGGATCTCGAACGTTTGTCAGTTCGGATTTTGGTCTGAGCGTCTCGTACGATGGATGGAGTACAGTGGTTGTCTCCCTGCCTTCAAGTTACAGGTGCAGCTCAAATTATACTAATGACTCACATATGTTGAATAATTCCCTGTCTCAACCTTCCGGAACTCTGCCATGCAAATTTTAACTATGTAGGTCAGGAGAACAGATTACACCTATTTAAAAAAAAAATCCATTTTCATATTCGAATAAGTTCATGGTCTTGTTTGTACCAACCTTCTTATCTGACTTGCTTGCAAGATATGAACCTCTTTTATTTGTTCCAAAGTGCTGGACAAAAGATTTTAGTATTTATGCTTCAAGCCATTGGAATTATCCACACAAGGACCTTTAGAGCTCATCTCTGTGTATCAAAATTACATATTTAGGATGTTTTTTTTTCCATTAAAAAAATCCTCATGTCTTACAGTGGTTTTAATATCTTACAAAACCTTTTACCTGCTTTAAAATGTGCAGACCCATGATGACCCCACCTCCTTCTTTACTCACTCCTCTGCATCTTGAGCACACCAGCTCACCTACATCTCTGCTCAAACACTGTAAAACTAAGCTGTGCTCCACAAAGCCAAGCTGTATTATTGGGGTTTTTCAATCATACATGTTTGTACCAGAAACTAATTCCTAAGAAGAATAATGATACAGAAAGCTCATCCCAACTGGATTGATTCCTTTGGTTTGTTACATATAAAACCCCGGAAGACTTAATCTTGTGTTTTTGAGATGGTTATCGGTACACTGCATTTCAGAGAGGAAAATCCTATTATCTATTTCGCTTATGATGTCTCTTCTGGCATATAAAAAAACAGGATGTGGACATGTTAAGTAAAAATTTTAATTTCATTTGCGTATTATTGTTGATATATTTCATTGGTTTTATAATTCCATTTTGGTCATTTTTATTTCTTTGAGTATCCATTTGTCTCACTGTTTCCTGTCGCCTAAATGGTCACTCATCGCTAATATGCACAAGAACTGCTATGTAACTAAAGTTTTACTTTCTATCTTCATCAGTGGACAAATGTGCGGACTTTGTGGAAACTTCAACGGAAACCCAAATGATGAGTTCCAATCTCCAAATGGAACAACAGTCACCACTCCTCATGCGTTCGGGGCGTCCTGGAAGGTGCCAGGTAACTACACCTGCAACGACGGCTGTGGCTCCTCCTGCCCCCGATGCACCAATGAACAGCCCGCCAGAGCTCAGTGTGAGGTGATTAAAGCAGCTGACGGCCCCTTCAGCTTCTGCCACGAGCAGGTGGACCCAGCACCGTATTTCACCGACTGTGTGTTTGACGTATGTGTGTCCGGAAATCGAAACCAAGACCTTCTGTGCAGGGCCATTCAGTCGTATGTCAGCGCCTGTCAGTCTGCTGATGTTCCTATCTTCCCTTGGAGACAGAACACCACCTGCAGTGAGTCAAACAAAAAAAAGTCTTTGAAAAATTGCCTCTACATATGGGCTGAGTTTGTTAACAGTTCTTGTTTTTCAACCAACTGACATCTATCATTTGTTTCCTCGCTTATTAAGGACTCGACTGTGCAGCCAACAGTCATTATGAGCTGTGTGGTACAGACTGTGGTGACACTTGTGCCAACAGCATTAATGCCACCTGTGAGCAAGGATGCTCGGAGGGATGTTTCTGTGATGAAGGCTTCGTCAGGAGTGGGTTGAGGTGTGTCCCTGTGCAAAGCTGTGGCTGCCAACACAACGGCTTCTACTATGACGTGAGTCACGTACAGTAAATGTAAATCTGTGCAGCTCTCCTGTATTATAGATGTCACAATATTTCTTATGCCCCCTTCAATGAAAAACATACTCTTCATTTGCCATCTTTAATTCATTGCACAATATTTTGCTACTTTAGAGTATTCATAAGAAATTACTTTAGCTAGCTACATAATCTTCTGATATATGATACCAATGGTTTTTAATTGTTCGCATAATCTACACACATATTGGGTCTAAAATATATCATCTCATGCACTCCCCCCCCCCCCCCCCCCAGTTGTGGCAGCAGCTGCAGTGAGATCATTAATAGTGAACCTTTCTGACTGTAGCTTCAGTTTGTGCCTTTCACACAGCTGCTGGAAGTGTCAGCAAGCCTCATTACCACAGGCAGAGAGAGAACATTGTACATGAATGAGAGATTTACCACTTGTCTGTTTCAATTATCTGTATTTTTAAAATATTGATATACATAGTGAACAATAGCTGTACATGTGGTATGAGTGATGTCACGTCGGACAAAAAAGAGGTAGGAAAGGGCAAACAAGTGTCACAGGTGTTATTTTCATCATCTTTTACCAAAGATTTTATTGATTTCATTTAAATTTTATCAAGCATTTAAACAATGCTGTAAGTGACAGGAGTGAGTTACAGCTTGACAAGAAGGAAAAAAAAACAAATGTGGTTCCAAACAATGCAGCTATGTAATTATCATTTCACAGTAAATACAAGGTGCTTCGCCTGACTGCAAATGTGTGACAGACAACATGGAGCAATAGCCGTTTTATTGTCTCATTCCTCTTTCTTGCCAGGAGCTCTCTAAATGAAGCATGAGCTCAGTATTTCTCATGCACATGTCTCTTATTGTCACATGCTCCAGGCTGGTGAATCCTTCTGGACAGATGGTTGCTCCCAGAGATGTGAATGTCGTGCTCCCAATGACCTGCGGTGTTCTCCTGCATCTTGCACTCCCACACAACAGTGCACCATCAGAAATGGCCAGCTGGGCTGTTATGATGCACTGTCTACTTGCACGGTGTGGGGAGATCCACACTACATCACCTTTGACGGAGTAGTGTCTCACTTTCAGGGCACGTGCTCTTACATTATTACAGAGAGTGTGGGCCACAGGACCGGTGAGACCCAGTTTCACGTAACAGCTACCAATAACCACCGTGGCAACAACCGTGTGTCGTTTGTATCTGTGGTGGATGTGTACATCGTGTATCAAACAGAGAATGTGCATGTCAGGCTTGGACCCAACAGAAGAGTGAAGGTAAGCTCCTTATTATTTTCAACATGAGCAACTTTCTACATCCATTTGACGTCTCTTTAATCTCTAATCCACTCAGGTGAATGGAACCGCGACATCTCTTCCCACCACTGTGGGGACCTTAGCTCAGGTGGAAAGACAGGGAAACTACATAGTCCTCAATTCCTCTGACCTGATTGTCCAGTTTGATGGCCGGAGTACTTTACTGGTCAGAATCGGCCCACAGCGTAGAAACAGAGTCATTGGGATGTGCGGGAACTCCAACGGCAACTCTGCAGATGACAAAGTCTTGCCCAATGGCACAGTGGCGCAAAATGACAATGAATTTGGACACAGCTGGAAGGCACCCACAAGTCAAGCAGGGTGAGATGATCTATAAAGAACTTGTGTTTTATAATCTTCACATCTATTCGCTAAAATATCATTAATTAGGAAAAGTCTTGCTCAACTTATTTTAACAAAAATTTGTCAAACCACACCTTGTAGTTCAACATTTTATGGACAGCAGTGCACATTTGTAGCGCCTCACACATACGCCTGCCTTCTAAGAAAGTACTTCACCACTTAGAGATTACATGTTATACACTAAGTTGATGGAAGTATTGCAGAAGTGTCACCTTGAAATACTGCTCAGATTGTTAATTTTGGCGTTCCTATAATACCCCTGGTTTTAACCCTTTTCTAAATGGGCTGTTTCAGTGTCTGTAGTTTTAACACAGGCAGCAGATCTGAATGACTGTCTGATCTATGGAGGAAAGAATGAAACAAAGGGTGGATCTACTCTAATATTTTGTGGCTCTTTAAAGACATCGGAGACCAAATAATAGCGCCCAAAAACAATGAAAAATTGGATTTTGCGTAATAAAGCCCCCTTTAAAAAATAACCTTAAACTGTGGCAATAGATGTGGCTTACAGATGGCATCAGATAAGACTGACACATATACGTGGTGATGTCATATTACATGATAAGCTTTTCAATCATTCATTGCTTGTGACCAGATTGATGCCTTTGGTAAACTTTTCATTTTTCTGTCCATTTAAAATCATACAGTGAAGGAACTTTAGGGCGTCTGACAATTTTTCAGCCATAAATGATGTGTTTGCTAAAACAATTTAGAAGGTAAATAGCTCATTTTGTAATATTTTTGAGTTTGTGTCAAATACTAGTTAGCTTTCTGTTAATGATGTACTACAAAATATCTTCATTTAAACTTTAATGGCTGATGCTAGATGCTGCACATCTTGCAGAAACACACTGTATACTGACAAAGTACACAACTTGTCCTACAAACTGTTAAATGTATAATGACTTTTCTAGATGTGGATCCACTGATGAAACAGGCGACGATGGATTGAGTAACTGCGCCCTTGTGGCAAAATACTCTGAGGTTTGTAGTGTCATCACCGACACCAGCGGTCCATTCAGTTCCTGTCACCTGCACGCGGACCCTGAGCCATTTTTCGACTCCTGTGTCTACGACCTCTGCCTCTACACTCCAGCCAACAGCATGCAGTGTTCTGCTGCAGAAGCCTATGAGAGAACCTGCTCTGTTTTGGGGTTAAACATCACTGAGTGGCGCTCTGGTTTGCACTGTGGTACGTTTGCACTGGCTTAATATATCCAGGATAATAAATGAAAAAAAGTTAAAGAGTCTTATCTCACTGTTTCTGCAGCTGAGTCAGACCCTTGTGAACATCTGGACTGCACAGAGGATGAATGGTGTGGTGAGAAGGACGGCGTTTACGACTGCTTCTGCGACGAACGCCATCATCGACCCAACAACGAGAGCTACGGTGAGGGCAGCTCTTTTCAAAAAACTGCTCTGTGTTTGGATCACTGAACTGATAATGGCATTATAGTGGACATTGTTTGAGCACAATGGTTAGTGATGTGTGTATAGACATGTACAGTGCCTATAAGAAGCATTTAACCACTTTGAAAGTTTTACCTTTTTGTTGTTTTTCAACATTAAATCGAGGTCAATTTAATTTGGGTTTTTCAAGAAGATTTTACAAAAAAAAAAGGCAAAAACATTTTTTTTGCTGCATTCATTTTACCCTGGACTTTTACAAGCTTTCCAGGCCCTACTGCATCCCAAGAAGCATCCCTACATTATGATGCAGCCACCACCATGCTTCACTGTGGTGATGGTGTGTTTGTGATGATATGGAGAGTTTGGTGACCAGTAAATATAGCATCTAGTCTGATTGCCAAAAAGTGCAACATTTTTCCACTTGACTTCCAAGTCTTCCCTTTTTTTGAACCGAGCTGCTGAAGCTTGTGGCTCCTTCAAAGGCGTCATGGGCGCCTTGGTGGCCTCACTCACTAGTCCCCTAATGCTTTATAATAACCTTTCACAGTGTGTGTGTGTTTTTGTTTTCATGGTGTAGTTATAGCAAGCATTTCTGATTCACCAGTGATTGGATCTTCCAGATACAGGAATCTTTATACTAAAGTCACTACAGGCACTGTACATGTGCAATTTGATGGCTTTATAGAGCTTTAGTATTCTGGATCTTTCCAACATTTTCTCCCATTTTTGGGGTAAATTGAAGAGATTATCTATCCAAAACCTCAAAAAGTGATTTTTATTTCTATCATTCCTCCACAGACTCAGTTATCACTTGTGCCAATAGTACAGGCACCATGTCTGTGTCTCGCTGCCAGCTGTTTGAAGCTGGCTTCCACTCCAGCGCCCTCCATCTCCGAGATGATTCCTGCAACGCGACCCTGCAGGACGGACGCCTGGTGTTCCACTTTGACAATGATGACCAGCTGTGTGGGACAGTTCTCAGGGTACTGTCCATAGACTAGACTGTTATGAATGTAGACTGAATAAGATTAGTGATAATTAATTTAAATCCAATTTCTCATTCCAATTATAAGAGCAATGGAACCCATTTCATGTATGAGAATACCATCCGGGGTGATGTGGATCCTCACGGAGGTGTAATCAGCCGCCAGAGGAACATCAACTTACGTTTCTGCTGTGAATATCCTCTAAATGAGGCCCTGTCAATGGCTGTGGGCATCAACCCTCTAGAGAGGTAACTCAACTATCTCCTCTGCATGTTTTATTTGACCAGTTCCTTGATTGCAGTGGTGCTGCTTAAATCAAAATTATGACAGTTTTTTTTTTAAAATAGAAAACATGTATTCATTGTGAAATGTAAAAATGTGTGCAGTGCTAGCAGGGCTTTAATATTTATGTATTATATTAGAGAAATCTTTGCTGCTGCACATCTGCACCTTTTTTGGGTCATTGGTCAATGTTAATGTTAATAACATTGACAATAATTTTAAAAAGGTTCCATCGGTTGTTGGAAAGCTGTTGTGAATGTCCACATATTCTGCATCTTCACAATCAAATTTATTAGCAAACAATACAAAATGAAATTCGGAGGAGTCTGTCTCTGTTCGGATGAAACATGAATGTATCAGAGATTTCCAGCTAGACTTAGTCTAACACACTTCAGGCAAATTGCACTTGCTGTACAAGTGTTACATTTTAATTAATGCGCTGCTCTTGAGAAGGAACAATTCGCTGACAGGTTTTTGGAAATCAAGCTCGAGTGTTTTCACATTATGTGTTTGTGGTTTTTTTTCATAGCATTGTGAGGAAGAAGCTTCCATCTGGTCAAGGGGAGTATCATACGAAAATGATCCTCTACCAGGACGCTGGTTACCGCTTCCCCTTCACCAGCAGCCAAACCGTAGACATAGAAGTAGATGAGAAGGTGTATGTGGAGGTGCGGACGGAGGGAATTGACCAAACCCAGATCTCCACCATTCTGGAGTCTTGCTGGGCGACGCCAGTCAACATCGCCAGCAACCCTG
Source organism: Amphiprion ocellaris (assembly GCF_022539595.1). NCBI lineage: Eukaryota > Metazoa > Chordata > Actinopteri > Pomacentridae > Amphiprion > Amphiprion ocellaris. The sequence goes on from NC_072783.1 coordinate 26,835,980, forward strand.
TCCGCTGGGATCTCATCACTGAAGAGTAAAACAGCTACTGCAGTTTATCTTAGCACTTTGATTTCTTGTTCTTAATAGCCCTCATCAGACCTCTCCTCATTTGCTTCTTTACAACTAAACCCTTTTGGTTCACAGTTTTTCCGGTGACACTAACTTCTCACACCGTCTCTCTGCTCCAGGTGTCCTAATGCAGCAGATGGAACAGTGGCAATGCTGCAGAACGGCGTCTCCACCGTGGCCCGATTCTCCTTCAGGATGTTCTCCTTTACCAACTATTCATCCCTTTACATGCACTGTCAGACCCACCTGTGTTTCCTGAGGAACAACAACTGCACAGCTGTAAGTAGCACCATGTTTGTGTCTGTGGCTGCAGTGAGATTATGAGCTTCTAATGTTGTTTTCCTGCAGCGCTGCCACCTGGGTCACCACTGGCGAGCTCTGAGGGATCTATCCCATAGCGGCACCGTGGACATCTCAGTTGGACCGATAGTCCTGAAAAGTGGTTCAGGCCAGTTGACATCACTGGTGGTGACCCTGCTGGTCAGTTTGCTGACTGCTAAAACTCTGTTCTAAGGAGATTAGAGATTATTCATATTTTAAACTGGGAAACTGGGATTGTATTTCTTATTAAAAGGCCTTTTCCTTGAGGCCTGTTTTATATAGTCATGGGACAAGTAGAAATTATTTTGCTTTACAACAATAGGGGGCACTATCATGCAGCATAATAAGGTTAGAATCAGTTTGTTGTGTTTACTGTGTATGATATTAATCAGTTGTAACCATGGTGGCTTTGTAGATATTCTAATCCTTAAATCTGTTATATTAAGTCATAATACAGGTAAATAGGTCTAAAGAAGGTTAAAAGAAACCACAACAATAATCAGCTAATCAACAATAATCAGAATGCAGCTTTATACCAGCATCACACCGAAGTGCAATGAAAATTACTGTGTAATGTAATACCCAGTGCACGATGTTATTAATCTGAACCAGCTTCCTCCGAGACAATTTGAGTTGTCGTAACATCCAGTTAATATTTAGTCAAAAATTCTCAGATGAATGTTGTGACAACATTGTTTTTGCCCTTATTTTACCTCCAAATCTCCAAAGCTTGTGGTTTCCTTCCTACTCATGAAAGAATAAATACCAAGCACTGCTTCAGGCCAGCCAACATCAGTCCGAGTCAGTTTGCTGACAGGAAAAACGCTGTTCAAGGAAGATCAAACACAGGCAAGCATACAGTAAACAGAAGAGTATATACAGATTATACAACAACATATGAATCAGTCAGCAGGAGCTAAATGAAAGAACATAGATGTAGGAACTGTTAGTTATGTTGTTCCACTGTGATCCACTTAAAGAAAAAAGAGGTGCTTTAAAAAAAAAAAAGTACAGATGAGAACAATGAGGGTGTAGGTCAGAAAAAAATGTTTCCTAGTTTGTAGAAACATTTGTTAAATTTGCTCCCACTCAAGTCGTGGTAGTTTTTCTTTACAACATTAGAGGGCAGCAGAAGCTCAAATACGTGCACTGTAGACTCACTATTCACCTTTATGTACTCAGAATAATGTTAATCAGTTGAATTCTTAGGTACTTAAATTCATTTATTATCCTTGAATCGATATTTTAGTAGTGATAATCATAAATAATGAAGGAGAAATGATAAATGAAGTAATGTTTGTGTGACATGCACATAGCAAAACGTCATCTGGGCTTTGCATTATCTAAATACTTGGGTGGCGATTGATGTCCTTGCAACTTTTTTCAAAAAATAAAAACGGTATTTACTTAACATTTGAAGTTGTTTCTTGAACTTTCATCTACAAATACTCACAAAACAGTTAAACACTGGACATGTAAATGTAACAATAACTGCAATTGATTCAAACCATCCCTACAAGATGGTTCCCATTTGACAAAGAAGCTGTCCATGATGCAGGAGATCAGGTTTCTCTCTTTTGTCTGGAATCTCCTTTGTTGTGCCGAACTGACAGAGCTGATATCTCCCATGTCTTCTCTTGTGAGGTTTGAAATTCATCATTGTCAGTCAGTGTTTCCTGAGCATTATGGGATGAAACATACAGTAGACATAACAACACTTACCACGCACCCACAACATGTAATTTGTCATTGGCATAATGGGGCCGTACAAAAACTTCAAAGCATGTCCAGTATCACTTCACCTGATACACAGACTCTCCAGTCGTTTCCTGACAGATTCAGGTAAGTTATGGAGACACTTTACAGATCTTATTTCACGTGTCTTGACTGTACACAAAAATGTGAAAAGCTGCTCGCCTATGAATAAATCCTAAACATATCCATTTTTTCATCGCTTGTGCTCGAGGACCAACACCCTTTTTTTATTTGCCTGGCAGTCATTGTTTGTTTGCTCTGTGTTTCTCATGTAGTAGCTGAGCTCCTCTGACAACATGCCATTGCAGCGTTAATCCTGTGGCTTATGTGGTATTCTCAGGCTTTCAAAGTCAATGTGTGAACATGAATGTGAGAGCGAAACGGACAAATAATACATAGATGATGCCGAAACTGATATCTGCAAGTCATTATTTAGCAGGCATCCTTTGTTGAGAGAAAATCTCTCAATAAATTAATTGTAATGTCTGGGTGTTAAAGGATACCACGTGGCTGAGCTCCACGTGAGATGACGAGGCAGTTTTAGTACCAAAGCTCATCACGTACACTACCGTTCAAAAGTTTTGGGTCACTCAAAATCCTCTTGATCACCTTCAAAGCTCTACATAACTTGGCTCCCCCATACCTGACTGAACCTCTCCACTGGCACACAGTTTCACCTGCACCCTCCAATCAGCTGATGCTAGCCTCTTATCTACCACCATCCAGACCAAATACTGGACCTGGGGTGACGGAGTTTTCCCCACCCTCTGGAACTCACTCCCCAAAAGTATCAGAGAATCCTTCTCACTCTCCATATTCAAGAAATCCATAGAGCCACATCTTTTCAACACTGCCTACAACTTGTAAATCTCCCTTTTCTATGTGCTCCTTTCTCCACTATATTCATCCATCCATCCATTATCTATACACCGCTTAATCCTCATTAGGGTCACAGGGAGCTTGAATCTATCTCAGCTGATTTAGGGTGAAGGCAGGAGACACCTGGACAGGTCACCAGTCTATCACAGGGCTACACATACAGACAAACAAGCACACTGACATTTACATCTATAGATATTTGTTGTAGTAGTAGTAGTAGTAGTAGTAGTAGTAGTAGTAGTGGTATTTTTATTATAAATTTTAACATTATTACGTGCCACCAAATAACTCCTATGAAGAACTTTTGGTGCTTTAAATATACATATATGAAGAAGCAACCTCTAAATAAAGAAGTTCTGCAATAAATGATGGCACTTTGAAGAACCAGAGAACCTTCTGAAGAACCATTTGAGAACCGTTTTTTTCTCCGAGTGCACTGTAACTGGGGCAAAAATTCTGCAGAGAAGAGCAAACAGTAGCTGAATTGAATCAGTATTTTGGAAATCACTCCTCTTAAAATCAAATTTACCTAAAATGCATTCTGATGAAATGTATATAGCCCTTTAATCCCTCCTCGCTCACTCTCATATCTTCTTTCCGTTCATCGATTCTCTCCTCTTCTTCAAGTCGTCTATCCTGTATCTAATTGAATTAACTTAATGCGGTTTCTGGAACTTCACATATTTGGTCCACTTACATCTGTCAAGCTTAACAACATCCATATGTGCTGAACCCATACCTTATCTTTGATTTGTAAACTGCTGTCATACAATCACTTCACCGTGCTCTCCTTGATGTCAGTCGCTCCTGAGCCGACTGCATTGGCACTGGATGGGTTAAAGATAAGGAGCCAGAAAGCTGGCGGACTACTTTACATGTGGAAGAATATAACTAGTCCTCTAATCCGTCAAATCATCTTAGAGTTGTTTTTAGAAGCAGACGGGGGCGTTTGTATCCCCAGGAAGGGGGTAAGAGAGGAGACAGAATGAAGGGGAAGATGGATAGAGGAAAGGAGACGGAGGTGGAAGAGGGAAGAAGGGAAATACGAGTGACAGCTTGTTGACTTTTACAAGACGCTGAGGGCCCAGCAGGCTTAATTGGATTCCCTCATGAAGTCCCCTGTGTGGTGGGTTGGTGGGGTCAGCAAGGGTCCCATCTGACGTTTGACCTGCCCCATTCCCCGAGTGCACGTCAACACCACTGACCACTTCTGCACTGCAGCTCCACACATAATTACATCTGAACTTCAGTTCATTTGTGCACTTTGAACTGTTGCTGATTTTGATACGTATGTTTTGCGGCTGCCAAAGCGCTTGCAGACGGTAAGCTCATACGTCAGCATAATTTTAATTGCTTTGTTTGAGTACACTTTTCTCATATTGTTTGACAGTTTTTGGATAGACACAAATTAAATCTTCTCAGATGATCGAGGCAAAAGTAATACATTTTACCTGGTAGGGAAAATGCCACAACAGAACCATTTCCCTACAGTATTTTATATCCTGCATGCACACACATCTGTGAGAACTGCAGTTTGTTTCCTTGTTGTCCACAGTGCCTTTTGTTTTGGTGAAACCTTTCTTGGTAAAGACATATCCGGCTGTTTCTGTTGAGAGTAATTAGATTTCCCTGGTGAATTCTATACTCCTGAGAAGGCTGGAGAGTCTCGGGACTGAAGCTGCAATCCTAGAAGTCATGAAATTGACTCAGCAAACCATGTGTGAAATATCAACACTTTGTAAAGTGAAATATACGTACCGTGACGTTCATCCACGCTGTGCTCCCCGTGGATTTACCATGACGTCTTTACTGTCCTGAAAATTATATGTCACCAGAGCGTAATAACATTTTTTTATAGCCCCCCCCCCCCCCCCCATGGCCCTAATGTATTTCTTAATTACCACTATCGTGTTCATTTCTAGATGAAATGTAACACTTAAATCTAATCATGGCAGATCAGCCTCTTCGCTACTGTACTGTAGTGAATGTGGTCATGCTTATCCATTAATTAATTCCATAAAAATCCATTATAATAAAAATGCTATCATTATAAATTATGTTGTCTGAGACATGCTGTTTCCATCAGACTTCCATCTGAAATATTAGATCAGAGGTTTACCAGAGGGCTTCCTTTTACCATCTGGTTTGCTGTCTACCCATGACTGCTTCCTTTGGTTTTTAGACCTGTACAGATTTGCGTCTTGCTAAAGATATAGACAGATTGCCTTTCTGTGTCCAACTTCTCTGAAATACTCTCGCCGCATGTAATGAATTATGCCTGTAAGTGTGAAATTAGCATTGTATTCTTTTAGAAGTCACCGACTACCTCCACAAGTTCCATTTTTTTCTGGTTCACGCTTCACGGTGCAACTTAAGGTTTTATATCTACAAAACATCAAGATTCAGGCATCAGTTCAACCACATTGCAGGTGACAGCTGGAATTTGTATCCTGAGTGGTTTTTTTTTTTTTTTTTTTAACACTGTAGGCTTTGCTTGTTTGGAGGTTCCATTAAAATGAGACATAAGCGAGGAAGCCATCTATGTTGAATAGGAACAGGCATTTTTTAATAGAGAAAGGTTTGATGATTCCACTGAGCAGGTACTTCTAATGCAGTCGTGAGATTCCACCCCAGAAAGCTTTCTCACCATTAGCACCTCAAAACATATGAATCTTGGGTTGTTAATGAGTCACTATGGCCGTGATTTCAGTCCAGTTGTCTTCTGGGTCATTCCAGAATTGGAGGATATTTGAGCTTCAAAATTTTTGAAAAATAAACCTTCTCTTTTACAATTTTCTGCTCCATATTCATCAATAATAGGTAATAAGCTATCAAAGGCTTGATTAGGTCAGCTTACACATCAATGGTAAAATTTTTGTTACATCTTTTATTTGTTGTTTGCTAACCCTACTCTATTCACAGTAACATGGTTGCTAATCCATGCTAATGTTAGCTCAGCAGTAACAGCTAGATATGTATCTAGCTGTTACTGCTGACCAAGAGGACAAACTGACTGATGGAAAAAAGTAAATAATAATAATTTGTCTTCTCCTGATAATATGCATAACAGGGCTACATGAGGTAGAGTGAGACATTCAATCAAAGCTGACAATGTTTGGAAAATATGAAAAATAGAAGAGAGGACATAGCTTTGCTCTACCCATTCTTTTGGAAAACTGTCTGATGATGTTAATTCCAGCGTTTCATGTGATTCACTGTTTTCTTCTTCTACCAGCTAAAAAAAAATGCTAACAGGGTTGTTGTGGGACGCACATTCCATGCATAATAATTATGATGTTCATTTACAAAAATGCTCCCACAGTTACAAGAGACATTAATGAAAAAAACACTGAAAAAGGAAGATTTAAATTCCATTTTAACTGTTTTATTTGAGATTCTGTTTGGTCATCAGGGGGGCGGGACAAGAGAAAATAGCATTTTAGGGACAACTCCAGACTTATTTCGTGTTTTAAAAAATATTTTCAAACAGTCTTTTCAACTAGATTTTTTAGATTTGGTTTTAGGAAAAGTAAATTTACAGGACAACTGCATGTTTTAGTATTTTGTACATGGATTATTCAAAATTTGACAGGTGGGACGTAAAATGTCCTCCAATTCTGAAATGACCCTTCTACTGAAGCTCTTAGATCACTATGACCTGGATGGCTGAGAATCCACACAGAAATATTTTCTATGAAAGTAATCTTTTATTATTTTTGTATATTTGCTTAATCTTGCAAACACTGAGATGAGAACATCAATGTCACATCTGCACGGTAAATGTGAAATTTGTGCCAGCAGCCACTACTTAGTTGAGTGTAAAGATAGCTGGCCTGGTTCTGTTGAAGGTTTAAAAAAATCCACCTATAAATGCTTATGTACAGAATCCAGAATACAAGAAGTGTTGTGAAATGTTTTTTTAAACTGTGGTTGTTTTCCTGAGGTAATGTTTTTTTGTTGTTCTTTTTCTATTTGTCATTCCAGAGAGTGAAGAGGAAGGCTTAGGAGACAGCTACCTCCAGTGCTGCTGAGAAGCGTATACCTGACCAGGGATTCTGGATTTTTTGAAAGTGGTTTCCCAGAAAAATTCCACCACCTGCTCAGTAAGACCATGATGTTGTTGCACATCTGAGTCTCCATTTATGTGCATTTGGCTGAGTGATGCTGAAAGTCTGCATTATAACCAATCAGCCATTCTTCTGTTCTGAACTAATACATTTTTAATACACGAAAAGTTGAACGTATTATTCAAAAATCTATCAAAAGTTTTGCATTATTAGTTAAATTCTACACCTTTAACTAAACTATCAATCAAGTTATACATTATATTACCTGTCGAATCCTAGGGCCAGTAACCTCCTAAATCAATCATATTAATTAATTAACTATCAGAGGATTACTGGACCAGCTCTCCATCTAACGGGTCCGGTTCCCGTAGCCCGTATGGTACAACCCAGATGGGATGTGAGGAACGTTTTTAAGCTGGTTAGCGAGAAAATTCGCCTAGCTTCTAACTGCCTCCATCCAGACGCCTATCCTGCTTCCTCTGATAACTAACTCAACTGAGTAGCCACTTTCAAATGGTCAAATTAATTACCAGTCACGTCTGTTAACGGCAGCTTTTCTCTCATCGGATTCTGCACTTGGTAAGTTGCTAGGTTTAAATTTAGAGGTTAAGGCACGGATAACCCCAAGGATAAGTTTAAAAAAGGCCACCCTCAGCCCCAACGACTAGGTAATCTGACAGAACAAGTTTTAGATGTAATGCACACAGTAACCTGACTTTTTACAAACTGAGAAGATATATGTGGTTAATTCATCATCATGATAAAAATGAATAGAATTTCCAATCTGTTAACTTTAATTGCAGGATAAATGTTTTATTATAATTTCAGCAAGGGTGTAGCATAAGCTCCTAAATCACAACACTCAATCAAACATTAATATTCTTCCAATTGCTTAACATGACTCATAAGTGGAACTATGCTTCCATATAAGAGAAGCAATAATCACCCAAACTATGTAATTTGGAGGGGGAGAGCAGACGGTGTGGTCAAAACCGGCTGCTCACCTGAAGACCGACACCCCACTGGGCTCTGCTCCAGGGAGGAGGTGGAGAGGGTTCGGTCCAGATTTAGATCTGCTTGTATCCATTTTTGTTCTTTGGGCCAATAAAAACTTTGTTAATCCATTCTGGTGTTAATCCTTTGGAAATAATAGAGTTCAGTAATATTCCTTCAGTCAGCGTTATTTTTAGATCACAGTCTTTCGTAATCCTCCAACAGTGCAGAAAAAGCACTCCTTCAGTCCATAATTCCAATAGAACAGGTATTCCTTTACAGATCATGTTGAATCCCCCGTCCGAGTTACGTGGTAAAATCCCCTTTGCTCAGAGCATTTCTACCCTGGCTTGCAACGAGTGACCACCTCGCAACGACTCCCAACTCGTGTCTCGATCCAGTGCAATTTATACAACAACTGAACCTTTTGCATATGCAAGAACTGCACACTTAATTAACATACGTGATGACAGCATCCATCCCCCTCCTTACTCGTGCACTGCTCCCATCCACTGACCTCATGACCTCTGCGTGCTCTGGAGGAACTAAAACCATCTATTCTGGACTGTTCCACCAGCCCCCCCCAACTCATCCTAAGACCCCTCCATGTTTGAGGAACTGAAACTAACTGTTTGGACTGTTTGGACGCTTCCACTCAGTCTCACTTCTCTATTAATGTATTTGTTCCATCTGCAGCTCAGAGCAGGCCTCCGGTCAGGAAACAGATGTCAGACTCACAAAAATCCTTGACGTCTATTTCGAGCTTAATAACCTTCACTGTGAACACTTGACCCCAGTTCACCTTAGCTCTTGACTTCTCACTTCATTACTAAGTTAAAAACCTTAGTTTAACAGTAATCAAAACTCTTTCTAAAACATCTCAGTTTCATAGTAATCAAAACTCTTAAAAGCATTTCCATTTAATAAAGCATTAGTTCCTCATATTTGTCATATCTATCAAAAACATCAGTTTCCCTGGTAATCAAAACATCACTTTTCATAGTGAGTTGCTGTTCTGACTTAGTTACTTCTTAAACAAAGATTATAAAAATAGGTATTTGTGTTAGCTTTAACACACTTATTAGGTTATCGCATGAATCAGTTATAAATCACAGGTTATAACATCACAATGTTCCCTTATTTAGCTGTTATTCTGCCAGAGTCTCCCCCTTGTGGCTGATTCTGGGATCTCATACCTCCATGTTTCTCAACACCCCCTACTATGAGATCACAGTCAGCCCTTAAAAATGACTGATTCTGGGATCCCATATCTCCGTGCTTCACAACATACCGTACATTACTGAGTTTTAGGCCACTTTCAGTCAAGTTAGTTTCATTACATTTCCTTTACATTTGAACATTTTTGAGTGCTACATCCTTACAAAGACTGAAGTGTAACAACGACATATTAAATACCTGTTGACAGAACCAAGCTAGCTGGTTCTCCTGTTTCCATTCTTTATGCTAAGCTAAGCTAAAACATGTCATTGCCAGTACTTTATTTTACAATAATGAAATAATCACAGATAATAAAAATATAAATAGCAGAGAAAGCCTGAGAGAATAATTTCCTGAAAAGTCTGTGAAGGCAAAGCAGCTTTTTATCTTGAAAGACCAGAATCAGCTCCAACATCTACATCTGACAGCATCAAGTCAAAAGAAAGAAAAGAAAAAAAGAAAATGACTTCTTTCTGATCACATCTGTTCCACTGCTCACAGGCTGCTGCTGCTCACACTCTTCACATTTATAGTCCACTTTTAAAAGTTCAGCAGACAAGTGCTCTGCTTTGGAGTGTGACGATGTCGTCGGTGATGTGGAGAGTGAAGTTTCCGTTTCACCCACAGCGTGCTTTAGGGCAGCCGGGTCGGACTTGATGTTTGAAATACTGACCGACAGCTCAGGTTTAACTGTCTGTAGTTCTGTTTTGATGGGTGTTAAACTTTCACTCAAAGCCGCCAGGAGCTGGGTCTTTAAAATAACCGCCGTCTCGTTACAGAGTGAAAATAGCAGTTCCTCCTTAAGGTCAGAGATTGCAGCATCTGAGGGCCTCTTCAAAAGAAGACGTAGTTGATGAAGGCGTTCTGGAGCAGGACCAGAAAGACCACGACCAAGCAGCCTTGAGATCTTAGACAGCGTGTCCCTCAGGTGGGTGTCAACGGTGTTCATGGTCAGGTCTGTGGTAATCCTGTCAAAAAACAAAGCAGAATAAACCTTGATTATGAATTAAGATGTAACCAAAGCACTCTGTGTATAACGCCATAGTATAGGATGTAGTTCAGAAAATGTCAAAGTATAGTATACTTTACTCAAGAATAACATAGTATGGTCTGTAGTTCATAGTATAGCATGTCAGCAAAAAAAACCCCTCATTGATTATTATGTGGTTCAAAAAGCGCAAAATGATAGGATGTTTCCTAAAATTGTCATGTATGATTTGTGGTTCAAAAAATGTCATAGTGCAATATATTGTCAAAATAGTATGAAAAACATCAGAGTATAATATGTCGTCTAAAAAATGCCATACAATAATATTTCATTGCACAAGTAAAAGTATAGTAATTTTTAAAACTGTTCAAATTCTTATATGTTGCTAAAAAAACAACAAAAAAACGAAAACAAAACGAACGTCATAGTAATATGTCAATTAAAAAAGCCTATAGTATAGCATGTGGCTCTAAAAACGTCAGAGTATAGCCTGTAGTCCACAAAACATTGTTATGTCCTGGCTGTCTGAAGTAGGTGAGGAGCAACACAAAAACAGTCCAAACGCTGGTTTCCAGAGGGTTAGACGTTTATTTATTTGAAAGAGTAAGTTTACAACAACACAACATGTGAGGGGGTTAAAAGCAAATGAGTGTTAGTAAAATAAAAATAAATAAACAGAACTAAAAGTGAACTTCATGTTGACATTGATGGACATTCCAACCAGGAACAAAGTAAAAGATAATCAATACGAAAAAAACCTCTTCCTGTTCACCTCTTAAAACCCAAAAACACACCGCAGTAGCACCCTAAACTAAAACTACCAATGGGTTCCCTGTTTTCCTTTCTGAACAATTCAAAGGTCCCTCTCTATCTCCCCACACATCCACCAACCACTGGAACACATCTCCAAAGTTCTGCCGGGCCAGCTCAGCTTCCCCTCAGAAGAAGTGGCGCCACCTGCCAGATGAAGGAGCCTTTTGAGAGGCAGCTGGCATCGTGATTGGACTGTCCTTTGGTCTGTTCCAATCCAGCTTCAGCTCCAGAGACGGCAGGCGGGACGAGTCAACGGAGGCCTGGTGGACGAAGGCATGCAGCTGAGTACAATCCAGAAAACAACAGAGGAGGAGTGCAGGGCCAGAACAACCAGAGTAGCATCGTATGTCTCTTAGAAAACATCATAGTATAGCCTTTGGTATGAAAAAACGCCATCATATACATCGTATTTGTACAAATAACAAGTCAAAGCAAAGAGACACACATTGTAGAATTGTAGTAATTGTGGGCTGCCTGATTTACTGATTATCAGTATTTTATTTTTTATTGATTTACGGTAATAAATCAATTTAAAAATGGCGCTACTTTGGCTCTGAACCTTTATCTACCTGTGGTCGCTCTGTCTTCTGGAGTGATTTGATTGGTTATACGTCATGAATAAAACTCCTTTAACTTAACATCTGTAAACAAAACAAAAACGTATCAACAAAGTTTTCTGTTAGAATTTGTGTTCTTTTAAGTTTAACTCCAAGATTTTAAATACTTTCATTTACTGCAAATGAATATCTACCCCAAATGTCTCACTAATAATCATTATCAGCCTTAAAAACCCACAAAACACCCCTCTATACTGGACCACACTTAGTACAGTCCGGTTCCCCCTTCTATAAATCTGCTTGGAATCTTCCACTTCCTGTTTGTCAAAGTGGCCTTCTACCTGGACAGGTTTTGTTGGAGCTCATGGAACAAACATTTTGGGTAACTGCACTTTAATATGGATGGATGACACTGAATTAGAGTCTGTTTTAGTGAGACTGAGTTAAGATGTGTAGCTCTGTCATTAAATAGGAAATTATTTCCCAGAATTCACAGAGAAAAGTCTGAAATGTTTGCTAGATTAACGTCCCACATGTTCTTTGGCTCAGCTAAAGCTAACTCTCTCCAACTTCTGGATCTCTTGAGTTGCTTGTTGTTAAAATATCTTGCTAGAGGTGCTGAAGCTCAGAAAGTCTGAGATGTTTGTTCAGAATAAGCTCATTCTCAAGTCTTATCTGAACTGTCCTCTTTTGTTTGAACTTTCCCTGAACTTAGGAGTTAATGACAGAGCAGCACATCCAGACTCAGTCTCATTTATGTAGAGATTAAACTTCAGTGTCATTCATTGATGTTAAAGTGCAGTTTTTCAAATGTTTGTTGCACATGCTCCCGACTAAACCAGTCCAGGTGGAAGACGATGTGAAGAGAAAGCTCCAGAGGATGAATATCACACATTTACATTGGAAATTAATGTCCTTTAATTAGACATTGTCATGCAAAAGTTGGATTTCCCCTTAATGATGTTCAAATCTTTGTTGAGTGTTTTGTTGATGTTGGTTTCTAAATGTTTTTTGACACTCGGCCCCAAAGATTAAAACCTTTTACGGCTCACAAGCTGCAACAAGTCACACATTATCAACTATCTTTCTGACTAAACTAAGATAAAAAGTGAAAAACTGCCTGATTCCTGCATCATGAATGTAAATCTTTTTGTTTTTTATGACAGTAACCTGAATATATTTGGGTTTGACATTTTATAAACCATAACAAGAAATGAATTAGTGGAGAAAACAATCAACTGATTAATGGCCAAAGAAAATGTGTTTTCCAACATATATGGCTGAATTACTCCAACATTACAAGATACATACAGTTTTAATTCAATTTATTTATATAACACCAATTAGAGGTCAAATTGTCTCAAGACACTTTATTTTTATAGTAAGAAATTTAAACCTCTTGACTAATCCAATTTATATATTTATATTCTACCCAACATCCTGGACTAATGTCAGAATGTTTTTTCTTCTTTACAAGCTGCTCTGTGTCTTTGTTCAGGTTGAGAGGACTTTGGGTATTGAGGCTGCAAGATCCACCATCATCAATGAGGTTCAGTACACCATGGTCAACCACGGAATGAGCATCGACCGGCGTCACGTCATGCTTCTTGCTGATCTTATGTCCTATAAGGTATGAAACATTGCTCTCTCTCCCTGTGTGCGTTCATGAGTGTGTGTGTGTGTGTGTGTGCGCACACACACTCACTACCGGTCAAAAGTTTTAGAACACCTAAATGTTTCCAGTTCTGTATTGGAAAGTATGCATGTTCATGTCTCATTGTACTCTGAAATGAAAGCATAGAACACATAAACAAATGATGTTCAAAAAAACCTATTTAGAAACCAAAATGTATTCTAAACTATTGACTCATCAAAGTAGCCGCCTTTGCCAGATACAACAGCTGAACACACTCGTGGCATTCTTTCCACAATAGAAATCAAATATTCTTCAGAAAGTTCTTCCCAACCCTGTTGCAGAAGTTCCCATAAATGTGTGGCACTTGTAGGTTGTTTTACTTTCACTCTTCTGTCCAATTCATCCCAAACCAGCTCCATGGGGTTGAAGTCTGGAGACTGTGCTGACACTCCATGTTTTCAAGCTCATCGTCTGGTTCTTTGTTCCTAAAGTAGTTCTGGCAGAGCGTGGACTGATGTTCTGGGTCATTATCTTGCTGTAGGATAAACCCCTGACCAGAGGGTTCTGCATGGTGCTGCAGAATGCTGTGGTAGCTGTTTAGGTTAGGGATGTGGAAAACAGATCCTTTAATAATGACTGGACTGAAAAGTAGGCATTTATCATGCCAACCTTCCGAAATGCGTCACCTGTATGCCTCATTTGCAACGAAACTGTTGCTGTTGCAAAAGAATATAATCTGCGCTGTCACCACAACACTAAACATACAAATTTCAAGGATTCATATCCTGAGCAGTCAGAGGCCCGTCAGAGAAAAATGGCCACATTGAAATCTGCCTGCACCCGTGCAAATGGCATTATTACTCGAACTTTAACTGATCAAGAGAGAGTAAGGTGTGCATCTCTGCAGGCTGCCTGGGTGCTTTGCAAACATAACCGGCCTTTCACGGAAAGTGAGCTTTTAAAGGAGAGCATGGTCACCGTTCTGGAGGAACGGTGCCCCCGACAAATCCATGGACAGAGTTATTGCATCTGTCAAACAAATGCCTCTCTCTGCTTCAACTGCTGCACGTCGTGTCCACGTCTTGGCAGAGCATGTCCAGCCAGCTGTCATTGACGGGATCAAGGAAGCCAAATACATTTCACTGGCTATTGATGAGTCCACTGACAACACGGATATTTCACAGTTGTGCGTTTTTGTCAGATACTTTGATGGCAAAGATTTCCGAGAGGAGCCTGCTGGCATTGCTTCCGCTGGAGGACAACACCACAATTCTCCACAAACGTAGTGAAAATGATGCCGTTGGACGAGGCGTCCATTCAGAGCGAGCTGGCTGAAATCCAGGCTGCTCTCCATGGTGCTGAAAGCCTGAGCGCATTCTGGATGTCTTGTCCCGAGGACTATGGCACATTGAAGACGCTGGCTATGTATGTGCTCACCATGTTGGGTTCAACCTACACCTGCGAGGCTGCGTTCTCCAAGATGAACTCGATAAAAACACACGAGAGGAACCGACTGTCAAACCAGTCTTTGGAGGACTGTTTGCGCATAAGTCTGACAGCGGCCAAGCCTGATGTGAAAAAGTTGGTGTCAGAGGGGAAATGTAACTTCAGCCATTAAGCAGTGTGAGGAGCCCATTTCAGCCTTGTGATCTGAAATCGCTATAGCCCACTTAACGTTTTATTTGATGTGCGAACATTATTTGTGACCTGTTTTGTTCTGGTACCAGGTTAGTATTTATTTACCATGCTATTTTAAGTTATGCCAGTTGGTTTTTCCTCCTTTTTTTGTCCTGAGAAGTCTACTAGTTTGAAGCTTGTTGTTGAGACTTTGAAATAAAAACCAAATGTTAAGTAAGGGCATGAGGAAAAGTTATGTTAAAAAAAAGAACTGTGTGAAACAATAAATGTTAAACAGTGCAGCGAGTCTGTCCTCATTTCGGAATGTAGCCTAAATAGAGTCATAAATGGTGGGGATTACTGATAGTTAAGAGTCTCAGTTATTGTTGTTTTCAGTTGCTTTAATAGTGTGGACCGCATGATATTTTCTCTTTGATCCTCACAATTTTGGAATCCAGTCGGGGGCCGGATTGGACGGTTCGGCGGGCCGGATTCGGCCCGCGGGCCGCCAGTTGATGATCACTGCTCTATATAGTTAGCCCTCCTATTACTTTTGGGGTCAGTTTGACTCCATTCAATCTTTAAAGTCTCTAAATAAATGATTGACGTTTTTTTTTTTTTTTTGCTTCATATTTAATGACGTTTCTTAATTTGATGAGGACGACTGGGTAAACATAAAATGAACATGATGATATGTTTTCAATGTCCTGTACACATATTATACGCATCGGTGTCCTTTGTTTTAGCTGTATAAAACAGCTATCAACATTTTACACACATTTGTGTTGGTTATTTTGGATGATATTGAGGTCAGCACAATATGCACTTCTATAATCTTCCAAATGCTTCAAGGCCTTGCTGTAACACCCGTATGGCTCAACGTGTTACGCGGGTGACGCATGTACAGAGCTGGCCCCCGACGCAGCGGCCCGGGTTCGATTCCCGCTCGCGGCCCTTTGCTGCATGTCTTCCCCCAACTCTTCTCCCCTGTTTCCTGTCTCTATCTCACTGTGCCTAAATAAAGCCGATAAAAAGCCAAAAAAATAGCGTAAAAAAAAAAAAGATTTGAATTTACTTTTGTAAATTTTACTTTGTTGTTAGTAAGTTGCTGCCACTTACAGCAGTGTTGACAGGCTTTTTTGAGAAAATGCAGTCATAGTCTGTTCATCACACCCGTGTTTAATTTGAATAAAGGATAAAAGAAGCACTGTAATGCTTTGTATTTCTTGTTCCCATTTTACGCTCTGAACATAATGAACCATGATCTCAAAGCTGAGTGTGTGTGTGCCCAACAGTGATTTTTGTGTACTGCTACACCCTTACCTCTTCCTGTGTAATTCAGTAGCATTTGCCATTTATTGTCCTCTTGCACTGCTGTGACTGACACTTTGTTTTTTGCTCCATAGGACCAGACCTGCTGGGATCTGTACAGATGTCTTGATGAGGGTGGGAGTGGTTTCAGTAAAGGAGAGCTGGATCAGTCTACAAACACATTGTTGTAACCAGTGTGGGAAATCTTTCAGGCAGTCAAGTTATTTGAAACGTCATATGCTCATCCACACGGAAGAAATTAGTTTTTTACTGTGATATTTCCTCATGTTTGACAAAGTGGTTATTATCTTAACTGTGAAATAAAAGCCCTCCTTAAACGTTATTTAATCTAGTCTCTTTTTCAAAAGAGGCCTGAGAACAACAGACATTCCAATAAACTACCCTTAGTTAGTAAAGTGAAACTAAATCAATCGTATTTTTAACTATTGTAACCAAACCTCCACTGCCATATTAGAACAGGATATGCTTTTATTTCTAAAACATTGCCAATGATTTTGACAAATCATTCTGTGGTTTTATTTGAGAAAGTTGTTGCCCCAGCATTGTCCTACAGGGGGCAGTTGTTTTAAAACTACATTTGTCTTCCATGTGTCACCATTTGCTTGCATATTTCATAAACATCACAATCACTAATTTCCAACTCTATACTGATGATATTTTCCTGGTTTTCTTAGCTGGCTGGAGATGAATTTTTGCATCCCTACCCTGATTTTCATTATCGAGGCTCGCTTTTTTCCCCTAACATTCTCCCACAACGGGAGTGTTTGACCTTTAAAGTCACGGTTTCTTCTACTGACCGGCACCTTTGTGATTAATCCTTGCAGCTCTACTGCATGATCTACTGTTTGCTTTACCCCGTTAGTCATTCTCTACTAACACTGCAGTTTCTGCTGCTGCTGGTTTTCAACAAATTCCAGGAGAAGAACATACATTACTCCCATTCACGTCTCCCTGTGATTTACTATTGATTTAGCTGATTTAGCTTTAAAGCACAGCATGCTCCCCTTCTGTCTTCCGTTAGGCTCTGCTAAGCCTCCTGCTGCTGAAGCTTCTTACCTGAGCATTGGTTTGGAAAAATAAGTAAATAAAGTCCAAGGACTCACCTATGTGGGCCCCTCAAAATTTTTCATTATCACTCCCTGTTTTACCTCTGCTATTTTTTTCGTCATGTTTTTTAATGATTTATTCAGTGTTATTGTATAACTTTGTTTTTCAAAGCGGTGTCAATGTTTTAAAGCTTTATACCCATGGGAGATGACTTTTAATGTGTTTTTCATCCCACCAAACAGAGGTGGGATATTTGTATGCATTGCACTTATCAGCCAGGAATAGAGCTAAAGATGAAATAACCCAGGTTTGACTCCTCTCTCAGTAAAAAGTATTTTTCTGTACAAACTGTCTCTTAATGTTAAATGAATGCATTTAACTTGCATATGAACTGTTCCATCAGTCGCTTTGGTTTGACATCAAACAAACAGTTTATTGCCATTTCAAAATGAATGCATCCCTTTCCATTTGACAAACAAAGGAAGTTTTTCTCTCAGCAAAATATAGGCTTTGTTATAATAATAATAATAATAATAATAATAATAATAATAATAATAATAATAATAATAATAATAATAATAATAATAATAATAATAATAATAATAATAATGATCAACCCAAGAGCTGAATAACAGGTGGAGAAGGATTTAACAATGCAGAAAAATCTACAAAAAGAAACAAAAACAAAAAAACCAAGGAGGACAAGCACAAATTCTTTGGACTTGCTTGGTAACCAACTACAGAGCAGGTGGTGGGATAGTAGGCTGAAGCCTGGAGGCTGAAATCACCAAAATGTGGGCAGAAAAAAACACATGCGCTGAAAGCTATCCAGACCTTGCGACGTGGACATACTTAACGTAATTCAAAAAACTAACAAAAACAAGGAGTGAGCTAGAATAACAGAAATGTTAGCATGCTATGCTAATGTAGCAAGCTACAGGACTGATTCAGGGCATTAACTTACTGTTTACATGCTGCCAACAACATGGACTGCACTCACATTTTGCTGAATGATTTTGTGGAGGTTGATCAGAACAATTTGATGCCTCATCTCATTTCCCAGTTTGTACGTCCGCAATCTGAGGAGTCAAGGCAACAGGCATTTCATTTAAATGAGACATCTTTGCCCTGGAGCTGTTGTTTTAATGTGGCATCAGTTAAACACAACGCAGCTGCATCATCTGTCTATTGTTTTGCTATAATATACCCCTGTTATACATTCTACTATTTTAAGATCCCTGTCAGGAGCAGAAAAGTGTTCATGATAACTTACAATACATAATTACTCATAATTCAATTCACAATGTGGCAACATGTAACAAGAACGTACAGATGATATCCTTTCATTATTTAGCAAACACTACACTGGCGGTGAAGGATAAAAGGCATAACATACAAAAGAGTACTATACAAACAAAGAGTGACAAGTATTCTGGTGAGATGAGCCTAGAGCCAGAAGTAGTGTGCATGATAACTGTCTTCCATTCAGTTAAGTGTTGGGTTGAATATGAAAAGGCTGTTGTAGGAGTATGTTTTGTTCAGCTTATTAAAACTCCTCTTGGTCAAACACACATCCAGCTCTCACGCTTTTCTGCCTATTTCTTGCATTGTTTTAATTCCTGATTCCATTTGAATATAAAGATAACAGCACGATCTCTAGGTTTAAACTAATCTACACTGATGTCCAGGCAGTAGTCTGTGTTTTTTAGCCATGCATTCAATATGATTCTATGGATTAAAATGTTGCTCTTTCAGTCGCTCCATTTTGGTCTTGTCTGAAATCCCATTGGATAGATTGTCCAGTGAAATTTTGTAAAAGCATTTATGGTTCCCAGAGGATGATTCCAAAAAACTGTGGTGATTCTTTGTGCCAACAGTAGTTTGGAAAATTGGCCTCTGAATGAAATAAGCTTGGGCAAACCTAAGCTTCCATGTAGCTCCATTATCAAAGCAAAATGTGAATTTCTCAAATACTTATATGTTAAGAACTTTGAGTGTTTTGACAAAAATATGGCAAATTATGAGGACAAAAATATTTAAATCTGAATACAAACTGGCACTGTATTGAACCATCAAAAACAAATGTAGAAAATACATGATCTGTCATTTCTGGGACACGCTAACAACCATGAGAAATGTCAGGGTAAGCTTGTTATCATGCTGATGTTAGTATGTACAGTAGTGAAAAAAAGCTTACATACACTTGTAAAGACCGTGCATATTGTGGCAATCTTGAATTTTCAGTGACTGCTATAGCTCTTAATTTTCTATGCTGGAATGAACGAAACACGTGTCTTTGTCCCAAAAAACATTCGTGCATGTTGGTTCTTGTGGATGATTATCTCCACATTCTTCGGGAAAACCTCAAATCATCAGCCAGAAGGAGTCTTGGATGGAGTTAAGTGATCCAACAAGACAATGACCAAAAACATGGTAAAGGAATGGTTAAATCAGGCAAGAATTAAGGTTTTAGACTGGTTTTAACTCCTGACTTTAACCCCATTGAGAACCTGTGGACTGTGCTGAAGAAACAAGTCTGTGTGAGTCAACAAATTTAGTTGGACTGCACCGATTCTGTCAAGATGGGTGGTCAAGGACACAGCCAGAAACTTGGAGATGGCTACTGAAAGCATCTAGTTGAGGTGAAAATGACCAAGGGATGTTTAACCAAATATTACCATTGCTGTTTGCACATTCTTTTTGAAGCAGTGGATTTTGTCATATTTCCAAAGTACCTGTCATCGATGAAAAAACAACATGCATGATTGTTTTTTGTGACAGAGTGTGTTTTAATGATTCCATGACAATAAATTCAGAGTTACGGGAGTCACTGGAAACTCAGGACCACCATGACATACATGTTCTTTGCAAGTCTATGTAAATCTTTGTTCACAAATGTAGTTTGTATTCATGGTGCAATGCAATGCATAGCCCTGAGAGCTATGAGTGTTGCTGAAGAAGAACTGGTATCTGTCTGTACATATACAGCGAGACTTAATGAAGAGTGTCTGCAGTGGGTGGGCGGCTGACTTCCACCAAAGATAGGCAGAGTCGTGAAAACTCAGCAGTGTAGGCCGGTGGGGTGGCGATTAACGGCAGCTCTGAAGTTACCGAGATGGCAATCATGCAATGAAGTAGATAAAAAAAGAGGAGAATGGAGCTGCTGTTTGTACAGATTGGTGGTCAGAAGCAGTGTGAATATGTTTTTAAATCCAGAAAAAGGGGTTAAAAAAAATCTTCTTCTGCATTTTTATCATCAACTTTGAATAGAACGTCTGATGAGTAGTCAGTAATGTATTCTACATCTGTTTAATAGATGTATTTTTGTATATTTTAATATAATGTATTTTCCTTTCACTGTGTGAGAATGACTGAGCTGAGCCAGAAAACAGTCCTTGAAGGAGGGCTGAAAAACAAAAGCAAGAAATTCTCTTGAAATGGAATTGCAGATGGAATGACCTGCTTAGCCTGCTGGAACTGGTTATGTGGAGGGAAATGAATGGATGGATGAATGTGTCAGCATTGAAGAACGGTCTGTGTGCACCTATTGCTATTCTGCTGTGGGTGGAAATACGTTCCTGTTTCTTTGTATGTCTTTACCCCAGTCAGTCAAAATCATATTAGGCATGCAGCAATGGAGTTCCTGCAAAATCACCTCTGGGGGAATTTGTTTTGGTGGAACATTTGTGCATATAGAAGTGAGCACCTTCATTAAAATGGCTAATTCACTGAAAGAACCAAGCGGACCTGCCTGCCATTTTCAGCAAGGTGACTAGCACTGTGATTGTTGCTTTTTCCAAAGTAAATGAGAAAACAGTAATGCTTGAATAGCAAAAGGGGAAAAGAATATTACATGAAATGCTGCTGGAAATGGCAGGCACCTACCTGCAACAGCACATTTGGTGAGTCAGACTAAAAATGTGTTAAGAACATGTCCAATGTTCAGGATTCTTTTTTTTTTTTTTTTTTAAAGGCTTTTTGCTGTCTACAACGGGGAGAAAGTAGCTCAAGGGACATTCAGATTTGTTAATGAAGAGTTATTGGAGTCTTAATTCATTCTGTTTTGTTAATGAAATGAGTAAGAAACCACATTTTCAGAGATTTGAGAACTGATAGGACTGATTATAGAGTTGAATCTATGAAATCAAGTCTTTCAATACTCAGCCTTGTTTTATCATCCTGTTTAATAAAGCTTTAAGTCTGTTGTTTTTAGACTTTCATAGTAAATGACTCCTTAAGTGTTTCACCTTTTTCTCCTGCTGTTTTTTTTTCTTTTTTGCATTTAGCCACACTTTAATCTGTGATTAAAACTTTCTACTGTGTCTCTCTGCTTCCTGAATCTTCCACCTGCCTGCAGTCTGATTGCAGCAATGAGAATCAGCTGCCGTAATTGACTCAACACCAATCACCTGTTTGCAATTCCACCTCCCAGCATATAAGCCAGCTCTGTCATTCACTCTCTGCTCCACCATGAGCTCTGATGGCCTGCATCAACTCGTGACCACCAGAGCTTCTTGGACACGATGCTGCCCTTGTACCCCTGCCGGTTCCTGTTTGGGTTTCCTACCTACCCCTTCAGCTGAGTTTCTTCCTGTTGTAAGTATCCAGTTTTGATGGATTAGTTTAGGTTCTTCATTTATGGTTTTCTTAAATTTCCCCTCTGTTGTTAGTTTAGAGTCTTTATTGAATTTTGTAGTCTTGTCTGTTTTCCTAATTTTGCTTGTCCGCTTTCAGCCCTTCCTCCCTGACTGTTCCACCTGCCTGCAGTCTGATTGCAGCAATGAGAATCAGCTGCCATAATTGGCTCACACCAGTCACCTGTTTGCAATTCCACCTCCCAGCATATAAGCCAGCTCTGTCATTCACTCCCTGCTCCACCATGGATGCGCACATCCTGCATCAACTCGTGACCACCAGAGCTTCTTGGACACGATGCTGCCCTTGTACCCCTGCTGGTTCCTGTTTGGGTTTCCTACCTACCCCTTCAGCTGAGTTTCTTCCTGTTGTAAGTATCCAGTTTTGATGGATTAGTTTAGGTTCTTCATTTATGGTTTTCTTAAATTTCCTCTCTGTTGTTAGTTAAGAGTCTTTATTGAATTTTGTAGTCTTGTCTGTTTTCCTAATTAGATTTTGCTTTCAGCCCTTCCTCCCTGACTGTTCCACCTGCCTGCAGTCTGATTGCAGCAATGAGAATCAGCTGCCATAATTGGCTCACACCAGTCACCTGTTTGCAATTCCACCTCCCAGCATATAAGCCAGCTCTGTCATTCACTCTCTGCTCCACCATGAGCTCTGATGGCCTGCATCAACTCGTGACCACCGGAGCTTCTTGGACACGATGCTGCCCTTGTACCCCTGCCGGTTCCTGTTTGGGTTTCCTACCTACCCCTTCAGTTGAGTTTCTTCCTATTGTAAGTATCCAGTTTTGATGGATTAGTTTAGGTTTTTATTTATGGTTTTCTTAAATTTCCCCTCTGTTGTTAGTTTAGAGCCTTTGTTGAATTTTGTAGTCTTGTCTGTTTTCCTAATTAGATTTTGCTTTCAGCCCTTCCTCCCTGACTGTTCCACCTGCCTGCAGTCTGATTGCAGCAATGAGAATCAGCTGCCATAATTGGCTCACCACCAGTCACCTGTTTGCAATTCCACCTCCCAGCATATAAGCCAGCTCTGTCATTCACTCTCTGCTCCACCATGAGCTCTGATGGCCTGCATCAACTCGTGACCACCAGAGCTTCTTGGACACGATGCTGCCCTTGTACCCCTGCCGGTTCCTGTTTGGGTTTCCTACCTACCCCTTCAGCTGAGTTTCTTCCTGTTGTAAGTATCCAGTTTTGATGGATTAGTTTAGGTTCTTCATTTATGGTTTTCTTAAATTTGCCCTCTGTGAGTTTAGAGTCTTTGTTGAATTTTGTAGTCTTGTCTGTTTTCCTAATTAGATTTTGCTTGTCTGCTTTCAGCCCTTCCTCCCTGACTGTTCCACCTGCCTGCAGTCTGATTGCAGCAATGAGAATCAGCTGCCGTAATTGGCTCACCACCAGTCACCTGTTTGCAATTCCACCTCCCAGCATATAAGCCAGCTCTGTCATTCACTCCCTGCTCCACCATGAATGCGCACATCCTGCATCAACTCGTGACCACCAGAGCTTCTTGGACACGATGCTGCCCTTGTACCCCTGCTGGTTCCTGTTTGGGTTTCCTACCTACCCCTTCAGCTGAGTTTCTTCCTATTGTAAGTATCCAGTTTTGATGGATTAGTTTAGGTTCTTCATTTATGGTTTTCTTAAATTTCCCCTCTGTTAGTTTAAAGTCTTTATTGAATTTTGTAGTCTTGTCTGTTTTCCTAATTAGATTTTGCTTGTCAGCTTTCAGCCCTTCCTCCCTGACTGTTCCACCTGCCTGCAGTCTGATTGCAGCAATGAGAATCAGCTGCCATAATTGGCTCACCACCAGTCACCTGTTTGCAATTCCACCTCCCAGCATATAAGCCAGCTCTGTCATTCACTCCCTGCTCCACCATGGATGCGCACATCCTGCATCAACTCGTGACCACCAGAGCTTCTTGGACACGATGCTGCCCTTGTACCCCTGCCGGTTCCTGTTTGGGTTTCCTGCCTACCCCTTCAGCTGAGTTTCTTCCCATTGTAAGTGTTCAGTTTTGATGGCTTAGTTTAGGTTCTTCATTTATGGCTTTCTTAAATTTACCCTCTGTGAGTTTAGAGTCTTTGAATTTTGTAGTCTTGTCTGTTTTCCTAATTAGATTTTGCTTGTCAGCTTTCAGCCCTTCCTCCCTGACTGTTCCTAGTTCATCCTTAGCTTGTATCCATAGGTTTTTTTTTTTTTAATTTTAAAGTCCTTTTTCTGTTAAAACCAGTTTGTCTGCTTCTGTGCTTGCATCTGGGTTACCAGTTATTTATTGATGCACTTTCTGCTAAAAACAAGATAAAGCATGAAGGCACTTTCATTCTTGAGGTATACTTACAAGATGCCTGCAATGTTGCATGACACAACAGCTGAGGTGATTAAAAATGTCGCATCTATTTTGTGTAGACTCTGTCCTCACATTAGTTTATATCATGGTCAAAGGTTGAGCTGCTGACATGTTGCATACACTGACATTGCATGAAAACACAAAGAAATGAAATATCCAGTTGAAGTGAATGTATAAATCCTCATAAATGTTTAAAACCCACACAGGTGAATTTCCTCATGGATAAAATGCAATGCTTCATATATATGCACTAGTGTGTGGCTTTCAGCTTTCTATACTTTAACACATTTTTTGTGATATTTTTCTCCCCCAGACCATCTGCTACAAAGCATTACTGGGTAACAGATACACCTAATGAAGATCAGAAATATTCAAGCAGAAACCTTCAGCTTCCATGAAGATTGAAATCATTCTGCCAAGAAGACCCAACAACCTTCAAAGACAAATTGAAAATGGGTAAGAAATGAAAGTACACACTGTTTAGTCTAGACCATAATTTGTGCCAATGTCTGTGCTTTTAGATTCTATCAAGATGGGAAAAATAAACATTGATAAAAGTGTAGTCTGGGTAAAATACACCACCTGCTTAAGCATGACTGGCTGGATTTTTAACTGACCTGCTGATAAATGTTTCAAAGGTGAACACGGACCTTTCTGGAGGATGTTGCACAAGGAGTTTTGTCATTGTTGCCACAGTCTGGTTTCGACACCATTCCACTTGACTCGACTCCACTCGACTCCATTCCACTCGACTCCATTCCACTCCACTCGACTCGACTCCATTCCACTCGACTCCATTCCACTTGACTCCATTCCATTCCACTTGACTCCATTCCACTCCACTTGACTCATTCCAATCGACTCGACTCCATTCCAATCGACTCGACTCCATTCCACTCGACTCGACTCCATTCCACTCGACTCGACTCCATTCCACTTTACTCCATTCCACTCCACTTGACTCCACTTGACTCCATTCCACTCCACTTGACTCGACTCGACTCCACTCGACTCGACTCGACTCCATTCCACTCGACTCGACTCAACTCCATTCCACTTGACTCGACTCCATTCCACTCGACTCCATTCCACTCGACTCCATTCCACTCGACTCCATTCCACTCGACTCCAATCCACTCCATTCCACTTGACTTGACTCCTTTCCACTTGACTCCATTTGACTGCATTGATTGCCTTTTGTATTTATAGATTATTGTGAGAAATTGAAAGAATTGATTGTTTTTTATGTTTTGTACAAGTTTGTTGTCAATAAAAACAAAAACCTTTATTGAAAAAAATTGTTTGGATTGTAAACCATTGTCACAGGAAGAACCTCTGTCGCTGCAACTTGATGCTCTGTTATTGTTGCAGGAAGAACCTCAGTCGCTGCAACTTGATTCTCTGTTATTGTTGCAGGAAGAACGTTGGGCGCTGCAACTTGGTTCTCTGTTATTGTTGCAGGAAGAATGTCAGTCGCTGCAACTTGGTTCTCTGTTGTTGCAGGAAGAATGTCAGTTGCTGCAAGTTGTTGCTCTGTTATTGTTGCAGGAAGAACCTCAGTTGCTGCAACTTGATGCTCTGTTATTGTTGCAGGAAGAACCTCAGTCGCTGCAACTTGATTCTCTGTTATTGTCGCAGGAAGAATGTTGGGTGCTGCAACTTGGTTCTCTGTTCTTGTTGCAGGAAGAATGTCAGTTGCTGCAAGTTGTTGCTCTGTTATTGTTGCAGGAAGAAGTGCTGCGGAGCGCTGCGTCACCCTGCGGAGCGCTGCGTCACCCTGCGGAGCGCTGCGTCACCCTGCGGAGCGCTGCCTCAACTCAACTCAACTCAACTCAACTCAACTCAACTCAACTCAACTCAACTCAACTCAACTCAACTCAACTCAACTCAACTCAACTCAACTCAACTCAACTCAACTCAACTCAACTCAACTCAACTCAACTCAACTCAACTCAACTCAACTCAACTCAACTCAACTCAACTCAACTCAACTCAACTCAACTCAACTCAACTCAACTCAACTCAACTCAACTCAACTCAACTCAACTCAACTCAACTCAACTCAACTCAACTCAACTCAACTCAACTCAACTCAACTCAACTCAACTCAACTCAACTCAACTCAACTCAACTCAACTCAACTCAACTCAACTCAACTCAACTCAACTCAACTCAACTCAACTCAACTCAACTCAACTCAACTCAACTCAACTCAACTCAACTCAACTCAACTCAACTCAACTCAACTCAACTCAACTCAACTCAACTCAACTCAACTCAACTCAACTCAACTCAACTCAACTCAACTCAACTCAACTCAACTCAACTCAACTCAACTCAACTCAACTCAACTCAACTCAACTCAACTCAACTCAACTCAACTCAACTCAACTCAACTCAACTCAACTCAACTCAACTCAACTCAACTCAACTCAACTCAACTCAACTCAACTCAACTCAACTCAACTCAACTCAACTCAACTCAACTCAACTCAACTCAACTCAACTCAACTCAACTCAACTCAACTCAACTCAACTCAACTCAACTCAACTCAACTCAACTCAACTCAACTCAACTCAACTCAACTCAACTCAACTCAACTCAACTCAACTCAACTCAACTCAACTCAACTCAACTCAACTCAACTCAACTCAACTCAACTCAACTCAACTCAACTCAACTCAACTCAACTCAACTCAACTCAACTCAACTCAACTCAACTCAACTCAACTCAACTCAACTCAACTCAACTCAACTCAACTCAACTCAACTCAACTCAACTCAACTCAACTCAACTCAACTCAACTCAACTCAACTCAACTCAACTCAACTCAACTCAACTCAACTCAACTCAACTCAACTCAACTCAACTCAACTCAACTCAACTCAACTCAACTCAACTCAACTCAACTCAACTCAACTCAACTCAACTCAACTCAACTCAACTCAACTCAACTCAACTCAACTCAACTCAACTCAACTCAACTCAACTCAACTCAACTCAACTCAACTCAACTCAACTCAACTCAACTCAACTCAACTCAACTCAACTCAACTCAACTCAACTCAACTCAACTCAACTCAACTCAACTCAACTCAACTCAACTCAACTCAACTCAACTCAACTCAACTCAACTCAACTCAACTCAACTCAACTCAACTCAACTCAACTCAACTCAACTCAACTCAACTCAACTCAACTCAACTCAACTCAACTCAACTCAACTCAACTCAACTCAACTCAACTCAACTCAACTCAACTCAACTCAACTCAACTCAACTCAACTCAACTCAACTCAACTCAACTCAACTCAACTCAACTCAACTCAACTCAACTCAACTCAACTCAACTCAACTCAACTCAACTCAACTCAACTCAACTCAACTCAACTCAACTCAACTCAACTCAACTCAACTCAACTCAACTCAACTCAACTCAACTCAACTCAACTCAACTCAACTCAACTCAACTCAACTCAACTCAACTCAACTCAACTCAACTCAACTCAACTCAACTCAACTCAACTCAACTCAACTCAACTCAGACCGACAAATTCTTCAATAGAAACTCTATAGTAAACTAAATGAGAAATTGACAAAAATACTGGTCAGGTCTCCTTCTTTAAATCAAAATACCATTACTTACATTCAATAAGAACAATTTAAACCACACAACAGATGGAACCAAACTAACACACTCTGTAACACAAACATTTATGCACATAGAAACAAAAATGAACTGCACCAAACTTATTTGACTACAAATTTGAATAATAACTTTATCTACTAGCCAACCACACTTACTATAATATTATTCATGATTGTCACAAACAATTTATTAGAAACAATTGCTAACTAACATCCAAACAAATTTCATAAGCACAATGTAAATGTCACAAACATATAATACCTGTAAACCATTTGTATGAATATGTCCTATTTGCACACAATTGCATTCCTCTGATAACATGCACACAATCTCTACCATAACCCAGTAAAATCCCTTCATATAACTTTATCATTTTTTTGCATAAATAAAAGTGTAACTGACACACTTACAATTTAATACTCTAAACATGGACTATGAAAAACAACACCACTGCAACACAGACTTCATAGCACACAACAAACTCAAAAAACTTTTCCTATACTTTCATGTCATGACCATTAAAACTGTCTTTCATATTAAAACTTTCCACAATCTAACCATTTAAAATCATTACCTAATTTCAAACACTAAACTAATTTTGTTCTTTTTGACAAACAACTAATCTGCAGTACAATTAATACCACTAGTTAATTGACAAACAAGGTCTCTTCCCATCACACTCAAAAGTGTTCCTACAAGAATCACATACAATGTTCCACATCTAATCCTGCTTTTGAAACATAAGCTTGATCAAAAATTAATTTACTTATGGGGTGCCTGAAACTCCTACAACAACCATTTTAGAACTAGGAATGCAAACATTATCAGTGAAACATACAGCAGAAAATATACCTCCTTTATCAATTAATATCTCCAATTTAATTACATAATAATGCACAGCATTTCAAAAGATATTGTAGAAAAATATTGATAGGTACAACTTGTAATATACTTTAATCATTTCACCAATTGATCTTGTTCCATTTATCCTGCTATCTATTTACTCTATAAATGTTAAAAACAAATTAAATATTTGTATAATA
Organism: Amphiprion ocellaris; assembly: GCF_022539595.1. Taxonomy (NCBI): domain Eukaryota; kingdom Metazoa; phylum Chordata; class Actinopteri; family Pomacentridae; genus Amphiprion; species Amphiprion ocellaris. The sequence continues at coordinate 26,864,944 of NC_072783.1, forward strand.
CCCTTAAACTACAGACATTAAAAGTTTAACACTATTTTATTTACTAGAGATGCATTAATTTACTTAATATAGTTAACTTTTGAAATTTTAGTTTCTCAGTATTGAGCACACCAATACCAAACCATTACATGCTGAAGTTATATCACAGAAAAAATCCTTTTTATTTTAAATAATAATTTTGAAATGATCCCTTTCCTTTTTACTACTGATCATATTAGATTTTCAATACAAGAATATTAAACTCTACTGCTTACACAGTTAAAAACATTCCATTCTACTGACTAACTCCTTACTACTCTGCAATCTTTGGCCCAGTGTCTCATTCTCCTATATTTCCAGCATTGTCTGCATTTCTACTCTGTTCAGGAAACACCCTTCTGACAAAAACAACACTGAGGCTGATCTATGAACTGAAACATATATTTAACCTTTACACATCATTCAATGGAAAACCACCATCCTTGTACATTTCCATCAACACATGCATTAACTCTATCCACATACTACTATACCATGACTGATTCAACACTCTATACCTCTAAAAAATCTCATGACATACACTCCCTACAACTAACCCAAACACCACTGCATTGTTGTCATTCATATCACAACCCATTCCTAACTCCCACATTTCCTCAAACCATTCATTAAATATTCACAGAGGCTCATCATCATCCTACACACAAACATCAACCCCATAAAGTTTAACAATAGAGCATGCATGTGTAAATACTGCCTTTTTAACCTTCTCTGTTAACCATGTCTGCACATCGAGGTTGTCAAGTCACTGGACATTCTCAGTGGGAAGTAGATCAAAAGATTCCTCAACCACAGACCACTCTGTTCCAAAACACACACTGCAACAATAACTTCATTCTTCATTCTGGAACCACAACATTATACAATATAGCTGTAACCCACAACCAATCAAGATATTTCATCAGACTAGTAAAAGGATCTCATACACTAAACACTATATCCCTGGCCTCCACCGAGCTCCAAACCTGACACACAGCTGCGTTAACAATCATGCATTTAGGGAAAGCTGCATTAGTTTTACAAAGCTCTGACTCCTCCATCTGATCACTTTGAAGACAAACACATGAAGAACATGCAGACTGTTAAACCTTTTTCATCAACTCATCATTACTCTGTCCTTTTTCTACATCACCATTTCCTCAAACTGAGCCTGATCCCGAGTCAGGTTCTGTGTTAAATCCAGATTCAACCTCTTTATTCTTTATCTTACTCCATTCTCCCTGAAAAACAGCAATGATCTTAAGTTTCTCATCTGTGTTCTTAGCTCTGACTAATGACTGAATTCCTACTACACTGACCACCATAAATGCATGAAATTTAACTTTACCTGTGAATGCATCAGACTTAGATTCAGATTGTTCTTTATGAAAATTATTAATTGATTTCACATTTGAACAACGACTCACCTGATTTGGACCGATGACAACCCATGGTTAATGTCTTTCACTCAACAATACACATTCATAGATAAGTGTAATATGACTGTGCAATAATGTAGAGAGATATGGGCAACAGCAACAAAGAGATATTTGCAATATAATCATGTATAAATGTTAATTAATTAGTGGTTGGTAGCTGCCTCAACATCTCAACTTCTGTCTGTTATGTCCACTAAGTGTTATCATTTTATTTTTATTTATATATATATATATATATATATATATATATATATATATATATATATATATATATATATATATATATATATATGTTTTTGTTCAGTTATGGTCTTATGATGTTCCCTAATTTTGATCTGCCAGTGAGACTTTACACAGAAATTAGCTGTATGACTACAACCTATTGTATTTACATGAAAATGCACATTAATACAAATTGTACCATTTCAAAAACAAATGAAGAAATGAAATGAAATGCACACACACAGAAACAAAACCACAATGAAGACAAACAGCAGGCACATAGCCATCACTCTCAACTACATCTAAACTCTTATGTGTGTCAATTTTCAATTATGATCAGGGAAAATTTCAGTTTGATCTCTAAACAGCTTGTTTCAGTGTATGTCACTTTAAATATAACTGCTGTCCACACCCACTTCAGGAAGAAAACTCTCTCTGCATCTATGATCAACCACGCAGAGCAAAACAGTTGACCAACCTGCACACTGCTGAGCCATGAATCAGTGCAAGATCAGGGCTTTCAGTCACTCCTAACTTTCTCTCTGAACAATTATCTTACCTTGAAATAATTGCTGAATTCATTGTCCATCTGTTCATGTTAACTCATCACTGCACTGGGGTTGTTAGATAACATTGCAGTCATAAAATCAGTGTTTTAACAAAACAGAACAGCAGTTTGAAAACTTGCCAGTGAACTTTTTCACACTTTTCCACAGTCTGACAACAGAAAAACTGAATAATAGCTAAATAAAAACAGATTTATCAGGAACTGGACTGCATTAAAATGCATATATGCATGAGCAGAGGAGAAGCTAACATCTACAGATAGTTTTTAGGGTTAAAAATGTCAATTAAAACACATTTTTCTGGTAAGATGTTTTTTTTTCTCTTGTTCCTCCACGTAGAACTACAGCCAGATAAAACTACATGTGTGGTCAGGTGCAGTGTCTCTTCTCTCTGCATTAATTTCATTTTTCAGCTGTTCATACAATACATAATTATAGAATATTATACAATAGGTAAATCGCACTTGCTTTGCACATCCAGTCTAAACTCCTGACTGAGTGTGCCAGTACACAGATGCCATTGTTTAGTTGAGGTTTCTTAGCAACCAAAGCAACACAAACACTGACTACCAGAAGTTTGGAGCTGCACCCTATTTTCAGAGGTAAAGTGGTCCTTCAATCTTATTTTCTCAAAATGTGTTTACCTGATGCATTTCTTTCCAATCAGACACAAAACACACATTACTTGTTCTTGAAGTTTAGTTAATGAAGTCAGAGTTGTGTGCACCAGGGTAGTTGATAGGTTCTCAGGTGTTTAGTTTTTAGCAACTTTGAAGCAAAAAACTACTACTATAATAAGGTTTTGGTGTTTCTGTCACATCATATCAAAAGAGCTTTTCACTTCTTCTTTCTCCTTCTGATTTAGACAAAACTACCATTCATCACTCAGATATGTTGACAGCACCAGACTCCCAGGGAACGACAGGAGAAAGGAGCCACAATCAAATAAATCAAGACCCATTCAACACTGAATTTACCAAGACACTGACAAAAAGCAGCCCACACTTTGGGGCCTTGAGTCACCACTCATTCTTCTCCCGGCACAACCCTCATCCACACCAGGTGACACATATTCAAGGTAGGCAGAACAAGGTCTCTAAACTAACTCCTTTCCTTTCCTTTCCTTTCCTTTCCTTTCCTTTCCTTTCCTTTCCTTTCCTTTCCTTTCCTTTCCTTTCCTTTCCTCTAAACAACTTTCAAATAATTATACGCATTTTTTAGAGCTGTGTTTAATTGTTACCACTCATTATCATGATCATTACTGGATGGAGAAATGAGCAATTATTGATCACCATAATTGACTCTCTATTCAACACAAGTTAAAAGACAGATTATTTCTGACACCTGCCTGTGTTTCCATTCAGAGGGAACTGTAGAGAATTTTCACCTGACTCTGCAGTCTCCCTGAGCTCTTAGCACTTTAGCATCTATTGATTGATTATTGATTTCATATTGAGTAATTGGTTTGGTTAACAACCAAAAATGCACTTTATAGTTTCTTTCGTAGATCAGCATCGACTGAAAGTTTAATAAACAAGCTTAGAAACAGCAACTGATTCAAGCTGAACCTTGACTTCCTTCTTAGTTCAGAGAGGTTTGGAACATGATTTAAATTTCTATTTATTGTCATTATTTTCATCATTTTTGATTCATTAAAAAATAAAGAAAGAAGCACAAAAACAAATCTCACATAAAAAAGTAAAAATGAAACACTAATGTTTTGTGGACATGTTTATATCAAGATATCATTTGCAGATTGTTTTAATCATGAAAAAAAGTACCTTTTGTCCTGTTTTGGCTCAGGCTTGCTGATTTTCAGTCTATTCTACTAAACAAAACAGCAGTGTTTTGAGCTAAATGCTAACATGGCCTGCATGTAAATACTAAAAACAAAGCACAGCTGAAGCTGACGGCAGGATAATTAGTTTTGCAACAATGGTCAAAAACCTCAAAAAATAGAGAACAGTCAATTTGCCCCAATGGCTTTGTAAGATGAAAGTAAATCAGTTGCATAAAACGCTTAACAGCTGAAAAATACATAAAATGTTGAAGTGATTTCAGGAGTGCATAGAGTGACAGACAAAACAACAACACAAACAACACACAATGGAGAAAAGACATGACGATAAGACCCACTGCAAAGTTAGCAGATGGTTTAATGGAAACTAGCTGTGATAATGTGCAGATGGAGAGGAGGAGGATAAAATGTTCAGCAGCTGGGAGAAAGTGACAGAACTGCAATGATTTAAAAGAATCTACAGCCTGATTGAGTCGTGGATAGATTATTGGATGGGAGCAGAGACATCGAGATTGAGAGTGAAGTGTTTTGGCTGCATGGGAAAATGGAATTGATGGAAAGACTAATGCAGCAAGAAAAGCTCATATTCATGAGGGAACAGATCTTCCTTATTAAACACATGTACAAGCTTCTTTTCAATAACAACCCAAAATTTCAGTCTTCTGGTGAAGCTACAGGAAAGATCAGGGATACCATGCATTGTTATATAAAAATGTTTACAATTGTATTAAAAATTGCATTGGAAATCAAGCTTTTTACCTTGTAAACATGTCTATAGTGTCGTGTATATGCTGGAAGGCAAATCATGAATTAAATTAGCAGTCGACACCATGGCTGAGCATTTCCACCCTAAAATCTCAGAATCTCTGGAAAGATTAGACTTCCAGAGTCTCATACAGAACAAACCTAAGGAACCAATCCTCAATTTCTTGGTCAAACATGTATGGATAAATTACTCCAGTATTACTACTTGCCATTATGTAGTGCAGAGTAGTTTTGTTGTGTTCAAGCTGAGTTGTGGGTGAGCTGGAGTGCTTGGGCTGCAGTGAGTGGCTATGGGTGGGTGGGTGGGTGCAAAAAAACGCAGGGATTTCATAGATTGGCACATTCTAGAAGAAGCAACAGGGTATACTTACTTCTGAGCCATTATATGCAGGGATTACTTTCTGGGAGAAAAATTCTAAATATGTAAAGTTGATGGACAGAGATGAGCTTTTAGACTTGTTAGCAGATGCTAAGACAATTCATGCTGCTTGAATAGCTTCCTATTACATTAAAAACTGTTCTGTTAATATGTTCATGTGATAATTTTGCATGTGCAGCTTATTCTGATTCCCCCAAGTAGGGTTTTCTCTTTGCAGCTGCCAAGCACTTTGAGGCTTTGCATAAAATTTCTACCACTGGAAAGTCTCACACCCACATTTTCAGGTGGTGATGATTTGAAAATCCTTTAAATAACAAGATAAATGAGACCATTAACCCTGACAGTGTCCATGCCTGAGATTAGTAATAATTCACAAGTTACATACACTTCAAATGAAATATTTCATGGCCTGCTCTTTGGGCACCTGTATTACCAATATCTTCCATGAAAGAGACGACTGCTTTATTGGTAGAAGAGTCACTTTTCTCCTTGATGTGGCCATGAAGTTGCTGCATTTAGTCTCAGCAGGGAATCTAATGGCTGTAGTTCTTCAGGGTACAGGTTTGATTGTCCCTTACTTCTCAAGTACTTCATCTTCTGTTTGCATAGTCATTACCGAGCTGCTCTCCCATCCACAGGACTCAATGGCAGGGCAATTTGCATGGTACGAGATGACTGGTGTGTCACCTCATCATTATTTCCTCATCCACTTCTCAAGAGCCACGTCCTCAGGAAATCACCCGGGCCCGCTTTTACCTTCCCACTCACTCAAAACCTCCATGCAGTCAGCGGAAACAATAACAAATCAGGTGAGGTTTAAGTGCGTACAGGGCACCTAAATTTTCTCATTACTTTTCTGAAGCTGAGCCATGAAAGAATGCAATTTAGATTTAGAATAATGAGAGTCATTTCCCATATTTATTTCACAGCACTGTTTTCAGAAGCCTGGAGGGATGAACTTAAAGAACTTGTTGCAAAAGTCAATCTGTCTTTTCGAGCACAATTGGGAAAAAATGAGGTATGTATATTGCTGTAATCCAGATAACGACACACTTTTTGCCTAGCTACTGTTTTTGCCTGAAGCTACAACCTACCTCTTTGCACTAAAATTTCAGTATAATAGTATAATATGCCCTTTTCTAGCAGTAGAGATCACCTGAAGTGGAATTTTTAATTGTAATATGGCAAAAGAAGCTTTTGGCATGCAGAAACATTGTATACAGTTTGCCCAATTCTAGCTATAAAGTGCTTGACAAAAGGAAAGAATCAAGCTGCTAGCATGGCTGTGTTCTATGTCTTATTACTTTTTTATGGCTCCTCCTAGCCCCTGTAGATATTAAACTGGATGCATGTATCGATATATTCCAGGACCAACCTGAGGATGAATTTGTGCACCAAAAGACTCAGTATTCAGCTGATACTGGGAGAATCATCCCTCCATCCAGCAAGTCTTACCTGCACAGATCTCATTCCCAGCACCTAAAGTATCCTCAACCCTTCCAGGATCAAGAACTCACGGTGACTCACAGCTCCACTCATCTTGAGTTCCTTTGTAATCGTCAAAAAGTGGCATTTTGGGGTAGTTTGGCGTTGAAATGAAGCACAGCTAAGTAATATTTTATCTCAGTAAAGAAGGGTTTTAAAGCAGATTTCCAAAGTCACAGAAATAATTCAGAGAGCAAAGCTTTTGGTCTAAAGTTACACTTGTTAAAAAATAGCCTTCGACGCAGCTTTGTCACAGAGAACCACGGGAGATTAATGAGGCGCTTGATGTAAGTTGTGAAGTTTTTGTGGATTGTGAGCTAATGCTGTGATGGTCTGCTGCTCTGGTGTCAGGTTTTGGAGCTGCTCTGTCAGATCCTGCAGACAGACTCGCTGTCCACAGTGCAGCAGTGGCTTCTGCTTGCAGGCCAAAGAGGTAAAACACGTCATTCCACATGGACAGCCAAGTTATAAATACCACCAACTCTCACTTACATTTTGAGTCTCCAGACTAATGCTTTCTATTGCAGGAGCCTTTCAAAGTCTGCTTCCACCCACAAATGGTATAATATATGACACATTACAAGCCAATGGCAGTGAATTTATATCAACTAGGCATTTCTCAGATGGTTGGCAAATGGTCAGAATGAGTTTGCTGCTCAGATCTTGCCCTACTTTACATTTAAAAAAAGACATTTCTGTACACTGGCTTTGGGTTTTACATGCTAAATATTTTTCTAATATCAATTCTTTAATGAATACTGCAATTTAATTCCTTTTTAAGTTTCTATCGGCATATAGCTTACTAAAGGTTATACATCAGATGTTTTGCAAACTGGTGTGGTTAAGGTTTTGCATTATACGGTCAAAAAAGAATCAGAATTTTTACTGTGTCACCTGCCGACTGCTGTAGAGAATCTGATGTTCACCCCAGTTATGACAGACAAGTTAATAAAACTATGGACAAATACCCATAATTACACTCTAAATGCCCTATACATATCAATTCTTAATGTTTAGTCAGTTTCATTAAATTATTTGAACATTGTATGAGTTCAAATATATAAAAACAGCATAAATTATAAAATTAGGGTTCAAAGAAGTATCACCTGCAGCTTCGTTATAAATTTGTAGTTTCCAGACTGATTTATACAGTCTGACACTGTGCACTTTTCCCACACACTCATGATTTATCAAATGGCACATTAAACATTAGTGACAATTAATTTATATCAATACAGGGGTTTGTAGGCCCACAGCATACATATTTTTGGCAGTTATTTGGTCTCGTTGAAAATGCAAAATGGATAAAAATCTGTTTTGTGGCTCAAATTTTACACTAATGCTCATTACTGTACCCTGTTCTTCAGTCTAACATGCTTAATAGCCTTCTGTTGTCAATTTATTGAATAGATTTCCTATTTAATGTTTTCTCTTCTCTACTTATTATATTGCCACATACACTTCTATATGTTATTCATGGCTCTTGATTCAGTGTCTTGCATCACTTGTGGCCATGTGCCTGAATTATACCATAAAGAAAATAATCAGACTGTTTTATTTTTTACTTTGCCTCCTGCAGACCACTGATAGTTAATAATAATAGTAAATAATAATAGATAATAGTTAATAATTTACAAAAGCATCTAGAAATACCCATAACTCCATTGTAAATGTCCTCTGCAGACGGCTGCAATCCAAACTGAAATACTCATTCTTAGATATTGTTAAAAATAGATTCTTATCAATACATATCTCTCTCAAAGTATGAAAATTGAGTAGTTGGTAGGTCGTGTCAACCACAGCCCAGAGGCAATGCTCTTAAATCCAGCAAAAGAGGGACATCTACTTTCTGCACAGCGCTGATTATTCACTACAGGGCATTTAACATGCGACTGATTGTGTGCAATACTTTTTTAGGTAATGACTGATCTTATTGACAACAGAGATCTCAGAAACTTGTCAATCAGATGTGGTACCAGTGGCATTATAGCTCATAGTAATGGATCTCTCTTATTATAATTCTTTGGCTTTTAATTCACTTGGTGAGCCACGGCCGTATAATATTGCCTTGAATCGATTAAAAAAAGCTGTGCACACTTTCTTCTTCTTCTTTTTGGTGCATCTTGTGAATATGAACCTCATCTGTGCTAATTATTGATACTGAAATATTTTTTTTAATGATGAATGCGTTTAAGGACTCCAGTTAAAAAGGTTTTCTGTTCTGTATTTAATTACTGCAACTCATAGAGCTCTCTGAGTGAACCACTGAAAGCTTATATTTTCCTGTATTACTGTGATAACTCTTCTGCTGGTGTTATGTGATTCAACACACCCTCAGAGAAGGACCTTGTGATGGGGATGCTCAGACGAGCTCTGGACGGCATCGACCTCTCAGGCCGTCGTAACCAGCGAACCTTCCAGCAGCTCCAGGCTTTTAATCCAGGTGCATTCTCCACCAGCGTACAGTCCATCATTTGACCAGCCGTGGAGAAAACCCTGGAGAACGAGGTCAGGAGCGATGACTCACATTTTCATCAGTTTTCCTCTGCTGGCAAATATTTCAAGTTTGACATCTTTAATCTTGTTTATTTTCCTCCACAGCTCATACAAAGCGAATCCGATTTCGGGCGATGACAAACCAGGTAACTCAACAACTTCCTCTGTTCCTTGGGTGTCTCAGTTTGCTGTTTATTATGAACACACATTTTTTGCTCCTTCTTTTATCACCATGATTGAGTATTTTTTTTATGCAGTTGCCTTTTATGTGCATCCTTGGATTAAGTAACATCGCTCTGTCTTATACGATACAATCAACTTTAAGTGTGACATTTTTTAGCATCAATCTTTTTGATTGAAACCAGAGGAGACCTGAGAATCAATAAAATCCTTCAGCCAGCTCCTCTTTTGAAATGTTCATTGTCTTCCCCTGTCAAATTTTCTTGATTGATTTGTCCATTGTATTTTTTTTTCTTAAAGGTGTAGACTATGCAGTTTTCACAATAATCACAAAACAGTCAGAGCAGTGGTCCTGCAGTCTTTCTCACTGCGCAATATCTGTCTGTATCGTATCTGCACCTGGATAATAATGTACAATGTAGACAAAATGCTGCCTCTTTTGCATTATACAGTATGTCATTGATTCAATGATCTGTATCTATGATAATATGTAGCTGCAGAAAAAGAGCACTTTTCTGATCTAGTGCAAGTAAGAACTAAACATTCACAAAACACCTGCTGATTGCATAATGACTTTCCATTCTTTTCAGAGTAGAGCAGGTGGCAAATGTAAAAGTGCTATCCCTATAGGAATCTGACTGGAGTGTCTCTTTGCAGAGAGGATTGGAGATGCAGAGGTCCTTGAAATCCATGCAGGACCTCAGGATCATCCTCAGGATCCTGCACTTCAGAGTGCATAAAGTCGTTTTGACTGTGCTGATAACTGCAGTATGATAATTTTGTTTATTGCTCCCATGATCACAGGTTATTCTTAGCATGTTTGCATTATACCTCGATATTTCTGTGTGCACATGCTGCTTTCATCAGAGGACTTCACCAGATTGCTTTTCATTTGCACTTCATTAACACCATATATTGTAGCTGTAATAGTGTTGCCCCATGCTGCGGATGATGTCATATTATCTATCAGCTGTCTGACGTAGTCTGGCACCATATTAGGCAGCGTTGTATGAATTGTTGCTTGATGTGAATTAAAATTTCAAATTGGATTTTTAAAAATGATTTTGTGCACCTAAACATGATCTAATCGAACTAAAAATACCAAAATCAAAGTAGAAATGCATATTGCATTATAACATTGTTGACTTTGTTTCCAGACAGAAAGGTATAAGTTGCAATGCATTTAGCAACACAGTGTCACTTAGGATGCTAAATGGTGCACCTGGAATAGCAAACCTACCTTGCTAAATGCACATAAATCTGCAGCAGGACAGATGATCTTATTTCCTTTGAAAAATATGAAGTCCAAAAATATAATTAACATGATTTTAAGTAGAGACTTCTCTTGAGAAATGTGAACTTGAATTCATGCATAAAGCATGGCACACATTAGCATAATTCTGTATGATGGAGGAACCTTTTTCCTTTCCTTACTCTGTGTCCCTTCTGTTGTGGATAAAATGCTGAATGTCTTCAGTAATGCCTGTACAGTACAGGAGCACAGCTGTGAACAGAAGTTTACATACACTCTGAAAGACAATGTAGATCATGACAGCCTTGAGTTTCCCATGACTCCTACAACTCTTAATTTTCTAGAATGGAATGACTGAAACACACGCATCACAAAAAGCAATCGGGCATTTTGGGGTTTTCACTGATATGGCTAAGTCTGCTGAGTCAAAAATATACATACAGCAATTCTAATTTTGGATTCAGTGTTCCTTTGGCCATTTTGTTTTTACCTCACTTTGTTATACTTGCAAACAACTGATTGCACAGTTGATTTTGTAATCTGAAACATCTTTGAAATGGCTCCAAGTGACTTTCCTCACTTGTTGAAGTCAAGATTTGTTGTTTCATATCTGTACTCTGCTCCTTCGACTTTGAGTCTATCAAATGGGTTGTAATTAAGTTGACTCGGGGAAGCAGCTGTAGTCAGTCATAATCACTCATGAAAATTTAAGAGGCCATGGCACTTTCAGTTGATTCCCACAGCTTTCTACATCACTAGAACTGATAATTCAAGTAGCTGTATGTATATTTTTGACCCAGCAGATTTTGTCATCGTTCCAGAAGACCTATAATATATCTTTGAATGAACCAAAATGTATGATTGTTACTTGTGACAAAGATGCATGTGTTTCAAGGTCTTTACAAGTGTATGTAAACTTTTGTTCACGATTATTTATGACACTGCAGATCAGGTTACATTCAGCCAGATATTATCAAGATTAGACCTCTTCATGTAGCTGACTCAGATTTCCCAGTCAGCACATGAATGGTCTAATTACACAATTCTACAGAACTGTACCATCACCCCAAACTGTCAAAATATAAAACACACTGACAGAAGTATACGTAGTAAATAATTACCTTGTGATAGCATGGAAAATCAGGTTTAAGATGATGACAGTCAGTTGCATATGAGAGCAAATAAGTGGAGAGACGTAACCGCAACAAAGGATGTAAAGTAAACCTAAGAGTCAGTTTCTTCTTCATATACACAGATTATGATGAGTACTGTAGTTTCTACAGTGGGAGATCAGGTAGTCAGATACTTGAGTAAATGCAGCAATACTGCAATGAAAAAAAAACATCATTACAAGTGAAGGTCTTGCATTCAGCATTCATCAATATCAACAAAATGCGCTTGAAGTATCAAAAGTATAGGCATCTATTAGGTGGATATCCAGTTTATTTAAGTGGACTATTTGCTGACACGTTAAGGTTAAAGCATATTTTTACTTTTGCAGACCTGTTATGCCACCAGCGGCTATGCAGTTAACCCTGCTGTGGTCATCTTGTACCACCACTTGTAGCTTGCTGCTTTCAGCTGCTAATGGAAAGTTAAACACAGCAAGGCTGCGCTTGGTAACTGGCTTGTTGAATATAGTCTTTTTTGTATTATGTTGGGTTCACTGCAGAAAACATCTCAGCAACAGAAAGATTAAATAGACAAAGAATGTCAAAGTAACCAGCTTCAGTGTCACACAGCTGCTTTGTGATGCAACTGGGCTCCGCCTGAGAAGGACAATGAAATCAGGTCAAAAGGCTGATAATATTTTAACTCAACTGGGAGGCATGCTTGGAATATGAATTAGTCACCCTCTTTGTGAACTGTGTGTGCTGTTCAGGGCTAATCAGGTTGAAATAATTCCATTTATGTTAATTCATTCACTTTGCAAAATATATTTTAATGTAAATTGGCCAGATACAGGTCCATTTTTCTCACCATACTGGTATCTCTGTATTCACTGTGCTGAACTTTGATAATACAGAAATTGAAGGACAGATGTCATGTCTGTTTCTTTAATCTGAAAATCAAGTATCGAGTATGCAAGCATGTGATGATCTTGATAGTCATTTGGGGGGAAAAACTATATTGCTGTCTTGATGGATCTGTACGTTTTGGAATTAACTCCAAAATCTCAAACATCCTTTTTGATTTGCATGGTTTATATATGCATTTGAAGTCAGAATGTGGAAGCCTCAAGTCTCACCTGAAAAAATATACCCTGGTATAACTGGACAGCTGCAGCAGCATGATTAAATCCACACAAAGCCCACATAAACTACATTACCGAACAGGTAAAACCTCTATCCCTCTAAGAAATGCACTGCTGCAGAGTGCAACGTTTAACTTATGTAGTCTGATGAAAATTCTCATCTCATATATATATATATATATATATATATATATATATATATATATACATATATATATACACACACACACACATATATATATATATATATATATATATATATATTTTATATATATATATATATATATATATATATATAAAAATATATATATATATATTTTTTTTTTTTATATATATATATATATATATATATATATATATATATATATATATATATATATATATATATATATATATATATATGCACATATACATACATACAGGCATACATACAGGCATACATACAGTAAATACATCTTTAATGAGAGAAGGGCTCAGTGCATCCAGAGAGGTCCTACATGGTGTGACTGCAGTTTGAGGTTAGCTGATCTGGTCAGCAGGTGAAGTTCAGCTTTTACGTCATGAAGCCTCCTCACAAGGACACCTGTTGGCTCTGGGTGATAAAAGGCAGCTGCATGCTGGTGCTCTATCAGCAACACTGCTACAAGGCAGCATTGAAAACTGAGGGCGGCACCTGGCCCTCTACCAAATACTTCACAGATATGACAGTAACGCATCTCACATGCACAAACACACACACATACACATGCCACAAAGACCTCACCAGTGTAACTCATATCACACAAAATGAGACGATGGATTGGAAATTTGTTCATCTTTTCCCCACATTCCAAACATGCACAAGTCAGACAGAGGAGATACACAAAATGCGTGAAAAGGAGGTTAGTGTGCAGCCGGGTGAGCAAATCAATGTATAAATTAAATAATAGAAACAAACAGCACAATCATAAGCTATGGAAAAATGGTACCTCACACCATGAAAAGGAGTTGAATGACTGAATGAAAAAGATGAATAGAGAATGATTCAACAAAGTCAAGCCATCATTGATGAACCTACTCATAACCGGAGCAGAATGCATAACCTGCGACCCCACACTGGAGCCGGGTATCATCCAACTAGCACTGCATGGGTTCATGGATGGCAGTACAATAACAACAGCAACACCTGTCCAGGCAAGATGTGTGCGATTGGTCATCAAAACAGGCAAAGTTACCAGCAAGTTCAGCCTCCATGTCCAGGGAGAAATCATTCCAACTATTGCCGACAACTCAGTGAAATGCTTAAGGGAAGCGGTTTGATGCATCCTTGGCTGATAGCACCATTGTCTTGGATGTGGTGAAGCAGACTGAAGAAGGGCTAAGGAAGACTGACAAGTCTGAACTTCTGGACAAATTCAAGACCTGGCTGCACCAACACAGCCTCCTCCCGAGGTTGCTGTGGCTGTTTGTATAGTGAAGTGAAAACTGATGCCAAAAATATCTGGTCAGCAAACATCGGACGATACAAGTCCTGGCAATGACCCCTTACTATGAAAAGGAGTCAGCACAGATCAATACATAAATGGATGGATGAATCAACGTATTCATGAAATTAAATCCTTGACCATTATTGAGCCCACATAGATGGGAAAACTGATGCTGAACAAGCGGATTGGTCCGTGTATATTTTGGCAATTGGATTTTCCGTTCTGAAACGGGTGTTGAAAAACAAAAAACGAGTAGTTATTTGATTTTCGTTTTAAAATACAAAAATTAAAATTGAAATACAAGGCCTTTTTCCTTTTCATGATCAAAAAGGGATATACGAAATTTTTAAAATGCTTTGATTTTCATTTTATATTTATAATAACAAAAAAGTAAAATCAGTAAGAGACAGAAACGAAAAAAGGTCCGTTTTTTCATTTTCTGAGACCGGAAGTGGTCATCAGCAAGTGTGGAGCCAAACAGAGTACAGTGCATTGACTGTATATCTTTTTTTGTTGTTGTTAGTTTTCATGGCTAAAATGAGAGATCAGGTGGCCGATCTTAAAATAAATCAATATTGATTTTTTTTTATAGAGAGCGTTAAAGTTTTGCGAAGCCAGGGGGCGGGGCTACTTGACTGACAGTCTGGTCTGGAATGGTTGACAGGTCCTATGTAGGAGGCAGCAGAGACTCTGCTCTCCTCGTTTGGATTAATTCTGATATAATAACTGTTGGTTTATTTATCGGTGGAGCAGCAGAACCTTTTCCACAGACAGTTTTCCTGCCCGTTGGCTTGTTTTAACCAGTTTTCTGCCTCCAGCTGATTCTACCAGCAGACACTGAAAAGACTCTGATAGTTCGGTAAGTTAATGTTTATTTTCGTATCGGTGCCGCTTTTAATGTACTTTATATGCAGCTGTAGTGTCAGATATAATGTGTGCCATGCAGTCCAGATGTTGGTGGAGTTTATTTCTGTGTATGTTGACCAGAGAAGAAAGTTAGCATCCGGTAAATATTAGTTTTAATGTTAGCGATGCTAACCGAGCTAGCTGCTCAGTCGTAGTCTGATTAAAGCTAACGTAGCATTAAGCTATCGTAGCATTAAACTAACGTAGCATCAAGCTAACGATGTTTGTGTTGAGTTTCATGTAAACAGCTGAAGTGTGTTGTGTTACTGTAATGTGGTGCATTTAGTTAATAAAACTGTTCATGGAGACGCTGGTTCACATTAATGGAACGTTTAGAAAACCTAAATGTGACTAAAACAATAAGATTAAGGTTCTGTGTTGTCGGTAGGTCGGACTTGATGTTTGAAATACTGACCAACAGCTCAGGTTTAACTGTCTGTAGTTCTGTTTTGATGGATGTTAAATTTTCACTCAAAGTCGCCAGGAGCTGGGTCTTTAAAATAACCGCCGTCTCGTTACAGAGTGAAAGTAACAGTTCCTCCTGAAGGTCAGAGATCGCAGCATCTGAGGGCCTCTTCAAAAGAAGATGTAGTTGATGAAGGCGTTCTGGAGCAGGACCAGAAAGACCACGACCAAGCAGCCTTGAGATCTTAGGCAGCATCTCCCTCAGGTGGGTGTCAACGGTGTTCACAGTCGGGTCTGTGGTAATCCCGTCAAAAAACAAAACAGAAAAAAATCTAGATTATGAATCAACATGTAACCAAAGCACTCTGTGTATAACGCCATAGTATAGGATGTAGTTCAGAAAATGTCAGAGTATAGTATACTTTTGAAGAATAACATAGTATGGCCTGTAGTTCATAATATAGCATGTCGGCAAAAAAAAAAACAAACCATAGATTATAATGTGGTTCAAAAAGCCCAAAATGATAGGATGTTGCCTAAAATTATCATGTATGATATGTGGTTCCAAAAATGTCATAGTGCAGGATATTGTCAAAATAGTATATTATTCAAGAAAGCATCAGAGTATAATATGTCGTCTAAAAAATTCCATAGAATAATATTTCATTGCACAAGTAAAAGTACAGTAATTTTTAAATGGTTCAAATTCTTATATGTTGCTAAAAAAAAAAAAAAAAAAAAAAAACAAAAAGTATTAATGTGTCAATTAAAAAAGCCTATAGTATAGCGTGTCGCCCAACAAACGTCATAGTATAGCATGTCGCTGTAAAAATGTCATAGTATAGCCTTTGGTCCAAAAAACATCATAGTATAGCATGTCCCTCAAAAAACATCATTGTATAGCATGTCGCTTAAAAAACGTCATAGTATAGCCTTTGGTCCAAAAACCATCACAGTATAGCATGTTGCTCTAAAAATGTCATCGTATAGCATGTCACTCTTAAAACGTCATAGTATAGCCTTTGGTCCAAAAAAGTCATAGTATAGCATGTCGCTCAACAGTTGTCATAGTTTAGCATGACGCTCAAAAAATGTCATAGTATAGCCTTTGGTCCAACAAATGTCATAGTATAGCATGTTCCTCAACAAACGTCATAGCATAGCCTTTGGTCCAAAAAACGTCATAGTATAGCATGTCGCTCTAAAAACGTCATAGCATAGCATGTCGCTCTAAAAACGTCATCATATAGCCTTTGGTCTTAAAAACGTCATAGTATAGCATGTCGCTCAAAAAACGTCATAGTATAGCATGTCGCTGTAAAAACGTCATAGTATAGCATGTCGCTCTAAAAACGTCATCGTATAGCCTTTGGTCTTAAAAACGTCATAGTATAGCATGTCGCTCAAAAAACGTCATCGTATAGCCTTTGGTCTTAAAAACGTCATAGTATAGCATGTCGCTCTAAAAACGTCATAGTATAGCATGTCGCTCTGAAAACGTCATAGTATAGCATGTCGCTCTAAAAACATCATAGCATAGCATGTCGCTCTAAAAACATCAGTGCATAGCAAGTCGCTCTAAAAACGTCATAGTTTAGCCTTTAGTCCACAAAATGTTATGTCCTGGCTGTCTGAAGTAGGTGAGGAGCAACACAAAAACAGTCCAAACGCTGGTT
Source organism: Amphiprion ocellaris (assembly GCF_022539595.1). Lineage (NCBI taxonomy): Eukaryota > Metazoa > Chordata > Actinopteri > Pomacentridae > Amphiprion > Amphiprion ocellaris. The sequence continues at coordinate 26,882,251 of NC_072783.1, forward strand.
TCCAGAGGGTTAGACAAGTATTTATTTGAAAGAGTAAGTTTATAACAACACAACATGTGAGGGGGTTAAAAGCAAATGGGTGTTAGTAAAATAAAAATAAACAGAACTAAAAGTGAACTTCATGTTGACATTGATGGGCATTCCAACCAGGAACAAAGTAAAAGATAATTAAAACCCAATAACACGCCGCAGTAGCACCCTAAACTAAAACTACCAATGGGTTCCCTGTTTTCCTTTCTGAACAATTCAAAGGTCCCTCTCTATCTCCCCACACATCCACCAACCACTGGAACACATCTCCAAAGTTCTGCCGGGCCAGCTCAGCTTCCCCTCAGAAGAAGTGGCGCCACCTGCCAGATGAAGGAGCCTTTTGAGAGGCAGCTGGCATCGTGATTGGACTGTACTTTGGTCTGTTCCAATCCAGCTTCAGCTCCAGAGACGGCAGGCGGGACGAGTCAACGGAGGCCGGGTGGACGAAGTCATGCAGCTGAGTACAATCCAGAAAACAACAGAGGAGGAGTGCAGGGCCAGAACAAACAGAGTAGCATCGTATGTCTCTTAGAAAACATCATAGTATAGCCTTTGGTATGAAAAAAACGGCATCATATACATTGTATATTGTACAAATAACAAGTGAAAGCAAAGAGACATACATTGTAGAATTGTAGTAATTGTGGGCTGACTGATTTATTGATTATCGGTATTTTATTTTTTACTGATTTACAGTAATAAATACATTTAAAAATGGTGCTACTTTGGCTCTGAACCTTTATCTACCTGTGGTCGCTCTGTCTTCTGGAGTGATTTGATTGGTTATACGTCACGAATAAAACTCCTTTAACATCTGTAAACAAAACAAAAACGTATCAACAAAGTTTTCTGTTAGAGTTTGTGTTCTTCTAAGTTTAACTCCAAGGTTTGAAATACTTTTATTTACTGCAAATGAATATCTACTCCAAATGTCTCACTAATAATCATTATCAGCCTTAAAAAGCCCACAAAACACCCCTCTATACTCCACCACACTTAGTACAGTCCGGTTCCCCTTCTATAAATCTGCTTGGAATCGTCCTCTTCCTGTTTGTCAAAGTGGCCTTCTACCTGGACAGGTTTTGTTGGAGCTCATGCAACAAACATTTTGGGTAACTGCACTTTAATATGGATGGATGACACTGAATTAGAGTCTGTTTTAATGAGACTGAGTTCAGATGTGTAGCTCTGTCATTAAATAAGAAATTATTTCCCAGAATTCACAGAGAAAAGTCTGAAATGTTTGCTAGGTAGCGTCCCACATGTTCTTTGGCTCAGCTAAAGCTAACTCTCCAACTTCTGAGTTGCTTGTTGTTAAAATATCTTGCTAGAGGTGCTGAAGCTCAGAAAGTCTGAGATGTTTGTTCAAAATAAGCTCATTCTCAAGTCTGATCTGAACTGTCCTCTTTTGTTTGAACTTTCCCTAAACTTAGGAGTTAATGACAGAGCAGAACATCCAGACTCAGTCTCATTTATGTAGAGATTAAACTTCAGTGTCATTCATTGATGTTAAAGTGCAGTTTTTCAAATGTTTCTTGCACATGCTGCTGACCAAACCAGTCCAGGAGGAAGACGATGTGAAGAGAAAGCTCCAGAGGATGAATATCACACATTTATGTTGGAAATAAATGTCCTTTAATTAGACATTGTCATGCAAAAGTTGTATTTCCCTTTAATGATGTTCAAATCTTTGTTGTGTTTTGTTGATCTTGGTTTCTAAATGTTTTCTGACACGCGGCCCCAAAGATTAAAACCTTTTACTGCTCACAAGCTGCAACAATTCACACATTATCAACTATCTTTCTGACTAAACTAAGATAAAAAGTGAAAAACTGTCTGATTCCTGCATCATGAATGTAAATCTTTTTGGTTTTTGTGACGGTAAACTGAATATATTTGGGTTTGACATTTTATAAACCAAAACAAGAAATGAATTACTGGAGAAAACAATCAACAGATTAATGGACAAAGAAAATGTGTTTTCCAACATATATGGCTGAATTACTCCAACATTACAAGATACATACAATTTGAATTCAATTTTATTTATATAACGCCAATTACAGGTCAAATTGTCTCAAGACACTTTATTTTGATATTTTTTGTCATATTTAAAATATGACAAAGTAAGAAATTTAAACTTCTTGACTAATCCAATTTATTATTTGGTTTTTAAGAGACTAATTGACAACTAAAATAAGTTTCTCCACTAAAACTAATAAACATGAGGTCAAATAGAAGGAAGAGTTTTAAATACTGCAGTCCCATGACGACAAGAATAAAGTTTGTCAACAAAAACTAAATCTGCTGATGGATTCCATTAAAGTCCTAATAAATGATAATAAAGTGTGATACTAAAGGTTTGTGGTGCTAAAAATGTCCAAGTAAAGATATCAAGTTGAACATCTGGATGGAGGTTGATAAAAGTTGACCTTCCTTCATTTCTCTGAAGCGACTCCATGGATTTTATGGATGGTGGTTAAAGACCTGCTCTTCTAGTGGTCTTCCATCTAGTCGCTGTAAAAAGTCAGTCTTCAACACCGACTTCAACACCTCTTCATGACAACTTGTTCTGCCTTCGACCTGGTGGAAACTCCAGAAACTCGGGAAAACCTGTGGAGACTCGAAGAACTCGTGGACTCGAAAAACTCGTCGGGTGGGGGAAGGTGTGGTGGGCCGTGGGGGGAGTCAGGGCGGAGAGTAGGCGGGGAGGTGGGTGGTGGCCTCCCTCTCTCCTCCCCCACCCACCTCCCCGCCTACTCTCCGCCCTGACTCCACCCAGACTCCGCCTTGGCTCCACCCATGTGGTCACACAGAAACTACGATGCCAAAGGGAGGACGAATTTATTTCTTATTATCTGATCTGTAGCTCAGTGAGTTAAGGACTTGCCTATGGAGCTGCAGGTCGCTGGTTCAAGACCAGACACTTCTTAAATTTTCTCAATATCCTGACAAAGACAAAGAAAGAAAACTGCCACTGGTGGGTCTTGAACCTGCGACCCTCCACTCTGTAGTCTCTCCTCTTATCCCCCTGAGCTATTTGCTCAGATACTAATTCTTCTTTTTTTTGCGCATTTATCATCTATTTTTTCTCATTTTCGAGTTTTTTTTTAACTTGAGTCTCGACTCGACCGTTTTTCTCAGGAGGCTGGACTTTTGCCTTTGTGCTGGAGGGTGGAACCCTCAGTTCCAAGACTTTCCAAAGCCTCCACACCTCCCGAGTCCTCAGGACCTGAGCTTTCACACAGTCTGAGGGCTGAAATTTTCGAAGTCCCACAGTAGTTCTCTGTTAGATTTAACTTTCAGACAGTCCAAGGACTGATATCTTCCAAGTTCCTCAGTAGTTCTCTGTTAGTTTGAACCTTCAGACACTCTAAGGGCTGAAATCTTCCAAGTCCCACAGTAGTTCTCTGTTAGTTTGAACTTTCAGACAGTCTGAGGACTGAAATTTTCTAAGCTCCTGAGTAGTTCTCTGTTAGTTTGAACCTTTCAACAGTCCAAGGACTGATATCTTCTAAGTTCTTGAGTACTTCTCTGTTAGTTTGAACCTTTCGACAGTCTGAGGGCTGAAGTTTTAAAAGTTTCTCAGTACTTCTCTGTTAGTTTGAACCTTTAGACAGTCTGAAGACTGAAATTTTAAAAGTTCTTGAGTAGTTCTCTGTTAGTTTGAACTTTCTGGTTAACAGAAGCCTTAAAACTTGTGACCATGAGTCTTGATTTCACATTTAGATCATCCATCTGAGTTCTTCTCAGACTTTCACCTGTGGGTTTTTTAGAAATCCTCAACAAACTTTGATTCTCTTCACTGAACAGTAAAGTTTGTGGAGATCAGAAGGTAACATTAGTTTGATCAATGCCTTCAACTACTAGTAGACTTTATCTGGAAAGCAGTTTTCTGAAATGAGTTCTTAGTAAATCTGTCCACAATCAAACCAAGAACATAGAAAGAGGAAATGTTTGAAGAATCATTTTATTGTCTCTTCTGTTTAATTTGATCTTCTAAAGTTTAACTGGTGTCTTTTCAAATGTTTTGTCTTTAGTTTGATTCTTCTTAAATGTTTAGTTTTGCTCTTTTCTCACCTTTTATTCTTTTCTAATTCTGATTTGATTTTGAAATGTTTTCTCTTTTTAATGTTTAATTGTTGTTTTTTCAAATGTTTTATAGGCTTGTTTGAAAAATGTCCTTTTCTTTCCCAATGTTTAATTTTTCGATTAAATCTTTGTTCAGGTTTTTCTTTTTTAAATGTTTTACCTTTTAATGTTTGATTTTCTTTTTAAATGCTTCATTGTATTTTGTTTGATTCCTATTAATTCCTAAGTTTTATTGTCTTTAAGATTTAATTTTTTCATTAAACATTTAATTTTTTAATTAAATATTTTGTATTTTTAAAGGTTTAATAATCTAATTAAATGTTTTGTATTTTTTAAATGTTTAGTATTCTTCTTGTTTAATTGTATTTTTTAAATGTTTAGTATTCTTCTTGTTTAATTGTATTTTTTAAATGTTTAGTTATCTAAAATATTTCATCTTTAATGTTTCATATTTTTGTTGAAAAATTTAGTTTAATTTCATAATTACATGTTTTGTATCTTCTGCTTAATTATCTAATTTATCTTCTGTTTAATTATCTAATTAAATATTTTGTCTGTTTAATATAATTTAATTGTATTTAATGTTTAATTTTCTTTTTAAAAGTTTTATTGTATTAAATGCTTTTTTCCCTTTGACTTAATTGCTTTTTTTAATGTAGTTTCTGTAAAAAAAATTTCTGTCAAAATTTTAACCCCAACCATAAAAATGAAACAAACTCTTAAATCACAATGAAAATACTTCTGTTGTCACAATCATGAGTTAGTCAATTATTCAGTTTATCAATTCAGCTTTATTTGTTTAGCGCTTTTCACACAGATGACAACACTAAACAAGGAAAGACAAAAAACTATTCTAAAACTATGACTAAAACTCCAAAACATTTTTTTAAAAAAAGATTTAACATAGTAATAAAATATGTTGTGTCCAGGGGATGGAGGGAGTTTATTGAAGTCTTCTTGGGCTCACATCACTTAAAATATAAACTTGATATTTAGTCTAAGGAAACTGCAGAGTGACAGAAGAACCAACAATATCTCCTGTTTTCTCCTTTAATGAGTCGACTCTTCTTGTGCTTTCAGACCAAAGAACTACAGACTCTTCACAACCTGCTCAAACTCTTGGTACAGGATCTCACCACACGAGTCAAGAAGGTTTCCGTCTCATTTCTACTCTGAAGCTCACCTTCTCCTGCTCAAACTGCTGATAAATGTTTCTGCTGCTCTAAAGTCTGCTCTCCAGAACTTCATAAAAACTCTCAAAGTCTCTTCTGCTGCAGGTTGCTTTGTAGAACTGTTGCAGAAAACCTCACTAAACCACATGGAGGGGCCTCAAGATAGTCGTCCAAATGAAACCATACAAAAACCAAACTAGCACAACCCAAACGCTAAAGTCTCCTGCAGCCTACCAGAGAACCTCTGAGAACAGAGAATCAGGACAGGAACTCTTACCTTCTGGACAACCAACGCTGGTGTTCTTAAACAAGAATACAGAATGTGTCTGACCAAAAACCTCTAAAGACTCACTACAGCCAAGATAAAGACACAACTCAGCTGTACCAAATCCACTAATCACTGCACACATTAGCACCATGTGCTAACTGTGGCTAAAGAACCACATTTACCAAGACAACTATCCAGTACAAAGCCCTAAAACACACCAAGAAACACATTAAAGACGATTTTACTGCTGGAAGCTGCAAGCCAACACCTAAAGAACTAAAGCAACGGAGCCAGACCCGGTTCAGTGGTCAAGAGAAGCAGAGGAAATGTTTGCCTGCAGCTAAATAAAGCAGGAAGACACTGAGCTGCTCAGGTGTTCCTGATAACACCAAGCAGCCACCTGGACAGCCAATAGGAACACAGCTTACTGGAAGTCCAGAGGGCTGGGTTAGTGAAGGAAATTTAGTTTAAAGTTGAAGCAGAAAGTTAACAAAGAAAGTTGAAAACCACCTTCTGATACCTGAAATCTCTGTTTTCACACAAAGAACACCTGAACATGTCAAACTAGTTCCATAGTAGAACCATCACTGTAAAAACGTCATTAGTATGGTGTGTTGTTCAAAAAACATTATGACCTGACTGTCTAGGGTCGCCGAGGAACAACACAAAAACAGGACAAACGCTGGTTTCCAGGGGGTTAGGTGGCTATTTATTTGAAAGAGGAAGTTTACAACAACACACTGCATGAAAAGCCAGATTATCGACCCTGTGAATCACTGAAAACCTACTACCCACCCACCCCACCTCCTCACCCCCAGTCACACACAATAATAATGCTTATTATTATTATTAATATTTTAATAAGACATTAATAAATATGGGCCATATAGTGTATAATTAGTTAACCTGCATACTTGTTATTGTTATCCAATGGGCTATCCTACAATCAATGACATTAATTTATTGGAAGGGAAAAAATATGACATGTTGAAAAAAAAATTTTGACCAAGTTCATCCCTCACTCCAGGCTGGTCTCAAGCATCAGCTCTGGCTTAAAATGTTTTCTGGCTGCTGCCGTGTTGTACTTCAGTGGCTTCAGTCTATCAGACCGCTGTCCATTGTGAAAACGCCTGTGATGTAGAGCTGTGTACTTTACATCAGCCTCCAGCCTGTAGGGCTGCACACAGGTTGGCTAGCTCCTGGCTGTGGAAGGATGGAGGCCGTACTATCCATCCACGCACCCCGTCAACGCTGCCGTCCTCCTCATCTGACATCGTCAGCTGTGATGCCCTTCCAGAAGTCCTCTTCATCTGGAGCAAGGACTGTCTTCCTGGCATCCAGCAGCTGTGAACACAATCAGTACAGGAAATCAATACATTTAATAATTTAACAGAAAAATAATGTCATAGTGACCAGCAATACTATTCTAACCACATTTTGTATAAAACACAATGTAATGAATCAAACTAATATCTCTTACCCTCTTTCTTCTCTGGTGACTCGGGGCAGAAGACTTCATGGCCTCCGCCTGATCCGCCATGTTGGGTTGACTGTAGCGGTAGTTCCTCCGTAGAGTTTCAAAATGCTTTTTACAATCAGCTGGAAAACAGTTAAATGAAGCCGTTATTAGCTTTATTATTATTTCCTGCTATTTTCAGCTATTGTTAGCTTTTATTGCTGTTGATGAAATCGAAAAATTTAGAACAATTTTAAACAGGATACTTACATAGAAGGACGTCTGTCTCCACATCCTCCACATCTGGACTTCAGCCAAAGTTTTAACTAAATATGTCCTGACTGTCTCATTGTGAGGTGAGCCCAGTCTGTGAAAATAAATCAGAACATTCATTTACTACTCACAGCAGAATAACTGCAGAGTTAACTGTAAAGTCATTTAAAACAGTTTTAAATTAGCAGACAATTTGAATGGATGCATGAATTGTTTACAATCTACAGTACAACAATTTGCGTGCATTCAGCTGACAAAGAATTATTATACATGCTTACAGTAAACATTTTTCTCACAAAAAAGAAACGAAAAAGAAAAAAGAATAAACAGTCTCACCCTTGTTCCTAAAAGTACAAAAAGGCAAAAATAAAGTCACGTTTGTTAACAACGGAGGATGGAGGACTACATGCTATCACTGCTTAACGTTACCAATTCAGAGCATTGTGCTAAAACTCACTAAAAATATCCTACAAATGGAATATATTCTTACCGCAATTTTAGGACTGTGCTCTCCTCTTTTCCGCTGAAATTCCTCGCCGCTGGAGAAAGTGTTTAATTTGGCTTCCATGGCGGCTATCCTCTCCTCCAGCTTCTGCTCCAGCTTCTCCTCCAGCGGTCCTCTCTGGCCAGACAGCCGGCTGATAACGCTCAATAGTTTCTTCTCAGTGTCTGTCGCGGGTCTGACTGGAACCAGTCGGTCATGTCCAGGCTGTTCTATGCGAGGAGTTTGTGGTGAGTCGGAATGGCGATACCGGGCCGCCATTGTAGAAACTCACAAAGACGACTTCTTTGTCTGTTCGTGTATCGCGCGGTTCTTGCGAGACGACGCGTGTGATTGGACGAGCAACTCTAACGTGATGACGTCAGTGACGCAGCATTCCTTAAAGTAACATGCCGACTTCTCCAGGTCAACAGATTTTCTCTATGCCTGCAAGATGAACTTCTTTGATCAAAAGAAGAAAAGGCTTTGCCCTTTACTGTGATGCCTCTGTCATATCATCCTAGATGAGCTTGATCTACACTACCAGTCAAAAGTTTGGACACACCTTCTCATTCAGTACATACATACATATGGAATTATGTTGTAAACAAAAAGAGTTAATATTCAGTATTAATCTCAATGTATAAATAATACAAATAAATAAAAACCATTGAATGAGGTGTGTCCAAACATTTGTCTGGTAGTGTGCATGCAGTGTTGATAATGTATCATCAGATGAACCCTGAACACTGTAACTACAGTTGATCATTTTGCCATTTCATGCAAACTTGTAACATATTTGAATGACAGATTTAGAGCAGAAAGGTCAGCATATGTACAGAACTGATCAAAATCTTAAGACCAGTTGAAAAATAGCTAGAATTTACCTTTTGCACATTTGGATCTCAATGAGGTTTTAAGTAGCGCTACAATATGCAAAAGCAAGAAGGGGGAGTGAGACAAAAAGCACTTTGAAAAAGTAATTTATTGAAAACAACAAGTAAACTGAAATAGGCTGTTTATCAGCTGATCAAAAGTTTAAGACCATCGCTCAAAAAAATTACAAAAAACTCTCCAAACCAGAACAAAAAATGTTCTCAGTAGGACTCAGTAATGAGTAGCTCCACCGTTCTTGTTAATCACTTCAAAAATTGGTTTGGGCATGCTTGATGCGAGTGTTTCCAGGAGGCTGGTGGGAACATTGCTCCAAGTGGTGAAGATGGCTTCACGAAGGGCATCAACTGTCTGGAACTGATGGCCATTTTTATAAACTTCCCTTGCTTTCCATCCCCAAATGTTCTCTATGGGATTTAAATCAGGGGAACATGCGGGATGGTCCAAAAGAGTGATGTTATTCTCCCTGAAGAAGTCCTTGGTCAAGCGAACATTGTGAACTGCAGCGTTGTCCTGTTGAAAAACCCAGCTGTTACCACACAGACGAGGGCCCTCAGTCATGAGGGATGCCTGCTGCAACATCTGCACGTAACCAGCCGCCGTTTGACGACCTGCACCACCTGAAGCTCCAGTGTTCCACTGAATGAAAAAGCACCCAGATCATGATGGACCCCCCTCCACTGTGCCGGGTAGAAAACATCTCAGGTGGGATCTCCTTTTCATGGAAGCCATCTGGACCGTCAAGGTGAAATTTTTTCTCATGAGAGAATAAAACTTTTTTCCACCTTTCAATGTCCCATGTTTGATGCTCCCTGGCAAAGTCTAAAAGCGCAGTTTTGTGGCGTTGTAAGAGACGAGGTCTTTGAATTCGTTTTTTGTTTTTGAAAGCCTTTTCCCGCAGATGCCGTCTGATGGTTATCGCGCTGCAGTCGGCACCAGTAAGGGCCTTAATTTGGGTTGAGGACCGCCTTGTGTCTTGACGGACAGCCAATCGGATCCTCTGGCTCAGCCCAGGTGTAATTTTTTTGGGTCTACCACTTGACTTTTTTGTTCCATAATGCTCAGGATCTTACAAAAAATTTAGAATGACTGTCTTACTGCGTCCAACCTCAGCAGCAATGACACGCTGCGAGAGGCCTTGCTTATGCAGCTCGACGATCCGACCACGTTCAAGAAGAGAAAGCTTCTTAGCTTTAGCCATCAGGAGGGCATGACCGTGTGAATGCCTGACAGAAGATGAGAATTTTGAGCAGATTTGGGCTTTTATAGCCTGTGGTCTTAAACTTTTGATCAGCTGATAAACAGCCTATTTCAGTTTACTTGTTGTTTTCAATAAATTACTTTTTCAAAGTGCTTTTTGTCTCACTCCCCCTTCTTGCTTTTGCATATTGTAGCTCTACTTAAAACCTCATTAAGATCCAAATGTGCAAAAGGTAAATTCTAGGTATTTTTCAACTGGTCTTAAGATTTTGATCAGGTCTGTATTTGCTAGATGGTGTTTTTTAAGGAATCCATCCTTGAACCTCTGACAGAAACAAGACCAGCCATTATGAAGCAGTTCATAGCTATTAATGTCAGGTCAGAGAGTACTATATATAGACGCGTAATTGCAGGAGTTTCCAGGTTTCATCACCATCCAACAGACATTTTTATGGAAAGTCAGTAGAAGTTTGAAACTTGAGGGGAACAGACACCTCATGTCCATCATCATTTCTACCTGTTGAGGGCATTGCTGGAAGATGTGTGGTAAACACATGCACTGTACAGGAAAGCAACATAAGAGAAAAGGTGACTGTAGTCATGCTGCTCTGCATGGTGTTTGAGATTTAGGATTTTGACAGTGTTGAAAAGTGCCTGTGATGTGCTTTTATTTACTTTTATAAAAGCTGTTTGAACCCTGATTCAAATAAAGTATAAACAGTATAGTTTTGTTTGTGTGTCCTTTTTCTCTTAAAAAAAACTAATGCAAGTGTGAAAAGTCAACCCCGACCCCTAACCCCCCTAGCTTACACCTCCAAACCCACCAGCCCCCCTACCTTACACCTCCACACCCACCACTCTGATTTGCATTTGTATAGCTCACAGCATTTTCACTGACACTGGAAAGCTCCCCCCCGGGACATCAGCCGTCCACGTTAATTCCTGGCATTTCTCGGTAGTTTTTTGTGCTGCCTGCAAATTGCAGTTCACTGCCATTAACTTGAAATTCCACGGAAATGTTCAGTGCTGTTTACAGACAAAAATCCCTACTTTCATGCAGAACATGTGAGCAGAAAAATCACAAAGTCTGTCTTTAGTTCAGCTGAAAATATCAATTTTTGTCTTTTTTATTGACCAAAATTTTCAGGAAGTAGATGAAGAATAATTAAAGCTCTCATGTAGAAGTCCAACTTATTTTGGATCCTTGTGGAGAGTTTAATCTTAGAGTTTGTCAAGTTGTTGAGTTTTTAGAGTCACGTGGATTGCTTTGACATTTAATAACTGAGTCCTGAAATAAAATTACAGTTGTGGATTTCTGTCATTTAGTCTGGACTAAACAAATAACAGCAGCATAAATCTCAAACGTCATTATGAGGAGTCTGGATTGAGGTTTCTCACATGATAATGATCAAAACATGAAATTTGGGTTGGTTTAAAGGAATATTCCACCTTAAATCTTTGAATGTTGACCTAAAAGATTGGTTTCAGGATGTATTCCACCTACAAGGTCCTCACACACCCACCTTAAAGGAACATTCCACCAAAAATCCTTGGACATGCACCTAAAATGTTGGTTTAACCGAGTATTCCATCCAAATTCCTCAGAGACCTGAGGGGCTGGTTAAAAGGAATATTGTTCACACATGTGGCTGAATAGGAGGCTGTCCAATCAGATTCGAGGTCTTCACTCTGTAGGTTGTTCGGTGAGACTCTTGGACCTCCATCAGCAATAATTTCCAAGACATTTATTTTAAAAATGATGTCCTCGATTAGTAAATCCCGTTACAAGAATATCAGGGTCTGCTTATTTCATCCCGGATTTTAAAATTATAAAGCTCAAGCGACTGGCTGAGCGGGTGTCGGTGTATACAACAGAGTTTGTTGCCATAATATGGGCTCTACGGTGGGTGGAGGAGGTCAAGCTGAGGAGGGTAGTCGTATGCTCAGACTCAGCTTCAGTCCTAATGACTTTGAGAGATAACAAGCCAGGGGCCCGACCAGACTTGGTGGTGGAGCTCCTCACTCTGTTGTATAGAATTGAGCAGGCTGGAGGCATGATAGGGTTTCTGTGGGTGCCCGTCCATATTGGGGTAGAGGGTAATGAGATGGCAGATATGGCGGCTAAAAGGGCATTAAGGAGGGATGTTGAATTGGCTGTGGGCATCGGGATATCTGAATGTCGCTCCATCATCAGGGATGTCATTACAACTCAGTGGCAGAAGCAGTGGGAGAATGGTGAAAAAGGACAGCATTACTTCTCAATACAAAATAGTGTAAAGGCAGACCAGTGCTACCTTGGACATGAGCGAAAACACTCTGTGTTAATGACAAGACTAAGACTTGGACACTGTGGACTGGCATGGGATTTAGCTAAAATCGGCAAACATAAGGACGGATTATGTGGAGCCTGCGGGAAACAGCAAACTGTGAAACATCTGCTTATGGAGTGCAGCCTGTTTGAGGAACAAAGAATACCGTTATATGCCAAGATGTCACATGAGGGAATGGAATCAATCACAATGAGGAGTCTCCTTAATCCCAGAGAGAACCAGGCAAGGACGGTGAACGCAGTCCTTCACTTTATCAACTCCACAGGATTACATCTTTGGAAGTAGGAATGATCTGAATTCTGCATTCTCTCCCTGACCTGCGAGAGGCAGCAATGTGCCGCAAGGCATCCAGCCTGCCGGAAATTCATAAGAGGAAGAAGAAGAAGTGAATCCGGTTATTGAAATAGGAACAAACATACGCCGGAACCATGTTTACGACACACAGGGGATCAGGGGAATCTTGAGGCTGCGACACACAGGGATGTAAACATCATTCAAAGCTGCCGCGGATTGTAAACACTTCAGTTGTTTGAGTATTTTATGTCTGTAAACACAAAACACTAGCGTATCGAACATAATGCACTTCTAACGGCTTTCCTGAATTTCCGGTTACACGTCACTGACACTTCGTTTAAAATGGTAAGTCAACGATCAGATGTGACCTACATGTGATTAAAACAGTAAGGTTAAGGTTCTGTGTTGTCAGTAGTCCTGAATATCTGCTGAGTCTCTGAAGTTAAACTGGAGAAAACAGTAAATTTACTCTCTAACGTTAACGTTGTTTAATGACTGATTCACATGTTGTAGTACATCTTAGTGCAGATTAGAAAAATAACCTCCCAGAATCTGACCAAAGTAATGATGAACATTACAGTTATTACTTTTAAATTACAGCACAGATAAGCTGGATAATAAAATCCTCTCCTCTAAAGCTAAAGCGACTACAGGCCTTTCTGTCTTTCAGTGCTTGATAAACTATACATGACAGAGGAAATCCTTCCAGGGATACTTTAAAATGAACCTCTGCTGTTGATGCTTAATTAAATGTTCATCAGTGATTAATCTTTAGTGTGAAAATTTTACTTTGCCCCTGTATTTTTTTTTTTTAAATGTAGGTTGTTAAAGACATTAAAGGATGGTTTTCTTGTCAATGAATTTAAGGTTTAATTGACTGGAATCTTTCAGTCAATGTTGTGTTTCTTTCAGTTTGAAATACCTCGATTTAATTAATACAGCTCAGTCAGTTACATTTTATATTATTAAGAATTCTTATTCAGTTTAACACTAGATGATGTATCAGTTCATTGAGTATTTCAGAGCCAGTTTTTTCTTTTCAATTGTCTGTATTTAAAGTGATATTATTAAAATATAATTGCAATGAAACAGCAGCAAAATAAGAAATGACCAAATATACAAAGGAAGTGCAGCTATTTTAATATTTAAAAAAAGATCTATCAGTTAGAACATGGTTAAAGTGCAGCTTAAGTTAAGTTAAGTTAGCAAAACTATGGACAAGTAGCTTCAAATTTACCTCGCAGACATAAAAGCGGTTTCGGCCATCTCATCTAACTCACAAAAGCACACAATCCAAAATGTGTTACTGTTCCTTTAAATTCCCAATTCTTACTATGCACAACAACAATAAATGTGTCGTGAGAAAAATTAAAATCTCATTCCCGGTTTTCCAGTCACTTGGTCTGACCACAAGACAGTTTTCTGACGATTTTCAATTTGCTTAAAAAGCTTTTAGCTAATTTGCCTACATGCTCTAATTAAGTTTAGCCGAGGAATTAGAAGGCCAGAGGCTGATGGATTGACTGATGGACTGGATGAAGGATAATGACAACCCTACTTCCCTTTTCCACTGTGTCACCATATTCTGTTTCCTCCGCCCCGTCCCGCTCCACCACCACTTCACCGCCTCCAACACTGACTGCTGTTTATCGACTCCCTTCTTCTTCCTGTTTGTGGTACTAAGAGGCTGAAATTAGATCTGCATCGGCGAGGATTTGAGATAAATTGGGCAGCGGATCGGTCCTAACTCGATTTGCTGTTGGTTTCTGAGGGGCGAGAGGAAGATAGTTGTGCGTGATGCAGCAGATAGGAACAACACGGAAAAAAATTGGGCATGTGTTCGTGTTTTGGGTGCAGGGTGTGCTGCTTTTATTGACTTCTAGTGATGAGAAAAGCTGCATATTGTGATGAGACAGCACAGCAGTTGTGCATGAAAAAATTTAGAGAGCTTTGAGTTCATTGACCAACTCATTTGGAGAAGAATATTGCCAGCGTCAGGGATCGCCTACCTGGAATCACCACTCTGCCGGGCCTCATCCCAGGCTGTATGCTCCTCCACTCGAGCTCCGTCGGGTTGGCCCAAATGGCTGCAGCACACAGGGGTAATCGGCCGCTCCCATTACAACTCCCAGGGGAGGAGAAGGGTTTGCTCCTTAGCTTCTTTGTACGTTTAGGAGTTTGGGGTGTGGATCGCACTCTTTTCACTGTCCTTCTTTGATCTGACTCCAATCCCCGACAGCTGACACCGTGGCTGAACCTGACACTCGGCGCTGCCTCTGTAGAAATCTGGAATGGGACGAGGAGAATGGGACTGAGAGGCTGAATGCCAAAGTATCTGTTGTTTTGTGTGCCAGACAGACACGATGACCCTCTTGGTTAAACTCAGCACAAGAGGTCATGGCCTGTACTGAAGAGGAGAGAAGCCCTGAGGGTAAACAAGTGTCCCCCGACGTTTTGTCACTTTCATTTGGTCACTTAGACACAGAAAATATAACTGACATGGTGGCGATCTGGGACTGTGTATCTGTATTTGCATTAGTATAACCATGAACCAATCAGGGCAGTTTTAAGAAGATGGAGGAGAGGATTTCCATTTTCATTGAGAGATATTACTGTAACTTGTGATGGACAGACAGACTCACAAAGTAGATCCTGTGATTGTTGTGGTGAATATAAGCAGGTTTAGCCTTTATCTTTAGACAAGTAATTAAATAGATGCTCAAAATGTTAGCTAATATTGACAAGGATCAGTCATGTTTTATCCTCAATTTAATCCTCTGACCTAACAGTTTTTTGGCACTTTTTTTTGCCCCAGTCACGTTTTTACTCACAGTGAGATCATTTTTCACTGCTATATAAACTCCTACATCTCTATGGAAACAGCACAGTCATGGCTAGAAAACCGCTCCAGTGCTGCTGAAGGTCACAGTCTGATGAAGCCAACAGAACCACATCTTCTGCAAAAAGCAGAGATGCGATCCTGAGGTCCCCAAACCGGACACCCTCCTCACCCCAGCTGCGCCTTAAAATCCTGTCCATGAACACCACAGACAGGATCGGAGACAAGGGACAGCCCTGGCGGAGTCCAACAACCACTGGAAACGTGTCTGACTTTGTGCCGAGTATGCGGACACAGCTCTCACTTTGGTTGTACAGGGACTGAAGAGCTTGTATCAACGAGCCCGGTACCCCATACTCCCGCTGTAGCCCCAACAGAGCCCCTCGGGGGACATGGCTGTAGGCCTTCTCCAGATCCACAAAACACATGTAGTCAAGTTCCCAGAGTTGTTAACAGTAGGAAAATGATTTGTGGTGATGGGAATAGGAATAGTTGTTTATCAAGTGTCTGTGTTCAATATTCCCACCATTCAGAAGGCGATTGATGACTGAAATGTCACAAATACAACCCCGGATCTAGGATTGAAAATTCTCAGCTCCTGTCTGGACCAGAGAGAATGCACTGTTCAAATTGACCTAACATTTGCCTGTGGCTCACTGTGTTTGCTGTTATGTTTGAGTGAACCAAAGACACACAGAAGATGTTTAAATACATTATTCTGACATGGAGTGAACAGTTTTGACAGGTGTATTCCTCCTGGAGGGATGTTTCAGAGAGAATCTCAGGTCTGTATGGCTGGTCCTCCACAGGTGCTGCTGTTGGGCCCCACCAGCTTTAGCTGCAAAGCTCTGCTATTGGCTGATGGAGGCAATCTGAGCCTCTCTGAATTAAAATTAGATAAAAGGCTTTTAAGCAGTGGCTACCCAAAAAAATCCCTCGGGATTCACAGGGGTGTCCAAAGACATTTGTTCCTGTATTTCTTGTGTGATGAATCTATTGTCTTGAAGTCAATCTCCAAACAAGGTGTGTTTGTCTCTCTGTTTGTGCTTAACTGAGCTTATGGGGACTTTCTGCTTTCCTAGAAACACTCAAAAATAGTCTTACCGATTCACAAGATCCTCTACACAGTTTTGCAAGCATCACAAACAGACAAGCTGCAACACATTTTGCCTCAGGTCTGCACTAAGACTGATGTGGATCGAACGGGAGGCCGTCTGTCATCACAGACCATGAACATACCTGAACAATACAGTGGAAAGAACCTGTGTGAAGCCATAATCTGTCTTTCTTTAATGGAAGGACTGTTACTGTGAAGGATTGGTGCTTCGGGAAATTTTGAGGCACACTTTAAACCCCTATAGGTACATTTCAAATGCTATTTTCCATAATTTGTAATCTGTGACAGATCAGGAGTTTTTTTTCTTTTCCGTCTCTCTTGCACAATGGTTTTCTTTATTCGCAGAATGCTATTAAACACTCTCTTACCATGATATCAGTATCCTTATTGGGTTAAAAAAAAAAAAAAAAAAAACCCCACACACACAGGGATGGAGTACCAAAACCCACAGGCTGTCTCTTTCTTGGATGTCTAGATAAATGTGGGAAAAGGTCCATGTCATACTAGAGAGCTGTATTATCTTTGGAGTATAATAATCTGCTCCTGTGTCCTTTTCCACATCCACAGTGCAACATTACATCACTCCTTTATTTAGAGGCCATATCAATGTGACATCATGACCATCACTCTATACCTGCATTCACCACAGAGACGGGTAGCTCGGATTGAAACTCAAGCCGGTGTATTATATGAGATGCAAAACATCAGCGCTTGTCCTTGGCTATTCTGAAGACTAATCAGATTTCGTGGAGCTGAATATGGGGACATAGTTTCAGTTTCCTGTATGTTCTATGCTATCTATACAGCCCAGACAGCAGATCAGCCTGTTGCTCACCATGTTTTGGCAAGAAATGTCCAATGTTTGTCAGTTTTTAGAAATATAAAATAGGGATAACAGCTAATCCCATTTGGTGAAAACCCATTTTTATTGTGTTTTGTGGTTGTTATGAGCTGGGAAGTGTAAAATTAAAGTTAGATATATTCATTTCTTCCATTCCTCAAGTCCCTCCACAACTAGGTAGCCTCAAAATGGTACTAACTGTTTTGGATTTGATCCAGGTGCTATGTAACACCAAACTAACCAACAGTCGTCCAGCTCAAACAGCTCATTGATTTTCAGAGCAAAACAGTCCTTAACCCAGAGGTTATACAGTCATAGTGAAATGAGCCATCTTTGCAGTATTTGAAGCTGAAAAACTGATAAACAAACTGTGGAGACGTGGCGTTTTCATTAATTTGTTGTAAAAGAGGCATAATATTGTACATTGCAAAAACTCTAAATCTTACCAAGTCTGTTTGTTTTATTTTTCATCAAAATGTCTCATCCCACTCGATTTAAGATAAATTCACTTAAGTGACATTTCAGCAAGATGGAGGGACTTGTTTTAAGACAACGCATCTTAAATGTCTCATTAAGTCAGACAATCTTCAAATTATGTTGTTTTGAGTTGTATTTACAAGAAAACTCAAAATAAGTTTAACCCTCGTGTCGTCCTGTGGGTCAAATTAACCTCTTTTAAAGTTTGAAAATGTGGAAAAAAATATATTTTCACAGTGAAACTTCTGATGTCCACATTTTCAACATTTTTGGGAAATCTTTGAACATTTTTTGGTGGAAAAAAGAAATGTTAAAAATGTTTCTTAAGAATGTTCTTAAAGGAAATATTAGACGTTTTACTGATATGTATGTAATCACTTTAGATATTTTTCTGGATTTTTTTGGCAGATTTTTACACATTTTTTGAAAATAATTACAAGAATTTTCTTGCCATTTTTTTAAAATAAAACTTTTAAGGGAAACTTTTAAGGAATTATTTGAATTTTCTTCCTAAAGGTTTTGCTAATTTTCAGAATTTTGGGGAATTTTTTTGCTGATTTTTTGGATTTTTTTCAGACAAGAAAACAACATTTATTGGTGCCCGTAAATGAAGACAGCAGGAGGGTTAATACATCTCAAATTAGGAGGCTACATGAAAGCAAAAATCAATTTTTGAGTGAAAACCTGCTAATTTTTTTTAGCATGTCTCAAGATCACAATAGCACCAACAATGAAAAGTTTTTTTGCTTTTTGCTAAATGGCAACCACTGTGGTCACAAGTTTCAGCTAATTTAATAATGGTACACTGAATTTCCATTAATTTCTCAAGATAAATTTGAGTTAGTTGCTTTAGAATCCTCACCATTAGACCACCACATTCAGCTAAAAACAGAAATGTCTCCTGGAGAGGTTAGCTGTGTGTCCGTCTTGATTGACAAAGGTACCTGAAGTATTTTGGTGTGACAGGTTTTACTGGCCAAGCCTGCCCTTTCACAGAAAAAGTCCTTTGTGGGTAACCTGTGACATCTCAGGTGTGTGTGAGAAATGCAGGTACGTAGCTGCAGCTGCAGGAGAGGACATGCTGTTAGGGTGGTTAAGTTACTGTAGTCAGCCTAGAAGCTCACAGGGCAACATAATAGTTATCACAAGGCTGTGTGTTGTGTTCACTGCCACAAAGGAGAAACTTGTGCTCATGCAGTGTTGCACAACAGTCTCTCATTCCCTTTATTCACCACAAAAGAGCACCAGACTGTTACTGGCTTTAAACCAGAACCATAACTTTCCTCAATGAAAGGCACAGATCTAGAAAATACAAGAAGGTTCTGTAGAGTTATGAAGTCAGACAAGCGCAAAACACACAGCAAATGCACAAATATATCAATCAGTCTGATCTGTATAAAGATAGAGAAGATCTAAAGGTAGACTAAAGACACATTTTACTTTTATGTTCACATGGAGCCTTGCTATATGTTGTTCTGTTCTATAATACTTACTCATGTTCTCAGTACGTCTCCTTGATGTAATGTGATTTTCTAATGACATCCAGTGAAACATAAACAATGATAAGACATAAATCATTTCATGTTAAGTGGTTCCAGGGTTTCAAGCTGCTCTTCTTTGAAACGTACAGCTGGCTCAGAGTATCAGTGTCACTCAAGCTGGGGATTTGTACCTCTAGGTGCAGATCAGGCCTGGTTGTCTCGGAGCGATTGTTACCTCGCTGTAGATCTTTTTTTCTGTTATGACATGACGGCTCTGTTGGTTCAGTGACTCACTTGTCAGGATGAGCGAACAAAAGAATCAAAGGGAGGAAACGTATAATATTCACATGAATGTGAAACGAGGCAAGTCAACTTTCTGCACACTGTTCTTTGGTTTGTTGTTGTAGTGACTAATAGAGAGATTTTCTCTTTCAAATCTCTTCCCTGGCTGTGTACTTTCTAATGGCGCAGTTAAATGTGTAATGTGGCACCTGGTAAACAGGAAGGCTTCACATGAAATGCTATTTAAACCGGCAAAGTTTTAATGGCATTTCCCCTGATTTATGTGACAAACAAATAAATCCTTTCCCCCCACCACAATGCCGCTGGAAGGAATGCCTCACCGGTTACGAGCTCCTGAAAGACGCTGTGGGGATTGTGCCAATGTGTGTTATTTTGTCACATCCTGCTAAACACATTAAAGCTGCATCATCACTGAAAATGGAATGACTGCAGACAATTAAAACCAAACGCACATTCCCACTGTTAAGATTTATCACCTGTTTTAAGGCCGCAGACAATTTATAATCCCTCAGTGAACAAGATGTTGCTTCTAAGGAATGCCTCAAGTTTTTGATCTGTCAAATAGAGAAAGCTGGGGTAGGCAGTATTTTTTGTGGCATAATTGGGCCAAAATTCCATACCAACTCCGAAGAGATTAATTAAAAGCATGCCAGACAAGAGAAGTTAAGTTGTAACTCCTTTAGAGCTGCTGTGGTGGCCCTCATTCATCTCTTGATGCACAGTCACTCATGTTTTGGCTTTTGATGTTTACGTCCAGTTGCTTTTTACTGACACTCTTAGGACTACCATCATCTGGATGACAGAGGATCTACGCAGACATATTCCAGACTAATTCCTCTGCATATTGTAATTCAAAGGAAGAAGGAATTAGACTCCAGTACCTTTCTTTGCTCTGTTTCAGGCTTTAGAAAATCTAGCCTGAGATATAACGCTTGTCTTTTTATACAGATCAGGTGAGACAATATAAAGAGTCCACGGTAGGAATAGGACTTAGTGGCTGAATGAACTGCCCCAGTCAGATGTTATCAGGGCATTGAATAGCTATTTTCACTACAGATCACTTTCATTCATATGGGCCAGTCAGGAGGCCTGATCTATTAAAAGGTAGAGTTTTAATAGATCAGAAGGTGTGTTAAAATCCATTCAGATAATTGATAAACACAAAGTAAGGTCAATAATGTAGGCAAACAATCTCCAGTGGAGTCATGGAAATGGAGTTGTGTGACATGTTTTGCATTTTAACTCAAGCCAGTTGTGATGCTGAAACTTAACTGAAGCACAGAGATTTGAGTCAAGAAATACTAACAAAATGGGTTCAGATTGGGAATGAAGTTTTCTGGCTTGCAGTCCAATGACTACATGTAGACTTTACCAGCTTTACCAGCATTAAATGGGCTGTTAAGTTCCTCGTGAACTTTACTAGAAGGTGAAAAAGGTCCCTATTGGCCCATATGTTTGGAAATGCTGTGTAATGAAAATGCTTATTAATGCTTTGATAACATCCAAAACGAGGAGTAAACAGAGGACTTCCAGTTAAAAGAGTGAGGTTTGAATCCTGTTAAGTGTTGTTTTTACTGTTGTTGTGCGTTCATCTGGTCTGAGGAGCTTAGGACAGATAAATTTTCAAACAGCCTTCTCCAGATTTCTCCCTAATGCAGCTTTAACAGGATTACAAAGTACTTGACCTTTAATGACTTTTTCACGAGTTTCTAAATAGTCTGGGAACACAATTAGGAGGTTTTTTTTGTTATTCACATCATGTGGCAGTTTAAAAAAAAAGACTATAATTCATTGGAGCCTGACAGAAATAGAGTTCAGAGAAAAGAGGGGCGTTTTACAGAGAAATATAAGCAATGCCTAATGAGGTTGGACTGTCTATCAGGAGGAGGAGAGAGCAGAGTGGAAAGGACTGGAGGAGGAATGGTATAATAGACTGATGTGGAAGGAGGTGAAAAATGGCTCTATTATAGGCCTAATAGAATTTCCCCTGCTCCCAGAGGAAAACAGAATGGACTCTCCCTCCTTCCCACTTTGCCTCTCCATCTCCCCCACTCCTCCATTTGCTCATAGCAGAGATATAATTTCATCACTCTTCACTTAATTGTGTGCGTTGCTGGCAGAGCCTGACTCTCTGTTCCAGCAAACACAGGCAGGTGGGAGAGGAGGAAGAGGAGCAGAATAATAGAACAGAGTGGGAAACCACATCACTTCATTTTTATAGATGGACAGCTTGTAAAAGCGATGGGTTACATGGTCCCCTCTGAGCAGTCAAGTGTAAACACAGCAGAACGCTGAGCGGGATCCCAGAGAAACACTTGGTCATGCAGGAGAGATTGCCAGATAGATTTACAGCAGATTTAAATATTTGTGTTGGGTTCAAGTAAATAGAAGACACAGTTAACCTTCAACACTAATGAAGACTTATGATAATCACTGCCTTATTTACAAACCAATGACTTCACCAGATGAGATTAAATGATTTTAAAAAGTGATCTGAAATGGGCTGAGTGTGTTGAATTAAGACTGAAACATTTTTTTTCTCTCTCCTGCAGGCTGCTTCTTGCATTTTTGGTGTAAAACTGTGTTTTAAAAAAAGCTTTGCATCATCTTCATTGACCCTCTTAACCTCAAAATCCACTGGTAGGTTTGAAAAGTATGTTTTCTTAAAAAAAAAAAAAAAAAAAAATATGCTGTTCATCAGAGACAAAAATGGTAAAAACAGAAGAATTGTTAGAATTTCAACTTTCCAACAGTCCTTGAACTAATCATTTGAAGTACAGTATAGGAAAGGTGACCAAATGTTAGCTTAAAATCATGACATTTCCTCAAAATTATTTTATCCTACACGTCTAATTGAGGAATTTGCCAAAAAATAAATGCTGTGCATCAGATTTTGTAAAAATAAGCTAAAACACAAATTCTAACTTTTCAGATGAACTGCCGGCAGTGTTTACACCGAGCAGAGAGGAGACAACAGAAGAGACTGAAAGCAAAGTGAAACATACTTAAATACTAAATAATAAATATAGCATGGCTCAAAAATGTCATGCAGAGGAGCAAGTGTTGAAAGATACATTCTGCACGGTGAAATATCTTTCTAGAATTGATATTCACAGAAATGTAAAAAATGCCTGGTTTGTAGAGGTTGTAACAATGTAAGTAAAAGATCTATAGTATGTAGAGTCCCATTTTTTTCAGCATTGGCAACACCTGTGAACACTTGGTGCTGGACTTTACTTTGCAGTGAAACAGGAGCAAAAAATGCACCAAAACTGTTTAGAGTTCAGAGGGTTAATGTGTGAATGTTAGAGGTGAAAACAGCCTGAATTCATCTGATACGTTTAGGAGTTCCACATTTCAAACCCATCCTTTTATATATCGTTTACAAAACAGGACAGAAATTGACACCGATCCTCCAATTCACGTTCATTTGTAAGCAAGAAAGACAAAAACTCCACCTCTATTACCTTGTCGCACGCTGACCTTTGACGTCAGAGGAGATCCGTCACCTCCGTCCTGCTGTTTGATCTCCTGTTTGAGTCCAGCATGACTAAAGAGAACACGTGTGCCTTTGTCTGGAATGACGGGCCGACTTGTTACAGTCAGTCGTTCATCATCATGAACGTCTGCTGAGGTGCTCGATGGATGTTTGTCGCTTGGTCATAAAAATGAAGATGCTCCTGACCTTTGACTTTTCAGCTCAGTGATTGCATTTTTAAAGAACGCTGCGCTAACTTGTTTGGTATGAGGCGCAAAAGTCATGAAGGTTTCATAATTGGGGTCAAACACTTGAAAATGGTTGTGAAGAAATTTCACAGCCATATACAGACTGATTCTGAGCAAAAAACAACACTGAACATGGTTGTTGAGCAGCATGCTGTGTTTTCATACTGCAGAGAATGTTTTATAGTGATATTATTCATTGTAGCCAAATACATGCTACATTTCTGAGAGGTTTAAGTTAAATATTGACTGGAATTTTTTTCCCCATAATTTTGATGGTTTGATACAGATTTTACAACCTGCTGCTATATATATTTTTTACATTTAGGTTTAGTGTCCAGCCATCTTTGAATTCTTGTGGATCTGTAGAAAAAACAGAATATAGTGTTTATAGCTGTAGGCATGCTGGTAGGAAAGTTTTGTTCCTATCAGGCAAACTAGCTTAAACTAAGCTAACTGGCAAGAAAAGCAATTTGACAGCTGGATCAGTAACTTTTATCATGCGTTTTAACTTTAACACAAACTTAAGTTGTTGAATCCTATAACAGAGTTCTTCAGGGATTGTTGCTTGTTCAGCTGTTGACTTGTGGACAGGTCTTTTCAAGGCAAAAGTTTCACAACTTCCTATTTCTGGACAGCCCTGAGGGAGATCTGTTACCACGTACTCACTTCATCCCTGAAGTGATTTGTAGAATAAATAAGCATGTTCTTAGACCATGCTGAGGCTCAGCCATAAAACTGACCATAACATGTTGTAAATTAGTCCAGTTAACTGAACAAAATCATCACCTTCGTATGTTCCCACACCTATAACTGAATTAATTACTGCTTTCTTGTGCTGTTTTTTTGCTTATTTAGAACTTTTTATACAGACACTTGGATCTATTTTTTCATACATTTTTGCCACAATCCTGATATTAAAGCTGTATTTATCAAATCTCAACTGAATGTTTAAACTTTAAATGCTGCAAATTTTCAGTAGCCGTCAGATCCATCATTTCAGTGTAAACCACATAAGGAGGTGGTCCCTTAAGAGGAACTTGTGTAAGTTTTCATCTAGATGTTAAAACATTTATACACATAAACACAGATTCTAAGTGCTGCTGCTCTACAGAGTCGACTGGAGCCTCTCAGCTTTTCTTCACTCTTTTCAACACGCAGCCAAAACTCAACCGGTCACCTAAAGTCAATGTGGCTGATCCTTTTCACCACCACATGTCACTTCAGCACACATGGTTCCCTTCACACATCCAGCATTCCTGGCTAACGACTCACTGGAGGTTAGCAGCAGTTAGCCAGGAAATGTGTTTTCCATTTGAACCACGGTTCACTTAGAAAGTGATACTGGGTGCTGGCATCGTCTCACAACCTGCTGATGCCATTTCTGATCTGAATAAGCAGAAGCAGACGCCGGTTAAAGACGGTTACATCAAGTTTAATTGGATTGGGGATGTAGAGGAGAAGGTCTTGGGTGGTTTGTATTTTGTACATGTAATATTTGACATTTTTAATCTAATATTTTACTAATACACATAGAAACAAGCAGAGTTTTGGATATAAATTCAATTAAATGTTAGTGTGTAGTATATTGCTGCTTGCCTAATATACTTTTTTATTTAAAATTATGCAAATAAGCATAATGTATAAAGCATTTATATACTATACTTAGAAAATATTAATTCTCCTTCAGAAAGGCCTTACGATTTGAAATATTAGACTAATGCTAATGCAGCTATTTGCACAAGTAAACATTACGTATATTGCGCATACAACTGTCAAGTTTCCCTTTAATATATTGTTGTTATGTTCTTTAAAATCTGTAGACACTGATTTGAGTTTTTCTAGCACTGTGTAAATTCTAACAAAAACAAAACTATTTTGACTGTAAGCTACCCCAATCCATCTGAGTATTTTCACACTTGTAACACGACCACCGAGTTAAGTCCACAGTGACATAAAACTGTGAAAGCAGTGGGAGCCAGCATGCAGGCACATGTTATTTCACGCATCATTTTTGGACTGTATCACTCAGCAAAGTCAGTTTCATTGTGTTGACAGCCTGACGGTATCTGTTATGATAGTACTGTGTTACTGTTTCTACACTGACCACACGCAATGCACCATAATTCATCCAGTCAGTTTGATGAAACCAAAGAGGAACTGATCCATTCTGTCCCACTTTTTCCCCCTTTTCAGTCCCCATCTTTCCTCCTTTCTTAACTCACTGTGCTGAAACTGGTAAAGCCTCCAGTAATCAGTCTGTCTCATTTGGCTTCAGTTTCATGTCAGAAGGACTTCACAGACTCTTGAGGGAAAATTCCCAGACCTTCTCAATCCTGAGGCAAAATACAAGAAAAAATCTGACCATGCCGTGACTGAGCATATGGAGCTTCAAATATCTACAGTGAAATGACTCAATAAATTGTAAATTATTTAAGATTTTTTTTCAAACTGAGAAGAATATTATGAAATGTTATTTTTCTCGATAAGTCTAACTGGAATGTGTTATGCTGTATTGTATTCACAAAGCTTACATTCCATAAATTGTTTCTTTTTCTCCTTTTCTCAACCTCACCCTAACCAGTCGAGGCAGATGTTTGTCCTCCTTGAGCCTGGTTCTACTTGAGATCAGGAATCTTTGGACTAGTTGGGGTTTCCATGTATAATTTTGTCGACCTCTTGATAATAATGTAAATTAGTCAGGGAGTTTGTTAGGATATATAATATTGTAGGGTCTTAACCTTTATTTTTACAGCGGTGGAAAAAAGTTTTCATTTGTTGACTTTGATACCAACAATGTTGAGAAGTGACATATTGAAACTGTCAAGAATTTAGTTTTGCTAGTTTTTTTCTGGTAAACATCAAACAAAATAACATAGATAGTTTGTATTTGTTTGTGTCTGTCTAATGCAGCCACACCTTTAGAAACACAAAAAAGATTTTTTCCACAAATATTTCATGATAATATTTGAGATTGTGTAAAGTTTTCAGGGTGTCCGAAAACTTTTTTCCACCACTGTAGTTTAGTCAGGTCAATTTGTAGTTTATTTAATATTGTAGAGTCTTTGTCGCTGAGGCTGCTGCGATGTCTGCATTTTAAAAGTGTCTGGTGTCTCTGTTCTGTTCTCCTTGCCTCCCTCCCCCTCTGCCCTCTCTTCTGTCAGTGTATCCTCCCTCTGGCTGGTTGGTTCCTCACCTGTGCTGCATTCAGCTGTCAAGCTCACCTGATCCTGATCCACTGATCGCCCTCCATACTATAAAGGCTCCACTCATCATTTGCCAGACTGTCAGAAAACCATGCTTGGTAGTGTATGGCTGATTCTCCCTTGTGTTGCTTGTTTGAGTTTTTGTTCTTGCCTCTAACTGCTCCTTTAGTGGACAGGATCACTTGTGCTCACTGGTTCTCTGTTCTACTCTTCTGGAAAAATGAGTTTCAGGGTTCAAAACTGCCTCCTCCTGCTATAAAAACACCATCTCTCTACCAGGCAGCCAGTCAGCTTCCACTCGTTCCACCCACACCCAATGAACCTTTTTACTTTCATTCTAGATTCAGTTTCTGATTTTAGGTTCATCAAAAAATGTATTTAAAAATATTAATTGATGATCTTACGGTTCAATAGCAGTTGTTTAAAATGTGCCATATAAATAAGTCGCTTGACTTTAGGGAACTCGGTTTTGCCTTTTCTTTGAAATTACTTTGTAAATCGTTGTTAGAGAACTTTGCAACTAACTAGGAAGAATGCCATTTGATCTTAAAATTATTAGTTAGTGCCCAAATGCAGAGCTAGTATCAGTAATTTGCTGTTTAATAACGTTTTCTTACAGCTCTGTTGTAACTCTAACTAACAGGAGCTAACTGGCTAAATTTGATAACATAAAAAGCTAAAAGTGGTGTTGCTATTGTCATACAATAGAATAATGAAAAATAAAAAATATGGCTTCACAGATATATAAAAACACTAAATAAAAACAGTCATGTTGAATTATGAATTAAAAAACAAATCTGCTTAAATAAATATTCCAGTAACACAAATTACAATTAAATAACATTTCATGATAATAACTTTTATAAATTTTGTATACAAGTCCAGAATCTATTAGTGAATTTATGCTTTTTACTATATATGCTCATTTACATGTTTCTACTTTCTAGTATTTATTGAGCACTTTGTGTGTCTGTACTCATATATATGTTTGTTTGTGTGTTGTTGGATCAATAGAGAGGATGACTGGATTTAAGAGCTTTATTATTCATTTTACTGCTTGTCTGCTGTAGGAATTTAGCAAATTCACATTAAGTATAGAACAGTATATGTATTAGTATACAAGGAACATTCAGTGTTTCTCACATCTGTACACTTCAGTCCTGGTTCACCGTCACTTTCATCACTGTGAGCTACATTACCAGGGCTTTTCCTTAAAACACACCCTCCAAACACAGTCTTGTACATCCCACCCCTGACCCAGACCCCAATTTACAGGATTAGTTTGTACTTTGTCTCTCAAGTGCAATATCACCACATGTTCACCTTCAATTGGGTTCACTGTACAAGCGATTCAATGTCTGTTATTCAGTTAAATCTCTAAAGAAATACTGTCCAAAGAAAAAAAAGCCTCCGTGTTCAGCTGACAGGAGGACAGATTCTAAAGATGTTTACTGCCCCATGGTGCAATAAACTGAGGGCTTTCAGGGAAGGTCTTTCTACAATGATGGAGATTATTGAATGCAACCATTGAAACCAAAATAATCATCTGGGGCATCATAAATCTAAACATGAGGCTCTACAGTGTGTCAAGTGTCCTGTAACACAGAGTAACATAACATGATTTAGTGTGAATATTAACTCTGTTATTGGTCAAAATAGCTCATCAGGTCCAAGGCACGGAGCTTTAACTCACAGATAAGCAACTTAAAACAATGCTGGTGCAAATTTTTCTTATAAGGCAACCTGCAATATGGTCCCATAGGAAGTCTGTTGAAGTATTAAGTAAGCTATGGACACATATGTGTGATGCGGTACGTATATTCTAACTGATATGACTATTAACTGCTAAAAATAATGTTAAAATGTATAAATTTAATAGGGTGGTTTACTCTGACATTTTGGGAAATATGCTTATTTTAAGATGAGATAATCAGGACTCTTCCCATATCATTCCAGCTATAGAGCTACAGCCAGCAGACACTTAGTTTAACTTAGTATAAAGAAGAAAAAGCAGCTGATGTGGTAAAAAAAAAAAAAAAAAAACAACATCTAGGCAACGGCAGAAACACGGCCCTTTTAGACATAATGCAGTTTGCGCTCGTCACTATGTTCAGCCCAATGCAAAATAAGTGGAGTTTTCACAATTTCTTCCAAGACCACGAAATCAATGAATAATTTTGAATGGAAATTAAACCTCTTTACCTCACTACCTCATTAATTATGAAACTTTAATAGGTATGTAAAGCTGTTGAAAAGGAACAAATAAATCGGGGCCCCATGTTACACATATTGCCAAACTGCAACAAGCTGACTATTAAAACCAATGACTGTATAGAAAGAAGTTAAAACGCACCTGACATGTCTACTTGGAAAGAAACCTGTTTCCTGAGGTCTCATTACAAATGCAAACTTGTGTGTTATAATTCAGGGAATTTAGACACATCAGTTTTTCCTACATTTTGCCTTCCATGCCTGGCTGGCTGGATGCATTGTTTCCTTGTTTCTTCGTGACAAATATTTGCAGTGAA
Source organism: Amphiprion ocellaris (assembly GCF_022539595.1). NCBI lineage: Eukaryota > Metazoa > Chordata > Actinopteri > Pomacentridae > Amphiprion > Amphiprion ocellaris. The sequence continues at coordinate 26,911,256 of NC_072783.1, forward strand.
AAGTTAACCTAATCTGAACTTTTAACTGCACATTGCAGCTCAATGCAGCAACAAACCGTTGTTGCATAGTACAAGCCAATTAAAATTATGGGATTCAGAGTGCAGTGGTGCCATTGTGTCACAATGGGCTAGCTGTTTCCAGACTTACCTGCAGCAACATCACTCTTTGAATCCAATTCTCAGCTAGAAAATATATAAATGTATTTCCCAAAATGTCAAACTTTGTAAAAAATATGGTTGACTTGAAATATAAGCATTGAAATCACAATGTAATGTTGCATTTCTGACTGAATAGATTACCTCCTGAACAGAAAATTGGAGCCTTTCCATATCTGATGAATCTTAAAGATATTTAAAATCTCATCTTCTTAATGACACACTATTTAAATGCACCTGACGGTAAACAATCTGCGACTCTCTTCCCTTCGCCCTTCTTTCCTCGACAGTACTGATAGTGTAACAAAGGCCTGTTTACATAGATACTGTCCAGTGACGCCTTCCAGGCATTAACTAAAACAAAAGAAAATAAAAAAGACAAATTATTTACAAGTTAAAAAAAAAACAAGAAATAAAAAAGATATTCTTACAAAACAGCTAAAAATAAAAAAATGTACAACATCAGCAGACACCTGAAATAGTTCCCAGGCACTTGTGATGCAAAAAGGACACATAAGTACACATTTAAGTGCTCCGATCTAAAACAAAAACAGAAATACAATACCATTTACAGTTGTTATTTGGGAATTAAAATACAAACAACCCTTATAGAGTAGTAAGAATACCTTCATTTAAAGTAACACTACAGCATGAAGCTCAGTATGCTAGTGGTTAGTGGCAATCTGTACTCGAGAGTAACAGCTGACGTTGGTGATACAGATGAAGTTTAACATAGTGAACTACTTTCTCCTTCAAATATGTTCCCATTTACAGTGAAGAAAAACAAAACGAGTACGTCCTGTGGGTCCTTAGTTGTCAGCACAATCATATCAACACATTTACACTGTTGAATATGCTTTGAGAAACCGGTAACAACACAATGTAAGAAGCACAGGCTGCTGTGAGGAGAGGAATACATGCTTATACTTAAACAAGCTGATTAATGCAAATGCAGATTCCTGGGTTTCACCTTTACATTGAAGTAATCCAAAACTCTTCCGGTTCCCTTGTCTGAATTCATCCCACATCCTTTCAACTTATGTCTCGACTGACTGGCCTTTTTATTCAGAGGTCATTGTTCCAAACAAAGAAGAAACACAACACCACTTTTCTTTATTTTCCCTCTCTCTCTCTCTGGCCCGTTTCTCTCTCTTATTCATCTGTTTGAAGGATTGTCAGTCGCAAGGATTGCTGCTTTGGATAAACACAGTGGCTTTTGAGCAGCTACAGATTATTCGGTTAGTCATAGATGGTGCAATAATAAGTATAATATTCATGGTGAAACACAATCATTCGAGATACCCTGAGAAATTAAGCAAAAAAGATTAAAAACCCTGGATTTTTGTTTTGCATCCATATAGTTTGTGTGTTTTTTACTTGAAATTGTGTGCACTGGCCGACAATGAGTTGCTAGTTTTTGCATGCTGTTTACTGTCAAGGTAGCATTTCACCATCTACAGCACACATTGCAAATCATACAGTTTTAGACATAAGTAGACACAGAGTAACGTTATATTGGCTACTAATATTGACAATAAACAGTATATGGTCCCCTCATGAGTGTACTCTGTATCATACATGGCAGGATGTGAAGTTTTCTGTGTCCTCTACAATGAATAAGAATGTAAATGCATATGTGTGTGTGTCTGTCTGTGTTTGAATAGTACAGTACATGCATGCACGGCTACATACTGTAAGGTGTGTATGTGTATGTATGTCTGTATTCGGTGTGTGCACTTGTCTCCCTATGTACATATAGTATACACGGTTGTCGCTGGGTAACTTAAGTTCCGCCTCCTTCCCGTTTCTGGGTCAGTTTGAAGTGAGTCTGTGTGTGAGCTTCTGTGTTATGCAGATAGACCCGAGCACATAGACTGGAGTCATGTTGCCCCACAGACCACCTAGTTGGCAAAGTCCAGCCAGCAGTCGTTGGAAAACGATGAAGCAAAAGTCAAGACAACGCCAACGTGTGCTGCGGCTCCACGTCTTAAATCTAAAACAAATGTTTCAAATAAGAGCGAATAGCTGGATGTGGCCTTTGTTACATTTGAAATGCGTCCAACCATCCTTCCTCAGGTTGTCATAGTCTGATGTATGCAGGTGTCATCCAGCAGCAGTAAGACACGGAAGCCGTTTGTTATCTGGAATTCAAAAAGTCTAACATGGCATGTGAATAATCTCAGGTATGGTCTGAAAACATTCCTCTTTGGTAGCGTAGATTTGAACACCTTTAGAAGTACAACACGGGCTTGAGAAGGCGATAAGTAAGGGCTACGCCGGCTATGCATGTTTAAGATTGTAGATACTGATGATAAAGATGCAGAGGATGAAGGTGGAGGAATGAAAGAGAGAGCCAGGTATCCACGATCACTTCAAACTGCTGCTCTGTGGTTAATTAGATCAGAAGATGGTCAGCTGAATGTCAAATAGTGTGGAAAGGCAGGTAGGTATCCCAGCTCCAAATGGAATAGTTATCGAGATGTTTGCTTCTTTGTGTGGATTTGCAAGGCTATCCTGATGGTTAAGTCAAGGGTTGAGGTTTACCTTGCATTGCTTTGATTGTGTATATTGATATTTTTCAGTGTTTTTCTGATTTCCTGTCTTCTCCCCTGATTTAAATGTGATTTGTCGGATTTCGTCACTGTGACTGGTGGCTTCATGAGGCTTCAAGACTTTCTAGAATATTTTAAGGTATAAGGTTCAGGTGGTAAAGTTTTGCTAACAGTTAAAATCACACCACAGAGGTGGCGGTTGGCTTCACGGCGGTCGGACTGAGCACCAGACTCTGCGCGATGTCTTCACGGTTGATCTTGCGCAGCGCCGTGCACAGTGTGTCGATGCTGGCGCACTCCTTGCTCGCCCAGTCGGACAGGAGAGCACGAACAGGATGCTCCTCCTGCCGGAAGGTGGCGATCCGCTCCTCTTCGTATCCGAGCAAACCAGCCAGGTTGCACCAGTCGCTGTCGTGCATGTTGCAGTTTTCTCCCTCGCTGCCCCTGAACAGCAGCTTCTCTACTTTCTCTCTGGTGTGCAGAGGAAGCAGCAAGCAGGGCTCTTCGTCCATGGTGACAACTGCAGAAGGAACAAAAAAAAATCAAACAAATTTGGGTCATTTCATTTGGCTTGATGTGATGTTGACCAGAACAAATTTTAACTCCAGTAGCAACTGACTATATACCACAACACCAGTGAAAATTAGAAGCTCTTCTTTATATCTTATTCTGAAGTGGCATGCATTGATGATAAAGTTAGATTTATTTTTAGATCTTATCTCATCAGAAATTATTATTATTTTTTAAATGTCACTGTCAATTATCAGTTTAACCCATGGTTCTTACAAACAACAGCCCCATCAAGCATCTATTTAGTAAGGCATAATTTTAATCTAACTCTGTTGACAGAAGTCTACCAAACATACTTTGGTCCTACCACTATAAAAAAAAAAAAAAAAAAAAGGTCAGTTATTTCATCATCTGTAAAAATACTGGAAAATGGATTAACTGCTCATTTAAAATCCAAATGTATTTTTTTATGCTGATGATACAGTTTTGTATTTGGTAGTTTCCTTGCAGTCTTTGGCAATATCAAACTACAATCCAATTTCGAGGTCTTATAATAAGCTCTGATTTAAAACTGATATTAAAAGTAAAAAAAATAATACATACATTTATAAGGCATAAAGTTGCTATGATTAAAAGTTTTCACCTTGGAAGTCTCAACACCTGATAAATGTCTTGTTTTGTCTGTTGTAGTGCTCTGAGGTTCATAACTGAAGTGTGAACCTACAGTGTAGGTTCTCCCTTTCTGTCAGAGAAGAGGGATTTTACTCTTTAGTATTTATTAATAAAGTCTGTACGAAAGCAACTATACATCTCAGATTGCTTCTGCAGTTAACACAAATTCATGGCTCCACTAGATCTCAGGAGTGTTTCATTCTTAATGAAGTACTATAAAGGTTCAACTACTCTTAGATTAATAAACTGCAACAGGATCTGAAAATGGATTAAATAGCTTCTGATCCAAAGTTTCAACTGAATCCTCACCTGATTCAAACTGCACATATTATGGACCCATCCCAATGAAGGGCAGCTCCTGAGGTTAACATGATTTTTATTTATTTCCTGTTAAAATGTATGTATTGCTGCTTCTGTCTTGGTTCTGATCAATTTCTTACTTTATTCTTACATATATTTTTGTGGTTTAGGAATTAAAAGTTGATTAGGCTCGATTTAAGTATGTTGGGTTTAGATGTATCTACTATTTGCCCCCCAAAAAAAAAAAAACATTTTATCCTCATGTCTTATACACAGTTATTTCATTTGTTGTTAAATGGATGATTTCAAACAACAAAACTAATTTATCCATCAGAACTCATACATGCAATTACACTAAACCTTAAACAAATTTATTTTTTTTTAAATAAATGACTGACTTGATTCACATAAAAGAATATTTTGTGAAATCCACCATACTGTACATACATTTCTACTGCTCTATGACAGACTAATGACTCATGAGCTTTTCAATTGGCTGCAAATACTTTAAAAATGAAGTGATACAATTGTATAATGGTTTGTTTTTAGAAGCACTGGGCAGCTGCTTTGCAAGAGCAACAATAACTTCTGTTCCTGACCAGTTCCATTAAAACATCATTATAGAAAATCCAAATAAATGCGCTTTCTTTGGCGGCAGTGTCAGACTGTCTGGATTACAGACCTAGAGACAAGACTACAGTTGAAACACTATTTTTCCTGTTTGCACAACCTTGTTTGTTTCCTTTACCATTTTCTTAGTAGACATGTGTTTTTAAAAGTCCTGAATTCTTTGAAACTGGTTTGTCGGGAAAGGACTGTTAACTAGCAGGAGCACGCGATGCCGCCAAGAAAACAAACATCATAGGCTCTGTCAGTGTTGTAATCCTTGTTTGCTGATTTGCTACAGTAAGTTTGAAAGGTCATAGTCAAGGTGGAGCCGATGAAGCCAGGAGGCAGCTCATTCCTGAGGGGGAATTCTATTCTTTTGACTGACACGGAGGGACAGTTCAGCGTTCAGCCCGTAGGTTGTGTACATTCACAGAGACCTAAAATCAGGTTTGCTATCCATCAGGCTTATTAGTGGATTAGAAGAAACTCATTACTGGAGGAATTTAGCGCAAGATAAATGCTGACTTTTGTGTTGCTTGCATGCAGTTGAAGCATAATAGTTTGATAAATGAGGGTTATTGTGTTGCTATTATTACAGGAGCAGCGTCTGTGCAGGTGTATTGTGGGCGTTGTGTGTGTCGCTGTTACCTGTTTGTGCCTGAGTCTGGCCCTGCTGCTCCTGCAGACTCTGACTGTCCACAGAAATCCCGCTGTCGCTGTGCAGCTTCTCCCCTTCAGGTGATGGAGTCTGGTTCTGGTTGGCTGTGCAGTTGTTGGCTCCTTGCTTGTTCTGCTTACAGCTATTCCATCTGAGGAAGAATTCATAGAAAAAGAAGAGAAAAAGTTGCAAAATTCATCACTAATTACCAGTGTTGTAAATACAAATAATAGTGCTGTAAGTTTAGTTAAAGAACAGGCATGTAGGATTTCAGCGGATCTATTAGCAGAAATGGAATTTAAGTTTTCATTAGTGTATAAACACCTGCTGCAATGAATCACAGAGGTCCTCTTCCATGGACTTTCGGTATGTTTCTAAAGTGTTGGCATTGGAGTTAGCAGCCACTGTAGGTTCTCTCACCCTGCTTAGAAAGGGAGCTATGATTCAGTTTTGCTAAGTCACCATTAAATGCTATACAGTCTGACTCCCTGGATGTGGACTTTGGGTATAAGTCTGCCATTTCCTTTGTTCATTTTACACAGCTATTTCCTTCCATTTTGCTACCTACATAATCAAAATCCAACAGGCTCTGAACTTGTAACCTACACTGAAAAGTGCCATTTTTGCCAAAGATTTGGACCATGCAAAAATGCAACCCGGCTTGGTTTTTTTTTTTTTTTTTTTTTTTTGTGAATTTGACATTTAAATGACAGTCCTTTCCTGCAAATGTTCCACCAAAGCAAATCCCCTGGCACTATTTTTACATGGGGCATTTTTTCACATCAAGGAGAGACAGACTAATAGTAGCAAGCACCGGTTTTATTCCTGAAAACAGCTGAAGCAAAACACTAAAGGTACAGACTAGAAAATCGAGGAATGAGCTCTGTAGCATTGAAAGGAACTGCAGTTAGGTGGTTATTGTTTGTGGGTTTACTGCAAGTAACACTCTTCACATACTATTTAGCAACACTGTCCTGATCATTGAGATTAGTTGATTATTAATTATCATTCAAATAACTGCAGTTTCTCTTTTTCTGTTCATTTTATCTCTTCCATTTAGTTTTAGATCAGTGATATTATCACCTTGGACCACCACCACATTACTACAAATCCCATGTATTTCTTCCTCCAAATTATAGGGCTGTCCTTTTTCATTTGGCTTAAAAACAAATACCTGAAGAGAAACAGTTACTGCCAATAAACCACAGCATAAACAGGGGACAGAAACTCGTGATTGAAATATGACCTTAATGTTAGTTTAATGCAATTGTTTTTATACAGGTGAATAGAAAAGATTCTTACAATTATGCAAAATGGTCATGACTGGCTCAAACTATAGCAATCGGGCAATTATGTAATAATTCTAACAAGTGTAACTAGAAGTCACATGATGTATTGTAACAAACGCAATGAAATATTGATCAGTTTTACAACATTGCCATAATACAACTCTGCCTAGGACTAATACATGAGTCAGCAAGAGGAAGCTGCTAAAAGGTAGAATTCTTACAACTGCGAGAACTCATCTTTGAATTTGGGACTCTCAGAAAACTCATTTTCTACAAACAATAGTAACAGTTGTGGTACTTTCAAATCCTCAAACTAACTGATCACTTTCAGTTTTCTCAGTGTCTCAGTGGATCTTGAATGCATGGCCAGACAGGGAATTTGGATTACAGACCATAAAAACAAATGTTTTGTGTAGCTTATACTGCAAATTCCACCTGATGCATTTCTTGTCTTTCTCTGGTGGTTTAACCAGAGAAACCATGAAGTGAAGGGGCTCAGCTGTCACACAGCACATGTCTGTGGTGTAGCAATAAGTAAGTTAATAAAAGTAAACTGTGCATTTAACATCTCTGTGCACCCATGTCGCTAAAGAGAAGCTCAACTGGCAAATAAAAAAATAACTTCCTTGGAATTCAGCCACATAATCACGAATACTGAATAGGTGTATAACTTTGTAAAGAGCCGTGGTTGGGTGATCTGCCAAGAACAGATGAGCAACCCATAATATAGAGCTCTGACGCCAGCTTTACAAGAACATTAGACAATCGATATGGTAATGAAAATAGGGTATAACTGAGGTGAATTCGTCAGACTTTCCTGAGGATGTTAATAAGGACAGTCTGAAGAGCAGCCTTTTAACCAGCTGGTCAAACTGCTGATTCAGTGTTTGGCCTTGGATCTGTCTTGAAGCTACCATGTTTGAATATATAAGCTTGGCTTGTTATGCAACCCAGTGGAATGAACATATTGTACATTCAATATTTAGTGAGCGAGTACACAGACCATGTTGTGACCCAGGACAGCAGTGTGCTCTCAGAAAAGCAGCAGATGATTTCATTAAATATGAAACTGAGGAGATTCAGAATCTGATTAGTTGTCCATATGTACTTCTAATGAGCTGAATTTCACAGTTTAAGTTTTGATGTATGGTTTGTTCCGTAGACTAATGGTTGTCAAATAGCACAGGGGTGCAAATGGGGTCTATAGCTAAATTTCAGTGGTCACAAGATGAGAAAATAAAATATGCATTTCAATTACACAAATTATTTGTAGTCTTTTTCTCTAATTTCATTTTTTTCCCCCAATAAAACAAGATACTTAATCTGTCCTTTAACTATCCACAACAAGTTGATATCAAAAAAGAGGTCTCAAACCAAAAATTTGATTTTTCATCCACCTGGAGACAATTAAATTTCCTATTTTAAACAACATATTTTGTTTCAGTCATTATAATTTGCCATATATCATTTATTAATTACCATGCCTAAATTATTCATCCCCCTTGGAATATTTAGCCCCTTAATTGCTTTTCAATATTGAATCAAAAAAGATTCTTTAATGTCAAAGTGAAAGCTGACTTCTACAAAGTAACATAGAAAGCTCTAATTTGTTAGACCAGAGCTAGCTAGGCTGAATAAAACCAAACTTTCTTTAAAAATATCTTTTAACCTGAAACATATAACTTTAAAAAATAAAACTTTTGGAAAAACTACCATGTCAAAAGTTAGGGCTTTTGGCCTAAAATCCATCAGTATGTTATCAGGTATCACAAAGCCTCATTTATGTGCTTTAAATTTAGTTTCCTACTTCATGTCTTTTCTGTTCTCACCTCTTGAAGATTATGAAAGCCACAAGACCGACAACGACGGCTGCCAGGATGGAGCAGTAGATGGGGATGAGTTTATCGTTCAGACCCTGGTAGAGCCGCTCCTGGGAGTCACCATCAGTGGTCGATGTAGGGCTGTCTGTGGGGACGTCTATTGGAGGGTCGACCACCGTGGTGTCGTCATAGGGGCTCATGGAGGGTCCAGTAACCGGGGGAATCCCTGAGGGGTAAGTGACTGTGAAGGACAATCAGCCATGGAGAGAAAATCTTTGAGTTTCAAGAATATGTGAAAACAAAGCAGCATTGCAATAACAGGGGTTAGTTAAACTTAATGTTTTTGTCCATGAGGTAAATAGAACATCTGAAGGAGTTTTATGATTTAAGCAAATAATTGCCCATTTCCAGACCCAGCAGACATTAAGCACTCTAACCACCTACCGAATAGTTACTTTCCTTTTAGCTCAACCAACTATGGAGCTGCCTGCTGAGGCAATGACACAAATAAGAGTTGCCAGAATGTGCCAAACACCAGGAAAGTAGCTAAAAGACAAGAGAAACCCCTGTCTAGGTGAAAGGAACTGGAGAAACAGATAATAATTTTCTGTGCTTTTGTCGAGCAGAACACTCAGATTTGCATCTTCAGTCTGTGGAGCCACTCTTTAAAATGGAGCATTGGTTACTTTTTTGAGTAATTAAGTTAGTTTTTAAATATGAACTCACAACATATCTGACTTTAAAGTGTTAACATTATATTACCGAATCTCATGTCTTCAATACTGTTTGTGATATTCATGGACAGGATCTCAAGGCACAGTCCAGGTGAGCAGGGTCTATAGTTTGGTAATCTCATCTCTGCTGTTTCCAGATGGTTCTGTGGCCGGGATAAAAGTCTGAATTTCCACGTCCGAGGCCATTGTTCTTTGCCGGAAACCAGCGGATTGCTCCTTCTGAACTGGAGGTGAGTTGCAGCCCTAGACAAAATAGTTTAAGTATGTTGGGATCTTGTTCATGAGTGACTGGAAAATGGAGCATGAGATGGAGAAACAGGCTGGGACAGCATCAGCAATAATGAAGGCATTTGTTCCAACCCTCACGTACAGTCACTGACCCTAGGTAGTGAATAAAACAATGAGGTTGCAGATACAACCAGCCGAAAAGGTGAACCTGGTAGGATGGCTGGGCTCAACCTTGGACATAGGGTAAGGAGATCGGACATCTGGAGGTGGTTTGGGCATCTGATTAGGATTCCTCCTGGGTGCATTCCTTTGAGGGTATTTTACTGGGAGGAAACCCCAGGGTAGACCCAGACCTTTATGGCCTGGGAAAACCTTGGGATCTCCCTGGACGAACTGGAAAACACGGCTGAGGAGAGGTCCTGTAGTACTCTATTTAGCCTGCTGCCACTATGACCTAACCCCAATAAATGAAAGAAAATAAATGATGCTTGAAATCTTATACAGAGGGTGCTCCTCGATCAAACACCAATTGAAGAAGTCTGAGAAACTCCAGACTCAAGGTTGCCTCTCCATACGTGGCCTCAAATGGAGAGACATCCTTTTCTTCAGGATATTTCCAGCTTGGAGACATGATTAGAAAATGATTTCCAAGAAGGACAGAGGGATCATATATCTCCAAGATCCTATTACTTTTTTAGCTTCTATCCACCAAATCAAGTGTAATCATAAATGCTTGTCATGCTGACAAATACAACAAGCACCCACACACACATTACATCCCACATACGCTTGGTCATTTCACCTCCTCCCCAGGGAGCCATTAACCAGGGTAAGAGCAAGTTTGTCCATCCAGTTCTGCCCACAGTCCTCCCACCATTAGCAGAAATGTTCGCTCCTCACCGCGGATGTGGAAACCTATCCTCGCCTGTCACTTACTTACAGTTACTCACATCATTGACAGGAAATCACCCTGTTGGGCTCTAAATACCTCAGGAGAGCCGCTGAGTGCAAAGCGGCCATTTTTCACTAATGAGGTGAAAACATTTTTAATGAGATCTTATTTAGATGGATGCTCAAAGCTGTCGTGGGAGTTTTAGCTGGAACAGTTTTGAGGATGTGATGAGTACTTAATGGCAACACCAATTTACTGAACATCCTGTCAACTTATTGTGCTACGTCTGTCATTCTTAATCCTTCACCTATAAGGCCACTGATTTGTTTCATTACCTTCTCTAAGGATGACATTAGTGTCACAATAACCTGAAGTAAACCAGGAAACATGTTGCCCTGCAGGGATATCTAATTCACTGTGCCAGGTTTGCTTGACATGTGACAGATGGCTAATAAATTTGTTTCATGCACAGTGTCCACTAAGTGTGGAGTACTCAGAACTGTCACAGATTCCTGTTTGTCTTCCTGCTACTTTGTTAGCATTGGTTGTTAGCCAGCTTTAAACTTTTGAGTGCCAGATCACTGAGCCGCATCCTGCATGGTTCAATGAGCCACGTGGTGCTGTTGAGTAACCTCCAGGTTATTTCAGCTCACTCATGCACAGCAAAAACCTACTTACAAAAGATTAAAGCTAAAGCCACAGTGTTCTTTGTCTTTACACCTTCTCTCTCCTACATGTACTGTCACAATCATTTATATGTATGTATGTATGTATATACTGTCACAGATTCCTGTTTGTCTTCCTATATATATATATATGTATACAGTTGCTCATAAGTTTACATACCCCGGCAAAATTTGTGAAATATTGTCTCTCTTTTTTGAGAATATATGTTTGATCATGGAAAAACTTTTCTTTCATTTAGGGTTAGTGGTCAGACAAACTATTCATTGTCACACAGTTGTATTAAGACTAGTGGCTCAGAGCTACTTTAACTGCTAATAAATGATGGGATTTTGTTCGATCACCCTTATATATCGGTAAAATACTTTTTTTAAATTACTACAAATAGGAGAAAAGAAAAAATGACAAGATAGACCTGGCCAGTAAAGTGATTTTGATGTATTGACCACACAGGATACTCAGCCTCTGACATGACACACATAGACCGTTCATACTAGTGACATTACTGTCGCATTTTTACTTACTGTGGCTTAATTTTTTACTGAAATATAGTTGTTTATTTCTATGGAAACAGCACAGCTATGACTAGGAATAGAGACAACTCCATGTAACTCAATGTTCTAAATCTAAAAATCTAAAGCTGGACATCTTTGATTATTAATTTTACAAAAACTCCATAACATTTTCCAAGTGTCCACAGGTCTTACAAATACTGGGAAAAGAATGGTGTCTGTACATATCATAGATATTTTACAACTTATTTTTAATTTGTTTCCATACTTTTGTCCCATCTACTCTGTGTAAACACAGCCTGCAGTTCAGCCTTGTTTAGGAGGAAAGATCAAGAATTTTTGCTACGTGACTGGTGGTCATACCTGAGCGAGGCATAGTTTCACAGTTACACTGGGGAGCAGAGAATATTTAATTTTTACAGAATTTTATTACTGCCAATGGTTTATTTTTGGCATATTTTTAAAAAACCTGACATGTTGAATAATTTTGAGCTCATATTTGGTGACATTTTGTGACAGAACTGCATATCACAAATGAATAGTTCAGGTTCTTGCGCTCATAAACGTAGAATTTTGGTAATTTTTAAAAAGATAACCCACTGATAGATTTTGGGGTTCAGAGAGTTAATAATAATACATCCATGGTTTTTAATAAAAACGAAAAATGCATGACACAAAAAAGTAACATGTCAGTTTTGATGCTTTTTAAAATGTCTACTATGTGCTTGACAGTGTCATGGGCGTACCATGCTAAACTGGTGGATACTATTTACAGTATATATTCAATATATTTATCTTTGGATGAAGTGTCTAAGAAACAGATTACAAACAGGCTTGAGATGAATCGCTAGAACATATCAAGTTGCTTCCCTCTTCAACACTGTGTAGAAAACACAGATACACAGGCCACATCCACACCACCGCCATCATCACCATCGCCACCATGGCCGGTCTGTCTCTGCCCTGCTATCTTTTACCCTCCAACACACACAAATGAAATCAGACCCCATCCATTGACAGAGATCCTCTTTGTCCAGCACAAACGCCCCCTCCTCATCTTTTCTCTTCAGCTTTCAATCTGCTCCCCATTTTACCTCTGGCTATGCTTCTACTCCCTCCTATCAGGCGTTTCCTTTTCTGTCAATCACCTGCGTGGTCATTTTTTAATGCACTTTTTTTCTCCCATTTTGTCTTTTTCACCTCCCTTTTTCACATAATATCGATGTCGTCTAACCTGCCTGGTTAAATCTTTAATTGTTTTGGCTCATTGTCCATCTATCTCATGCATCCATCATTGCTTTCACTCAGGCTTTACATCCCCACACCATTACTTTGCTCTCCTTCCCTCCCTCTCTTCATATGATCAGCAGTTACAAACTGATCCTGAGTGCTTCTACTGAACCACTAGCTCGGCCTTGTATGGCGGATGGTCCGGCTTCAGAGATGAGTGACCTTCTCCTGCTGAGCTCAGCTTGTTTCCAGCACTCAGTGGTTACTGGACCAGTGCCCTCAGTCAACAGAATAAAAACGAGACATCTTAATGATCAACACAGCAACAGTTTCCTTAGATTGTAAACACGGATGCTTGTTTACCTACATTTTAAAGAAAAACATGAGAAATCATATACATCCACATGTGATAGTTAACATAAAGCCATACATTTTACTAATTTTAAGTAGAAACTATTACCAAGAAAGTAGGAGATGCAACAAGAAACATGCTGCGTAAAACTAAAATTCATTCAGTCATAAAATGCCCCAAATCGGCTTTAACACAAAAAATGTTAATGTTAAAATAAACGATGAACATTGTGATGTCACACATTAGTTTATGGACTCGTGTTTTCAAGCATCACATTTGGAATATGGCTGTTGATCTTTTGAAACCGCAAAAGACAGAAGAGCAATGGATCTGACTGAAAACAATCTAGTAGTGAGTGTCAATCACAAGGTAACCACACCCTAAAGCATACCCTGCTCTGTCATCTATTTTATTCTAAATGGGACGATAATGAACATCTTACTGTATTAAAGGAGACTTGAAACTAGCGACTGAGACCAATAACTCATCAGGAAAATCTTTATTGCGGTAACAAATCAAGTGAGAAGTAGGGTCATGATTTCAAAAACTTCTATACGATCAGACTTCTTTTTTGCAGCCAGAACAGTCGCCCTCTACTGGACAATAGAAAGAATGCAGGTTTCCGTCACTCCTACATTCACTTTTTAGACCTGGAGAGCCATCTTTATATACAGTCTATGATTTACTGTAACGTCTCAGTCCAGTGAAAACCATGATTAACCATATTTATGATTTGTTTTCAGATGACTGATTAAAGCCTCTTTTGTAGACGATTCTCCCACAGCACACGACACCTTAAATAAAGAGTTTTTTTAAATTAAAAAAACACTTGGCAATAGACAGCGACAATTTGAATATTTCATGTGAGCAGGAAGAGAAGTAACTGACTTCATTTGCTTTTCCTTCTAGTGTTCACTCATTTATGTATGTCACGAGCGCTAACTTTCATACTGTTTATCATATGACTTATCAAAATAAAATACTTCCTGATTCCAACACTGAATAGAACACACACAATTATATCTGGAGGCACTGTGTCTAATGTTATTGGTGCTGTTCTGGTCAGAACATTTCAAGCTTGTCATTAAAATCATAAAAAACTGAAAGACATGGAACCGTCAAAATTACAGGTTTAGTCAAGTGGAACGCCTGTCAACAAAACACCCATTATATTTATTGTTAAACATTATGGGCTTGTTGGAGAAATTACTGGAATTTTCGTCTTGGCTTTGTCAGATAATGATTAACTTGTGACAGGAAACCAGAGCGCACGTGTGCTGACTAACACAAAGTGAGTAATTATATAGAAAGAGCTTGTGGGACTGTGTGAGGAAACTGTGTTCAAAGTGTTGAGTGTTGCTGTGTGTGTGAGAGGTTCTCTGAAGCAGCCACACCTGAGCTGAACTCGTCATTCTGGCCACCTGCAAACAGGTGTTGCTGCTGTTTCAACACCGTATACTTTAAAGGCCGACTTCAGATTTAAACACGTAGGGAAAGGAGGAGCTTGTTTGTTTTTTTATTACATGTCATTAAAGCAGAAAACAGCTGCAACCACTGCCAGCTTGTGCCCAAGAAAACCTGAAATGCCTACAGCAGTGAGAGACATTTTTATTTTATTCCTTTTGTTAATTATACTCTGTTACAACAAGCGCAAATGAAGGGATTAATGTCAAACATCGGTGAACGCTGTTACTTTTTTTTTTTTTTTTAAATCTCTTTTATGCATTTGTGATTTCCTTTGCTGAACCTCTTTGGCATACTTTTCTCCTTGAGTCCCCCCCACCTCGGTTCCTACCTTACATGACCCATCTCAATTTTCTGCCCACGTGCTTCAGACACACCCCTAAATGTGTATGAATGTGTATGTGAAGTTATACAGACTGCATGTGTGTGTCTGTGTGTGTCTGTTCTGCAGCAGAATGTGATCAGCACTCGTAGAGGTCAACCAGAGAAACCCGAGAGTGCAGAGGAGTAACTCCATCGCTTTTATCGACCGGGCCACATTCTCAGCATCTGCTCCCTCTCTCTGCTCTCTCAGGCTTTCTCCATCTCTTTCTGTTCTGCAGCTCTCTGTTCGCCTCCACTGCTCTTATTTTCATTTATTTTTCTGCTGTACAGTTTGTACAGTTGCAATTGTTGCATTTTTTATGCACCAGTTTCCCATAACAGACCTTTAATAAACAATGTATTTCTTGTAACTATCGATTCTCGATCAGCTACAAACCCTCAATAACACCATGTTTTTGGAAGCATTAATAAGCACTTCAGTGGCCACCAGTAAAGCTACAAGTCAAACTCTCTGAACCCTTAAAACCCATTTGCAAGTTTGAAAGGTAGGTTATCTTCAAAAAATTGCCAAGATTACACTATCTATGATAAATAAATGGATTTCCATCTTTCCAACGGTCCTTGAACTCGTTTGTTACATGATTAAGCTTAAAATCATGATATCATCAAAATTGCATTATTCTACATATTTCATTTAAAAGAATTTCCAAAAATAAAATAAAATGTTTGTTCTAACCAGATTCTGTAAAAAAAAATAAAAAATAAAAAATTGTGCTACTTGGAACAAGTTTGAAGTAATTAGTGACTCAGTTGCAAGCAACAGTTATGTAACTAAAATTCCGGATGTTTCAGCTGAACTGGGCTAACTGCAGGCTGTTTTCACGCGCAAATAAACATGTAGAAACAAATCAAAAATGTAAACAGAAAAATATATGTCATGTGGAGCCAACTTTTCTCCAGTATTAGTTACAGTACTGGATGCTTGAAAAAAATGTTGTACATGTTGATTCCATTATTTTTTTTTATTTTTGTGCAATCAACAAACAAAAAACAGAATTTTCATTCTTCCTTTTTTAGTGACTTGTGGCACTATACCTGTCATACTGCACAGAGGACATTTTTTAAAATTGTTCTCTCTTCTTCCAGCAATGGTTGTGCTGTTTCTATAGAGGTGCCTGACTTTAAATTGCAGTGAAGAATGAGCCCACAGTGAGTTAAAAAAGAAAGTGTCAGGAGTAAAACCATCTAGAAACTGCTTATGACTTTAAGGAACAAGAACATAGTACAAACTTAAACAAACAATAGTACGAACTTAAATGTGCAACTGTGCAATTGTTTTTCCCAGCCTGATGTATTTTTTTCTTTTTCCTTTTTTGATTCAAATAAACACAAGTAAATGTGCAAACTAAATTAAATTGATATAGGCTAAATAACAAAGTCAGCTCGTACAGTTTAAGCTGTTGAGTAGTCTGCTAGGATTGTCATAATTAACCAGAAAGCACAGAAAGAAGCAGCTCTGTATGATGTGTTTGCATTTGCACAGAGTGTATGTCATCTACTTAACAATAAAATTATAAACTCTTGAATTTTTTTCATCAGTAAAGAAAAATAAAAATTAAAAATTAAACATACAATATAGAAAACCATTAAAATGTCTTTCATTATGACAGAAATAATTCTGAAATAATGCAATAAATGAGCCCCACAACATTCCATTTCTGTTGTAGCACAGTAATTCAGTTCGGGGCAGCTGTGATTCAGAGATTATATCGCTGAGAAAGAGGTCTGACTTGGCAAAGACACAACTTCCCAACACATACCGTAAATCTTCACGAGGACAAAACCTCGACTGCCCGAGCAGAACTCTTGGCAGTGAATAGACGGCACGAGCGAAAGCGCAAGTGTTGTGGTCACCCTTGCCACCGGAATCGCTCACTCATGTCAAAGCGCCTCTGAAATTTTCCCCGGAATGTCGGGGGGCAAATTCCTAAAGGGATGGCAGGCGACTTCAGGAGGCCGAGACACAGTCAACTTTAACACTTCCTTAATGGCTACAATGCTGGTACTGTATGGAGCAGGGAGCAAACGGGTTAAAGAGAGAAGGTCAGTTGTGGTCATGCAGCTCGACTCAGTTGAGATATAAGTCAGTAGATGTGACGGGACCAAGCGATGGCCACACAATGAGTGACTGTGCAATACAAAGACAGTGAATTGTTAATCAGACTGGAGTTGGGGATTCTTCACAGCTATTGATGTAGATTGCGTTCCTGCTTTGGACACAGGCAACCAGGAATGTCGATGGCATTTTGCCCTTTATCTTTTTCCCCATTTGTCTCCCACTCTTTATCTGTTTGTCAAATGCTTTTGGCATCGATCAAGCCCCTCCCACGCAGCAGGATTGTACAATTGTAGCTTAACATTGATACTGGGCCCCGCGAGCCTGTCAAGCTTTAATATTCCCCACGAATTGAAGAGTTGGGCACGTGTTCCTCAAGAAAATTGATGTATAAAGTAAGGTAGTTTCTTTTCTTCTACTATCTAGCAGCTCTGCCCTGCTCTTTATTGGGTTTATAGAAGTTAACACTTCAGCAACCCCAGTTAAACACATTATTTGTTCAGTCCTTTTTGTTGATAATGTGATGTGAAATATGACAAGTGAAACATTCTGCTTGCATATTTAAATACCAAAGTTTAACATCTGTTGGCTTGTACAATATGTGAGCTATGCATCCAGAAAGGGTAATGAAAAAATAACAGCATCATCTACATTTTTCTATGTCTCTTATTATAGTAAGACTTTTTCCCTTGGATATGCAGCACAGGCCTCAATCTTTGATGATATATAGCAATCAAAGTGCACATTTAAGACTCCCTTTACAAGCTTCTGGTCCTAAAATCAGCTTAAATCCATTAAAGATGACCTCCAGTTTATAAAGAAACCTACAGAGGTGGTTACAGCTTATTAAATCTGCCAGAGTCTGCAATTTTATTAAGCAAAACCGATGGTCAAACGGTCAACTGCACACAAGCTGTAGACATAAAGTCCCCTCGCCTCATTGATTCCCATCCTCCATTTATTGCTCCTTCAGTCCCTCCACACTTTCCCTTCCTGCCTTCCTCTATGGTGTGACCCTGAGTGCTGGTGCTGGTTAACCGGTGGTGCTTTCTGATTTCTGGAGGGCAACCTGTCGATTGTTAAGGTCAACCAAACTCAGGAAGGAAACAGCTCCCTCCTTCTACTCACCTATCAACTCAATAACCAAATGAACTTGGCCCAGTCACTTTCTCCTTCTGTTTTCTTGTTTCTCTCTACTACAGCCATCCAGCCTTCTTCATTCCATATGCAGTCTCAGATCAGTAACATTCTATGTTATTGAGTTCCATCAGTGTGTAGTAGTTATCAGTGCCAGTCGGCGTACACATGCTCTTTGTGTTTGTTTTGTGACTCATATTCAAGTAATCTTTTGAACTTTCTTCTTTCTTCGTGTGCATGAATAATACAATAGCAGTCCCAGCCTTTGGGTGATAGTTCAGCCCACATGTGTCCAGTCAGTCCTGGTACAATCTCAAGGAAGAACAGGGTCACGGATCGAAACCTTCTGTTTGGCCTTGAGGGCTTTTAGCCAAAACCTCAGGCTGATAAGAACAGGCAGCAAGTGCTCTGTCAAATTCAAGCACTGCTCATTTGCGCTTTAACCGTGGTATGAAAAAGCCTTGTCACAGTGTGTTAGCATGGCTGGACACTCCTGTTGACAATGCAATCAGAAAGAAATCTGTCTGTGCTTGATGGGCGTCACCTTGACAGCAACCCTGTTAGCAACACCGTGTGCCTACTTCAAACCCAAACCATACCTGTGCTTGGCAAACAAACCACCGCATCTCTGATGATAGGATAATTATTGTCGCCCACACCAACTCTGTCTCATTTAGAGAGGAGTAACTTGTTGTGACAAATGCTTGCTGCCTGGATTAGTGCATTAATTTCTACAGTAATGCTGCAGTTGCTATGAGTTTATATTGTATCAGATGATCACATAATATTGCCGAAAGCAAATTAAACATATTGTCAGAGGACGTTTTCTGTAAACAATTCAACATTTCGTGACTTGTCAGATTACATTAATAGAAACTGCAGCCCTGCCAGCATCAGTAGTAACAAGTACATTTATCCAAGTACAGTGCATAGTTACAATTTTGAGGTGTTTACATGAGTCTGTCCGGTTTATGCTAATTTATACTTCCAATCCACTACATTTATTTGACAGCTTTACTTGCTTTAAAGTTGAAGATTTTACACAATGAATAACACAACAAGCTCTTAAAATACACAAAACATATTGCTAAAGACTACTTTCTAAACTTTGTTGTCCTTCTGATGTTTTACAAAAAAGCAGCATGTAGTCGCATTTCAGTGTTAAACGGCTCCAAAATCCAAAATCTCTCCCAAAATGAAAGATTAGAGAAAAAGTCAAAGCTTTGTTTTTTCTTCTTTCCTCTCCCATTCATCATCTCAGATTTATCACACAGACCCACTGATGATTCACTATTAATGATCCAATGATGTCACATATAATAAAACATATATCAGAGGGACTTAACAAGTACTTTTGCTTTAATAATTTACCTACATTCTGCTGCTATGCACTTCTGTGCATTTACTTAAGTAGGATTTTTTATGCAGGGCTCTAACTTGTAATAAAGTATTTATATATTAATGTATTGTTACTTCTGCTTAGGTAAAGGATCTTAGTACTTCTTCCACCACTGGCTAGCATCTAATTTTCTGAGACATATGCAGTTGCACATAAGCTGGATCTATATACATCACTTCTCAGCTTTCTGTGCTAACTTATGACAACACAGTTGATGCCACTTTGATGAGATTTCAATAATCAGCTTCACTTGTCTCACTGTTGTTGTGACCCCAGGAAGGATTGTGGGGATTATACCAAGTAGTTTCAGTGCACATCTTCAAGAGCAACGGATCGTCCCTGAAACTCCCCCTTCACATACGAGTTTCCCATGACCTTTGACCTCTGGCCTTGCTCGCTGGCCTGCAGAACGGTGGAAGTCATATCACACGTCTTTAGATAAGCATCTTGCCTTCAAATACTCAACGTGGTGGCTCGAGCCTGACAAAAGCTGGTCAGTATTAGCATGTTTTACCATCAGTGAGACATGAAGAAAGTGAGGTTTTTTTTTCTTTCTTGTAAGACTCAAAACAACAGCAATAATCCCTTTAGGAGAATTGGAGGAAATTGTTTTTTCACCCCACATATCGGCAGAGCCTGTATCCACATAAAAAGCTGCAAAATCAACACAGAGGAAAATGCACTGTTATCCTAAACTCAAACATAATGTGAACAGTAAAACTTTAAATCCAGTTTTCTCTAAAAATAACCTACATTATCGTCAAGGTGATGTTCTGGTCCTTTTCAGCCTCTGTTTAAATTACGTCTCAGGTTACAAACTCGTCTTTTCATGGCCTTCTGTGTCTTCCTCTCAGTCCTTCCACCTTCCTGACTGTGTTTAGCCTTCGGGCCTGTGTCGCCTGACTCCACAACATTAATGGATGTGGCCATCTGGCAGCGCTACAGATTTGTAAGCGCTGATAACGCTTGTGCTTCAGTAAAAAGATTACATTAGGAATAAATGGCACATGATTGGGTTAGAGCGAAGAATAACATATGACAATGAAGCCCATATATGGTGGGCTGTAAATCATCATGCCTGGAAAACACAGCAAATTCCCATTCATCATGATGTACACTGTGTTAGTTATCTAAAGGATGTTTTAGTATTAGAGTTCTGGCTACTTATATCTTGATCTCGGATGAATCATCTCCCCCAAAACACCACACTTCCTTCTCAGACCACAAGTTCAATCAAGCAGCCTTTAAAGCGTCATCCTCAATGGAAGATAATTTTTGCAGCAGCGGGGCAGAAAACATCAATATTGGTTGTGTCCACTTTTGCTAATCAAATAACCTGCTTTGTCTGTGGTATATTTTTTGAGTTCTTTTAAAGCTGGGCAGACACTGAACAATTTATTAGGGTCTGGTTATACTGTATTGTGGATGCGCATATGGACAGCTACAGACACACAGTTGTTCCTATTATTCTACTTTCGAGTCTGCTTGGAGGATGAATTCCATACATGTGTAGTAGATCAGCATCTATCTATCTATCTATCTATCTATCTATCTATCTATCTATCTATCTATCTATCTATCTATCTATCTATCTATCTATCTATCTATCTATCTATCTATCTATCTATCTATCTATCTATCTATCTAATAATAATATATAAAACATAACAAAACACTGGACAATACATTGATGTCTGCACAGAGCCTCACATATATTGAAATTTATGTCACTCTGACCCTAGCAGACCCTCATGTACTAGCGGAGGAAGGCAAGTCAAGTCAGTTCACAGCATGCTAGAACATGAGAAAACGTTGGCCAAAGTGCTGCACAAGATGAGACAAATAAACCTATAAAAAACTTATTTTAAAAAAGAATTCATAAAAAAAAACTATTGCACTACAAGTAAACCAAATCAATGTTTGATAAATTGGTTATTGATCATTAGGACTTTACACCTGCAGAAAAATTGCAACTGGAACCAAACCTGAAAAGTCAGCAAGTTAAAATTTGTGTGTAATTGGATTTTGGAAAATATTAGTGAAGCTAATTTTCCGAAGCTTAAACTGAGAAAGACCAGTCGGCCTTAAGTGTCAGTCCACAACTAAGAGGCACTAACAGATTCTGATCTAATAACCTAAGCAGGCAATATGGGCCTTAAGAGTGCAATAGCTCTGACAGATCAGTCGAAGCCAGTGCATTCAAGCACTTATAAACAAGTGCCAAGTACAAGGATGTTAGTGCCTGGCCCACTCCACCAAACAAGTAATTGCAATGGTAGAAGTAATAAAAGCATTAGTGAACTTCCCAAGATCTTTAAAGGAAAGGTTTGACTTTGGGTAAAGTTCTAAGACGACTGATGGTTTGATCTGCAGGTCACAACACCAAGATTCATTATGTGACATTTCCAGTAGGGAGCCATACGACCAAGTGTCACGCCAGTCTTTGTCTTGTACTGTCTGTTGCATTAAACTTCTGATAATTAAATGTATGTCTCTTTAACTCTGGTGAATCCTTACATGCTCACAGATGCAGAAAGTTCAAGTCAATTCAAGACAGTTCACCTACATACCACACTTAAACACAGCAAAACATTGATAAATGTGACAATGGATTGAAACCAGAAAAGTCAGCAAGTAAAGATATGCTTTTAGTAGAGATTAGGGAACTGGTAGTGAAGTTGACAGCCTGATATAAATGGCTGTTCCATAGTTTTGTAGCGTCCACTGAGAAAAACTGGTCGGCCTTAAGTGCCAGTCTACTTCTAAGAAGTACGAACATATTCTGATCTAATGACTTCAGCAGACAAAATGAAAAATAAGATTGTATTGGGTCTGGCAGATCTATTCAAGCACTTATAAACAAGAAGCCAAATGTTACACCTAGTCTGATACTGAACAGGCAGCAAGTGTAAAGTTGGCAGGATAGGTGCTTACATGCACCAGTCAGGTGCTGAGCTGCAGCATTTTGAGTCATGTGCAGGACTGAACCAAGACATTAGTGCCTGGATCATTCTAACATACAACTAATGGCAATAGTCTGACTTAGAACTGCTAAAAGCATGAGTGATCTTCTCAAGATCAATAAAAGACATTAAGGGTTTGACTTTGGATAAAACTTTTGTTAAAAAAATGCAGATTTTGACCACTTGTTTGATCTGTATGTTGAGTTTTAAAGAAGAACCAAAAGATTTTCCACATGAAGTTTACAATAAGGTGCCATAGATACAAATAATTAGTTTAACAGCAGTCTTAGTCTAATACTGCACATTGTCTTATTCCACATAATGTGCTTTAGTCACTTTATGTCCTGGTCTCAATATTGGGTACTTTAAAAATCCAGTAATGTACATATTACCTACTTCGATCAGTGTAAGCAGCCAACTGTGACTGATATCCACAAGATCTCAATGTCATCCTTTAATAGTACAATGTGACTGATGTTTATAGCTCAAGACAATACATTTTTTGATTACACAGGAAACAATAATCAGATCATTGTTTTTAGACCCACAAATAAATGTAGTAAATTAAATTTAGTTTACATTAGTTTCTCTGTCTGTTTTCCTCATTGCTAGCTGAGTCAAGTAGCCCCATGGGCTAAACCAAAAGCCCTTGAAGGCCAAGCAGGATCACGGGAGACGTACAAAAGAGCCCCTTTAGCCTGAGACCAGCTCTGTGTTCACCACTGTGATAACAACGTCCTTCAAACCGCAGCGCCAACAGACTGCATGGCTGATCAACAGGCTCCTTTTATTGTCCTCTCACAAAAGCATTGATTTAATCTGTGAGGCATCAGATCATCGGAATGAGCAGTGACTGCAGTCATAAGGAATTTGTGATTTGGAGTGTGATACCCACAGGGTGCAATGATATAAAAGAAATTCAGAACCCTCTTCAGAGATATGACCTCCTACTAAACCCGCAACATAGGAAGAGTGTGGTCTTTGTGTTTGGATGGGATGAGTCGGTGAAGATAATGAGACTTCAGCTTCAGCATGGCATTTAGGTCGACAGGCCAACAATGTCTATAGTGTGGAACTGAGACGATCTGATTATGTGGCTGACAAAGTGGACGTCCAGCACGTTGGAGTGTCCGTCCAGCGCCGGACAGCCAACATGTACTTCCATTGAATCCATCTTGACCTTGGCATTGCACCCCATCACTCAACTTTACTCTGCACAGAAGTTCATGATAAACTTGCCCAATGTTTACGTAGGGTCATCCCACAGCCATTTGTTAGACAGCCGAAAAATAAATCTCGGAACAAGAGCATAGTTGTCTTGTTAGAAGAATGGATCATTTTCTGATGAACTTTACTTTCCTCCTTCTAACCCAAAGTACAGATGCCTCATCCCTCAGCAGTTTGAACTTGGTAACCTACTGCATGAAGGCCAGTTCACCAGAAATGCAACAAGTATTGAATTATTAAAAAATGATATTTGCAAAACTCATCGGCAATGTGACTGTTCAGATATAATATTGTTGTTACTGTAGCTCTGCCACAGATTATGATTTCTTGATTTTTGCTACAAATTGGGGTATAAATGTGAAATTGTGATGCTTTCAAAATCTAAAGCTAATTTTGGGAAACATGTTTACCATGGGGGCTCCACAGTAGCTCAGTGGTTGGCACTGTCGCCTGACAGCTAGAAGATCCTTGGTTTGCATCCCAGCCTTCTTGGGCTCTTTCTGCATGGAGTTTGCATGTTCTTCCAGTGCATGTGTGGGTTTTTTCCAGCTTCTCCGGCTTCGTCTCATAGTCCACAAACTTGCTGAGGTTAATTGGTGATTCTAAATTGTCCGTAGGCGTGAATGTGAGTGTGATTGTTTGTCTTTCTGTGTAGCCCTGCGATAGACTGCCCCCTGCCTTCACCCTGAGTCAGCTGAGATACCCTCCAGCTCCCTTGCGACCCTAATGAGGATTAAACAGTGTATAGATAATGGATGGATGTTTACCATGCTAAGCTAACCTATCAGACTACTGGCTATGACTTCCCTTTTTTTTTTGCACATGTTGAGAACGGTGTCGATCTTTTCAAGAAACTCTAAGAAAGACAGCAAATAACCTAAAATATTCCTAAAATGTTAAAATTTTGCTTGAAATTAACACGTGCTGTGAGGGTTCATATGACAGAATTTTTCTGGCTTACAAGCCAAACGCACATGTTGAAACACTTCAGCTTGGCAAATGCTCATTCAGATCTCAGGGCCTTAATTTGACAATACATGCAGGTTTACCATTACTTTGTGTACTTGATGAGCTTCTGTCTTACCTTGACAAACTGTATCTCTGGTAGAGCTGCAGGGCTCTAACACCTCACCCTCATCACAGGTGTTGCAGGGGATGCAGGGCTCTCGGGAACTCTCCTGGTCCGAGTACGTGTCCCCGGTGCAATCCTCACACATTGTGTCATGGTCAGACTCGCAGCTCAGCAGCATCCCTTGGCCCTCGGGGCATTTGGTGCAGGGTTCGCACAACTGCGAGATTTTATTCAGGTAGTAGCCATAGTTGCAGACACAGATGGCATCGTTGGAGTCGGTGCAGGGCGTTTCCATCCGGTACAGACCGGTACACTGTGTGCACGGCTGACATCTCTCCGTGTGGCTGAAGGTTTCTGAGAAGGTTTCGCCTGAAAGAAGGGAAGAGAAAATAGACTTGAACTTTTAATCTGCCAGAAAGATGGCTGCTGTTTCTTTAGCATCCCGCAGAGATCATTTACAGTATATGGACCATATTCTGACATGGCTGGTTACACACTAGTGTAAAACAAAAGCAACACATCCCAGCCAGAAATCTTTTTTGTTTTGTTTGCTTTCAGTTAGGTCTCTAAATGTACAACAGTTTTTCTCATTTTAAAGATTTGTGTTATTCGAAATATTCCCACAGAAAAATAGAAACTACACACCTCCGTTGAAAAGGATATGAAAAGACTGAGAGAAAAACAACAACAAAAATCCGGAAAAAAAGCAATAGCCTCCACATAAACACGTTTGGGTTTTTGTTTGCTTGTTTGTTTGTTGGTTGGTTGTTCATGTTTAATAAAGGATAGATAGATAGATAGATAGATAGATAGATAGATAGATAGATAGATAGATAGATAGATAGATAGATAGATAGATAGATAGATAGATAGATAGATAGATAGATAGATAGATAGATAGATAGATAGATAGATAGATAGATAGATGGATTCAGTTTCATCAACTGAATAAAAAGGAAATATTAGTAAAATTTAGATGAATTTGCAAACGTATCTTAATACTTATATTTAAAAAATTGGGGAAAATAGAAATTTCCATTTTCATTTTTTAAATGGAAATTGTTATTGTACTTTCACAATTTTTTGACATGTTTCTGGATTTTAATAAAACAGACAAAGTGCAAAAGAACAAAGAAAAATACTTTAAAATTTGCTATTTGTTTGGCAGTGTATCCCATCCTATGGGGTGGTTGTGGTCGTTGCTGTCTGCCACGTGATGTTTTTTGCACCAAAAATGACCCGAAATGTGAATTTTCCAATTCTTCACAATTTAGCATTTTCTCTCCAGTTCTAAATCTTCAGATCATTTTACATCAGTTTATCTCATCTCAACTCCCCACTTTCAATAAAGGCAAAACATCTGAAATAGACAGAAAACCTTCCTGCATTAAGCCACTCAGTGCTTTTGTTCTGCTTCTTTAAACTTCTACCCAATAGCCTCTCTGTTTGATCAACAGTGATTATATCCTTTGCATATTTAGGTTGAGGCTGTGTGATCCTGTAATTTACCTCTATCTAGTAGGTTTTCCCTTTATTTCGACTTGTTTTTATATAGTTACTTCTTTACTTAAGTTTGAACGTTTATAAAAATGTATGTTTGGATTGATATCAGTCACATATTCTCAGATTTTACATTTGCTTATTTATTTACTTATTTATTTTGAAATGCGCTTTTTATGTTTTAGCTCTCTAAAACATGTCAAGGAATGGAAAAAGCAGTCTTGTTACTTCTAATCATGGAAACAGCTTGTTTCTCTTCACAGTTGTGGTTTCAGTTTTCTAAATTTACACTAACACAGGAATGTAGTTTTAGGGTCATCGACCTTTGTAGTTATGCAGATGGAAAGATGTCACTAAGAGCAAGAAAATATTCCAAGAACACACATAAGCAGCAACAACAACATCTGAACATTTGAAAGTATTTTTTTATGATTATGAACTTCATTACATCACCCACCTATGTTTTATAAATGGTTTGTATACCTGCAAGACTTCCTAGGACAGATATATCTGCAAAGGACGCGATCAATATTGCATGTTTTATGGAATTGTATTTCGGCTGGATAGAGAACTGGGAAACACACTAAATTATGCAACAGACCCATTTGTAAGGGCAGCTTGTGTGTGTGCGTGTGTATGTGTGTGTGTGTGTGTGTGTGTGTGTAGACTGGGAAAGTATGACCTCAAAATCTCTGCATCAGAGTGTGTCTAAATTGTGAACAAGCATATTCTGTGGGCAAAAAGGCCTAAATATTCAACCCTTTCAACTTCAGACTCTGGTGGATTTGCCGCTTTTCCTTATTTAATGTGATGATAAACTTGATATGTTTAGACTTTAAGTGTTGGTTTAGGCAAAATGTATAACCTGGTGCGTTAACATTGAGTGTTAAGAAATTGTACGGGGCATTTTTCACTACTTTCTTACATCGTAGACCAAACGGTTAATTGATTAACCAAGAAAATAATCTGTAGATTAATCGCCATTGAAAACAAACACTACTTCAAAACCCATTTTTAACTAAGCTAAACTACCACCTAAAGTACTTACAGTAGAAGCTCAGATGTGAACTTAAAGTGGGTGATTTCTTCACTAATCTGAACTAGTGTTGCAACTACAATATTCATCTGTGATTAATCTGCTTGTTATGCTTTCAATTAACTCTTTTGTCTGTAAAATGTCAAAAAAAAACAGTGAACAACTTTCATCACAATCATCCAGAGTCTAAAGGGATTTCTTCATCCAAGTTATACGTTGTGTACATACTTGGCCATTAGTGCGAATTCTGATTCGTTCCATCCAAAACGTAGAGACATTCAACATATTGTCATTTTAATCTACAAATATTCACATTTCAGGAGCTTGTACCAGATGTTAATCAGGATTTTGCTTTCTTTGCGTTTTCCTTTCAGCTCTAACCCTGACTAAACTAAACTAGTGTTTTGTAGGAGACAGGAGGCTGTTTTCAGGCCGTCTCCATGTAGACCCTCTGCAGCTCAGTGTCTCACAGCGTATCAAGTTTTGGGTCTGCGTCAGCGGCCCACCAACCACGGCGAATGCTCTGATGATGTAGAGATTAAAACAGAGATGAGGAGAGATAGACAAGGAGACAGACGGTGAGAAGAAAGAAAAGCAGCGACTGTGTCATCCGAGATGAATACGAGTGTGCAGTTCTGTCTCAAACCGATGGTGTCAAATGTGGGTTCTTCACATTTTTGCTTAATTAGAGGTGGACAGACCGTCGTCTTTTCGGTCTAAGCGGGTCTGTTGGTGTCCACTCTGTGCTGATACCCCCCTGACAACATTATGTCCTGCAGCATCCTCCCTCCCTTCAAACATACGCACACCCAGACTACCCTCACTCCCCCTCCTCATGAGTGCTCTCAGAGCCATTATCATAATGCCATCCATCAATAATGCAAGTCAATACATTAATAACACTGGCCTGCAGCATGGAGGGAGGGAGGAGGGAGGGAGGAGAGGGGAGGCGAGGGGAGGAGAGGGGAGGTGATGGAGGCGGAGGGAGAAGGGGAGGGCAGGCGACCTTCTCTTGGCTCAGCACATCCTATCATACCAGTACATGTGCTGCTGTTCAATCCCTCGCTTTATTTTTGACACCCATAAAAGGACTCCCGACTATCCGCTCTGGCTACTGCATAACGTCTGGTGTGTGTGTGAGTGTGTGAGTCTTCCTGGACATGTCTGTACGTGTGTGTGTCTATGAGCCATTAGCTGCTGGCTGATGTGTTGGACTTGTCTCCGTTCCAGCTGCACAGCTCTGCTTGTTCTGTTTCATCTCCATTTATCTGCTCATTCATCCAAACTCCTCCGTGAGTTTCGGGCCAGCCGTGCTGTTTAGCAACTCAGCCGGGCCCCTGATAACTCTCTGTGCTAAATGAAGCCTGGACGCTGTGTGGAAAACCACATTCTGTATAAATGGATGCTTGTGCAATGAAAAGCAATCAGCTGTGGGCAATTTGCCTGAACCAGCGTATGCGAGGACATATGGTTTGTGGAAGCTGATGTTAAAGGAGAATTAGAAGGGAAGGTTGCCAGAGATAAAATGTTTCATCACAGTAATTTTTCTACCACAGATGAAAACAAATATATTACAAAGGCCATAGAAGAAGATACATATTTCTGTTGTTGTAGATAATGAAACAGATGCTTAAAGCTGTTTGGTTTTTGTAAAATCAAAAGTTTGACCCTTAAAATCTACAGTAATTGACTTTTCGATGAATCCAAAACCTCACTGTTGCAGATATGCAGTTTATAATGATAGCAGAGGCAGATTTACCTCTTCGATTACTTAAATATCTTTCAAACAACTGGTTTTCAACTTTTACATGATATAATACCAATTAGAGATTGCAGTGAAGTGGGCTAGCCCAGTAAGAGGTACCAGTTTCGACAGGGATTTAGTTATATGGATTTGGGTCAGTTTGAGCTGAGAATTGGCACATTTAGTCACAATCAAGCCAACTATGAACCATGTGTGGTGGTCTGAATTGAGGCAAGAGGCAAAACTAGTTGAATTTTAACAAATGGGTTTGATTTGGTGTGCTGGGGCCGATTATGGGGCATCACTAGCCCATTTTCCAATGCAGGAACTTGTGGTCTATTTTTGGGCGGCCTGAACATTTGAGTCTGTTCTGACTGCAAGAATCACCCATGTAGAACCTCACTCTGGGCCATTTTGGAGGGAGAAAAAAATACCTATCCGGCGTCGGTGCTCCTGAGTTGCTGCTGTGTGGGGTCCTGACGCTAACTGGTTAAATCTAGAAAAGGCAAAAGAGGACAACAAGCGACATTGTTCTGCCCTCTCAATGTCCTTGTCGAGTATCAGTCTTCTCCTCTCAAACATCGCCATCAACAACGGAAATTTCACCATATCGTCTAACATAACAAACCTCCGTTGTTCTATTACCTGTGTGCTGACAGAACTGGAGTTCCGTCCAGTGGGTAATATTTGTCATTGTGTAAGGACACTCAGAGTTGGTGTCACGAGTGTCAGTTGAAGCCGTCGGATCTCACACCACAATGCAAACACAAAGACTGACAGGGATGATTACAGGCTGTAAACGCTGGTGCCACCTCACGCCAAGTTCCTTCCGTGGAAAGTTGCGTATTTATACCTGTAGCTGAGCCAAATTCATTTATTCTGGTCGCATTACGGACCAAACCATTTTGGCTCTTCTTTGGTTGAATCAAAGATACTTAATCCTATAGAGTTGTTAGTAACTGCTATTCCAGCTAGTTTAGATGCTTATCGTAGAATTTGTGGTAAAATCAGCACTTTATTGTTTACATTTTGAGGCATGATTTTGGTATTAGTATTATAAGAGAAAATGCTTTAAGATGAGGACTGACCAAGTGCTTGGCAAAGTTGTCTTGAGAGTTTAGTTTCCCCCAGTCTAATAATACATCCCAGCCTCTGGTTTAGGATCAGGCCTGAATACCACAGTGCAGAAAAACCACACAGTAGATGAGCTTGTTGTGAAGAGGCCTTTTTTGTATCTCCACAAATAATTTGTGAAACTCCCATGGAAGTAATATAAATGGTGGATCATGTTACTTCTGTAAGCTTGTTAGTCAAACATGGAAACATTTGCAGCTTACATAAGAACAGACAAACACTCCTTTTAATCAGTGATTTTGTTGCTTTGCTTCTGAAGAGGATAAAAACCAGCACTACTGATCACTCTTCCGGCCTGGTGTATAGAATGATCAAATGACAAGTCAGGGGATTAATAACCAAACTGTAAACAAGTTGTTTACATGCTCTATCCACCTGCATTACAGATGTAATCACTATGTTTGATGTGTTCTTAAAATATCTTTATAATGATGGAGGTTTATCTGTTTTGCATTTGTCTGCGAGTGAGTGAAGAGTCTGTCTGGCCTCATGACAGTTTGCCACTGTCTGTTTGTTCATGTCTGAGCAGAACGAGCACCAGAAGACTGATAATTATCATCGCTGCTGTGTTGTGCAACTGAAAGCTGCAACGTCAAAGACATCTCTAGTAAAAGAAAATCATTTTGAGCCTAAAATATAAGTAGAGCAGAAGATAATTTACGATAGGATAGCAGCATTAATGCTTTTATACATAGCAAAGGTATGTTTTAAAGATGTAACTCTTTAGCTGAGACACGCTTCTAAAACCGTACATCATTCCAAAGAAGCCCCACAAGTACAAATAAAGAATATCTCCATGGCCGCATTCTTTGTGACTTCTCTCATGCCCTGAGGACTTAATCATTTCTCTGACTGTCGGGCTCCTTGGCTCACGGTTCATCATCCTTCACTGACCCATTGAGGTTTACAACTGCTTCCTGGCCTGGACGCAGGATAGTCCGGGAATTCTTACAAGGAAAACTCTGGGAACAGAGTAGGAACTGGCTGTGGACCACTTCAGGCTCAAGCTGACCTTTGAGCTCACACTAAAAACCCTCTAATGTGTTTTCCCTCCACTCCAGCCGAAACGTGTCTCACAGATCTGAAATATCTTCTCAAGCTCTTCAGTTACAGCTTCACGTTTATCAAATGTAAATCTACAGTGCCTACCGTCTTTATTGCTGAGACACCACTACTTATCTGGTGCTTGAAATATGTTCCACTGCAGTTTTTTTTCTGTGACAACACTTGGAGCTGGTCCCACTCTTGTATCCTCTCAACATCCCTGTCCTCATAAAGTCTTATAGCTTCAGCTTCTCTCCCTACATGGTTAAGGTCAAGATGAGGGCAGTGATGGTGGAAAACAGTTATGTCTGGCATCTGGTTTACTTCCAAACACGTAGCTGAATCAGCCTAACATTAAACATGAACGACTGACATCTGCATAATTTTCTGGAAATAATGCAGCTATTTTACAACAATAATAGTCATGAGGTTAAAGTGCCTCAGATGCACCGCTAAGCACTCATATTTGTTAGTTTTTAATCTGATCCAAACTGATGTAGAGCTCTGTTATGTTGGGAAATCTGACAAACTGTGCTCTGTTTCAGCAGAATTACATGACTCTAGGAATGCTTATACTGTATCAGTCAGTTAGTTGGTCCAATACTGAAGTCCAAGCTGACATATCTAGACAAGATTTAGTTGGATTGCCCTGACAATTGGAGACCCAGAGGACAACTCCTATTTACTTTGGTAACCTTCTGATTTTTCATCAAGTGGCCCCCAGTAGATCGAAGTTTTATCTTATTATAAATTCCCAAAATCTTCGACAGATTGATAATTGAAAAAATGTTGCAGAATCTCAACAATGTGTCTTAACCCTTTGATGCAC
This sequence comes from Amphiprion ocellaris, assembly GCF_022539595.1. Lineage (NCBI taxonomy): Eukaryota > Metazoa > Chordata > Actinopteri > Pomacentridae > Amphiprion > Amphiprion ocellaris. The sequence continues at coordinate 26,943,443 of NC_072783.1, forward strand.
AACATGGGTAAAGAGACACCCATTTTCCATTGAATATGAGTCACTTTTGACCCATGTTGTGCATCAAAGGGTTAATTACGAAACTGATCCCTGACTTTACTTTTGTACCCCGTGAGGTTAATATTCTCCCAAACAGAATGTCTAGGCAGGTGGTTAGCTATTGGATGGATTGCAGTGACATTTGGCGGATACTTTCATAGTGAGCTCCTGATTTATCATGTGGATAATACACCTAGCATTTTCCAAATACCTGCAAAAGGAATAACATTCCCATCAGTCTCTGGTATTTATTAGTAGTGCTCACAAGCAAACATTAGCATGCAGATTAGTTAAGAGTATCAGCAGGGCAAACATTACTTGCTTCATATCAGCATGCCAAAACTGTCATTAGGAGCATGTTAGTGAGTAAATGTGATTTTTTAAAAGTCCTAAAGAACCTCTGGTCTTTGATTAAAGCCCTAAATCCTCACCTCTATCTCTACAAGTGTCACCACTGAAGAATGGCCCGACTATTTCTATTGTCGTTCTGCCATAGGGACAAAAATGCTCTGACTTGTCAATTCGGGTACTTGTATTGCAAGATCTGTGTGACCGTTTACTGAAAGAACCCAGCAGGCCTGCTCCAGTGTGCTGTCCAAATCTTTGTCAAAGCTTGTCATTTTCAGTGTTTGAGACTGTTAACATAATAATAATCTAAAAAGCTGACTGCACTTTCTCAACTGTGTAACAAAGTTTTGGAAGAACAGCAATTGTTGTTGTTTCCGATTGCAAAGGAGACTTTGAAAAGGTAACATGCAGATAGTGGAAAGGGAGGAGAAAGTTGGGTGAAATATGCAGCCAATGGCAGGCTTAAACCTGCAGTAACCTCACAAAGCTGTTAATGTCACACTAATACAAGGTAGCGTCACAAAAGCTAGACAAGGCCATTATTATGTCAAGAATTATTCACTGTTTTGTGGTCTAGCAGCATGATTTTGCATACCAACTCTAAATTTTTAGAGCCATTGTTGTGATTTGCAATCCTGTGTCTTCTCCAGCGACAGAACCAAAGCACTGAATTCTTGACATACTCATATGACCGCTCTGCATTAAGGCATGCGACCAACGCAGCTCCTTCATTAATCAAGACTTCAAACGCACAGATGGGCTTTTTATTTATGACCACTTGTGCATTTTTGTGCTCTATAAAGTCGTTGCCCATCTGTATGTGTCAAGCTATGTCCACAAACAGCTGGTTTTTGGTTGTTTTGTTTTTTGTGATACTCACTGTCAAGGCATGGAGCGCAGACCGTCTGTGTGGCTCCACATGGTCTGACGACGCCCTCGCCGGGCTGACACTGCCTGCAGCATTCTCCACTGGTCGTATAGTTGTCCGAAGGACAGTCCTGCTTATTGGCCAGAGCCCCAACCTGCAGAGTTCAAGCAAAATGACATTTACATCCAACAGCAAACATAAGATTACCAATAGAAAAAGACAAAAATGACTATATCTGCTGTCCACAAAAAACCAAATGGTGTATATTGTTTCAATCAAAGAAATGTTTAGCATTGTGCAGTGTGAGCAGTTCAAATAAACTGTGTTTTTTCTCTCTTTTGACCATTTTTAGAGGCTGGAAAGAGCTAAAACATCCAGTATTTCACAAGAATAGGAACCAGAAAGAAAGAGAAAACAAACAATGCTCTAGCAGAAGTAGAAATCATCAGTTTGTATCCCCTTACATTTATTTTGGAACCACTAAACCACTATCCCCAGTCTACAGGGTTATGATAAGCAAGATAAACTTAGACAGTCGTGAGATGATTAATGAGATAGTTACTCAAAATTTCCCATTTTCCAAAGTCCCCCTCTGTTTCATATACTTTTGTGAAATACTAGAAAGAATTTCCTTATCTGGCGTCTACAAGCATCCAAATGAAACAATCTGCAGAGCAAAAATCTTTCACTTGGTTGGACTGCTAACAGTCTGTAGACACATGAAACCTGCAACATGAGGTCTCGAAAAGGCACTGCTTTGTTTGAAATGACCACATGCCAAAAAGGTTGAGAAACCACGACTCTAATCACGCAAGACTCATTTTAGTCTTAAGCCTGATGTTAGCACAAATACTGTATGTGCATTTGTGAAGATGCAGTAATGAATGCAAAACAAAATCACACGTCCAGACCAGACGTAAAGCTGGTTTTCGCTACATTCTTCAAACCTGTTGAGAGCTTTATCTCACCTGTTGACAGGTGCAGATGTTTGTGCTTGTCCCTGCCTATGCATAAATGCATGAGAATGCGCACACACTTGCACACTCATGCCTGAGCCTGGTTGTGTCTTCATGTCCTCCCGACTGTGCGTGGCATTATATCGTACTAAATCTTTCCTTTCTCACGGCAGGCCTTTTTGTTTTGTATCTTCTGCACGCCTTGATCTCCAAAGCTAACGCCGATAAAAGCAGCGATTGCCCTCTGACACCGAGGAGAGGCCTGTCTTTCATTCTCCGCAGATACAAGAGGAGGTTGTTTTCGGCCATCATTTATGAAGCTAGGATGTTCTGCTGTTGGGCGTCTTTGATAGACAAGCGTCGGACCAGAGGTCAAAAGAATGCCTTGTTTTAATCACATAAAAAATGACCAGGAGCTGGAATTTTAAGCAGCATGGGAGTCAATTTCCTCTTTAACTAAGTGAGGCACATTTTTCCCTGCTGACTGTTACACATTTGTCAATACACTCTGAAGATGTGCGACCACTCGTGAGTATGTTGAAAATTACGTGAAGGAGGTGCTTGTGACATAAATCGTCAGGGTTCAGGTGTGCGAGGAATGTTGCTGACAAGAGAGAGGAGCTCTACAAAAAACATGAAGTGTCCCTTCAGGCACCTCTGAGTCAGCTGGCAGATATTGTCTGTGTGTGTCTGTGTGTGTGTGTGTGTGTGTGTGTGTGTGTGTGTGTGTGTGTGTGTGTGTGTGTGTGTGTGTGTGTGTGTGTGTGTGTGTGTGTGTGTGTGTGTGTGTGTGTGTGTGTGTGTGTACATGCGAGTGTACACGCACACACTCTCTCTTGCCCTTGATGGTGTCATGGCTCATTCACCTTCAAGTCTTTGGTATTTCGTTTTCTGTCCATGTTCAAGAATGTGACTTCGTGGGGAGACTTTTTATGCCTGATAATATCTAGATATTCTGCAGTTTTATCACCTCAAGCTGATAAGAGATAAAAATACTCTATAGGAGGTCTGTTTCACCTCTGTACTTTCGAGGTGTTTTAGGATCCATGGTCTCACCCAAATGTGCACATTAATGGCCTTTAATATTCAGTTTTGCTTGAAAAATAACGTTTGAGTTGTGAGACTTTTCCCTCTACAGCGATTTTGATCATTTAAAAATACTTCACTGTGTTTTCCTCCGATCTTCATTGACCTTCCTGTACCTCAAACTCACCTCACGCAACAAGTATTCATTTAAAGATGACTCACTGCACGCACTCTTCCCTCTCCTGCTTCCCCTGATCTGCCCCCTTTACCTACGGCGCACACCCATCGACATTCACACATTTTGCATAAGCGCCTTAACAACCTCGCATGTGAACAAACCTGTTCCAAAATGTCTAATTGGCACTTTTGAAATGATTCCAAGTTTCTGCTTTTAGCCTCTGCTTATGTTTTCTTTTTTCTTTTGACCCTCTGCTAGCTCCGGGTGTGGGCGCAACAGCAAACTGTCTTAAAAACCCAAAAACTGAGATTAAGTGCATCACAAATGTTTGCAAACTTGTGAAAACAGACAAATTAGAGGGGAATGTGGCTTGAACGAAAAGTTTGCAGAATTTAAAAAAAAGATGCACAGCATTCAGCAAGTTGTAGCTCGACTTGCACATTTCCTATTAAAGGTTTTTAGATGGGAATTCGAGGGGTTGCACTCTTCAACTTTTGTCAGCTAATCTCCCCAAAGCAAGAGGCAAGATGATCACACACGCAAATGCATGTGCAGAAGCATCTGGACACACACAACTTCAAGCGCTACAACCAATCTCATTAATGCTCCAGTCAGTTTTCAGTTGGAGGCACTTAACCTCTGGACCTCAGCTGTCAGCACTTGTTAAGCCATTAGACTCCCACTAAACCAGCCTTCCTACTAAGCTGGGCCTAATTTTAATCCAGACATGGATCCTCAACTGCTGTGGGCACAACGATGGCGACAACATTACACAAACAGCACTGAATCGTCATCTCCTCATGAAGTGAGAGGAGGAGACAGAGTCAGAGAAGAAGAAAGGAGTAATGCGAGTATGAAGTGAAAGGAGGAGAGGAAGGGGGAGGATGAGGGGGAGGAGGGGGTTCAGGCTCTATCAATATTGCATGTGCTGAGCCAGCAGAGGATGCAGCTGTCATTTATCAGTGATGCAGCCTCCTCCAAAACCAGGACCTTGACAAGCTCACAGTTCTGACTGACCACGTTCTGACTGATATAAAGCGCTGAAAATAAATAAATCAAATATTTCCTTCCTGGGCCTGCATGACCTCAAAAGAATTAAAGATAAATCAGTGTGATTATACAACTGCACTCTCCAGAGTTTCTGTGCATCCTCTTAAGATTTCTGTGGTTGATTTCTGCTCCCCCTCTCATGTCTTCAAGTTGTATCTCTCTCACTCTGTTTTCCTTCTCTTGTATGTGTGGTTCATCTTCCAGGTTTTCATGGTGGTCGGCTCAGGTCCTGTCTGGAATTTGAACCTGGAAGTTGCTTGACTTCCTCCTGGATCACGCTCTAAATCTACTACAATGCTTTTCTGCACACACAACATCCATTGCATGTAGAAGAAGAACATCTCCTCAATTTCACCAAAAACCTTCTGTTGGGAGTGGAAATTTAATCAATGATGTGCGAATAGACACTGTCCCTTGAGGTAAATTTGTGATTTGTGGCCAAATATCCATCCATTATCTAGACACCACTTAATCCTCATTAGAGTCGTGGGGGGCTGGAGTCTATCCCAGCTGACTTAGGGTGAAGGCAGGGGACACCCTGGACAGGTCACCAGTCTATCACAGGGCTACACATAGAGACAACTAGCAATCACACCAACAGACAATTTAGAGTTACTAATCAACCTGAGCATGTTTGGGAGGAAAACCCATGCATGCACAGGGAGAATGTGCCAACTTTATGCATAAAGATCCCAGGAAGGACAGGACCTGAACCGGGGATCTTCTAGCTGCAAGGCAAAAGAGCTAACCACCAAGCCACTGTGGTGGCTCAGAACTCAGAAAAACTCAGAAAATTGCTAAAATCATCGAACCCCTCATCCTTTAACACGTCTTATTGAGCTCCTCCACTGCCACAGTGTTATTGTGCTGCTGTCTGTGGAGCCACATGTAACTGAGAAGGGTGGAACTACAGATCCAGCAACTGGAGCTATAGAGTGTCAACCTGAATGGCTGCTGCATACATCCGCTCTGCTGTACACTGTCAAGCCAGAGCTGAAGGCAGGACAGGTGCAAGGACACGGACTCTTTACTTTGTACATTTGAAAGATCTATTTTACGTGAAGCGCATCAAAAGGAGACTAATATATAAGCTGACATAAATAATAATCTCAGCATGATGTAGGGAAACATGTAAAACTTTACAGGGAAAGTTTCCTGTTAAAAGCGAAGGGCACAACAAGCTGAAAGGGCATACAAATCTGTCATAAAGACGAAAGTTTCTCAGAAACTCTCACCGCTTGTTAACCCCTCATTTGGCTGCGTTGGTGCGTAATTACGCAGCGTCCTCTCCGCACAGCGTGACAGGACAAACACATCCAAGTGAAGTTTATGTAAGAAATTACTCACCACTCCGAGTAACACTGCCATGAAAGCCGAATTCATCCTGTATCTCCTTTGCATCTTTTCCGGGGAGGTCAGCGATCGGATGCAAACGCAGGAGGATGCGGATCTCAGTGACTTCGAGGTGAAATAAACTCGGCTGTCATCGTTGCGTCTCTTCTTTGCGATTCTTTTTGATTTTGTTGTGATTGCAAAAGAAACAAATCTCTAAGTAACTGCTCGCTGTCAGGTGGAATCAGTCAGTCCTTAAACACAATCCGGTCAGTGAGTAAAACTCGCTCATTGGATTCTCGCCTGTGTGCGCTTTTCTTGCAAGTGGGCTCATATGGCAGCAGCAGCGCTCAGCTCAACGGCTTCAGGGAAGGAGCCATCTCCCTCTCCACGCCCACAACACACACACACACACACACACACACACACACACACACACACACACACAATTTTTGTCTCTTCAACAATTTAAATTAAAATCTAATTCTATTGCTGTTGAGTCAGAAAAAACAACTAAATTTCTCTCATCACACAAATTAAGCCCTGTATTAATCATTTCTCATGTTGTCAGCTTTGTCCTTGATGAATTCAAGTCTCACAGCAAACCAAGACACCTGAATACACTGAGTTTTTCTCCCTGGGGAAGCTTCTAAAATGCACAGAGATCCATCAGAGGCTCCCTGAAGCAGTGAGCTGACTTGTGTTGTCAGAGCCTGAGGACAGAAGCCTCATCGTCAACGGCATGACTTCCTCCTGAGGTCAGGCTCCATGAACGCACCTTTAACCCAGAAACCTGAGATTCACACAGCTACACATCCACTGATATTTGCAGCAGCATCCGTGCAATGCACTGAACAAAAAGTAAACTTTAGGAGAGTTTCCAACAAGTTCAGTTAATGGAAACTGTATTTTGTTCCCGCTGTGAGTGTCAGCCCTTCTTCCCTAAATTAGAACACTAATGCGACTTATTCAAATCTCATGTTAGGCATTATATGTCTGTTCATGAAAGTGGAAAAGCAGGGCTGCTCTTGTCAGAAACACTGCTGCCTTTATGCATAAGAAGAGGCGACCTGCTGTTGGAGAGACACCTGAGGCGACACGTTGACCTGATATAAACCAGCAAACACGTCATTTAGTTTTCGGGTCATGACTATACATGCCACCCTGTTCAGTATGTTCCTGCACAGCAGAACTGGCCTAAAGACTGGCAGAGCTGTTTGCAAGTGAATATGTCATGTTTATGCAACGTCTTAACTAACTGAACATCCCTGGAGCAAATTAAAAGAATAAATCTCTGTATCACCGTCTTTTAATAGAGTTCATTTACAACACTTGATTTGCTAAAGGGCATTCGACTAGTTGGCGCTCATACAAAATGATCCTCGGCTTGATAATGAACCTTATTATGGAGTATTATTGCTGACATCATTACTGTGTTTTTGTAAAACGTGCATTGATTTTATGATACAAGTGTAATTATGTTGAAAACTAAATAAATGTCACGCTGTTCCACTCAGGTCAGAAGCCACCAGTTTAACTGTTACTTTGAAAGCTCAACCTGACCTTTCATTTCCATCATTACTAAACATTAACCCTGTGACAACTCACAGCTGCAAAATATTATGTAATGATGATGAAGTAGGTGCAGAGCTAAGTTCTCGTATGAACTCTAATATTCCTGACAGAGTGTCTGCAAATATCTAACTCCCAGTTTAACCCTCTGAACCACAAGCAGTTTCTGGGCATTTTCTGTCTCACATTTTTGCTTTCTCTGGGTTCATTTTTCACTGTAATATATAATCCTGCACCTCTGTGGAAACAGCACAACCATGGATAGTAGTAGACAAAACATTTCTTTAATACAGAATAACACATCATTAAAAAGGGAAAAATTAATTAAAATTTCTCTGATTATTTATTTTACCAAAAAAAATTTAAATAACCGGAGTCAACATGTCCATCATTTTCCAAGTGTCCATACATGCTACTAGCACTGGAGAAAAAATGTTGGCTTTACAGAATATAGATATTTCACTACTTGCATTTTTAATTTGTTTCGTAACTCGTGTCTCCACTGCTCTGTTTAATCACAGCCTGCAATTCAACCAAAAAGTCCCAGAATTTTTGTCATATGACTGCTGGTAGCAGCTGAGTCACTAATAGCTTCAAAGCTGTAACAAAACACTTAGAATTTTTTTTTTTTTTTTTTTTTACATACTCTTGATCTTGATAGACCAAATTACATTTTTGATCTATAATTGATTCACTTTCCTGATGGAGCTGAATGTCACACACGAGACACTCAGAAAGTTGAGATTAAAGAGGATTCTGTCTGTTTTTACAGTTTCTGGCTCTGATAATTGGTAGAATCTTGCAGATGTTTTGTTTTGTTTTTTTTTAAAGAGAACGTGTCTTTTACACCCAAGAGCAGGTTTTGGGGTTCAGATTTGGAAATTTCTTTTAAAGCCTTTTACACCTACCGGCAGGGTTTGGGATTTGAAGGGTTAATTCAATTCTCAAACGTGTGCAGGTGTTTATTTATCTGCTGTTAAAGAGCATGCGTGTATTAATGTACCGTGTTTTCACAACAAAAGAACAACGGTTGTACCTCACGTATCATACTGAAGAGACTGTGATTTTTAAAGGCTTTATGTAGACTGAGGGCAGTGGGGGACAAGAGGGCATCAGATGAGGAGAGAGAGGAAGCTGGGTTGCTGTGGGGGGATAAATAATGCATGAACGAGAAGAGAAGAAGCGAGAGTGAAACAGACAAAGAGAACGAAAGACAGAAAAGCCATTCCAGAGTCAGTGACAGTGTGTGGGCCAAGAATCTAATATTCAACGCGTGTCCTGTAATGCATTATAAAGAATCAGTGTTTTTTCCACCTGCAGTAACTCACTGAACTGTTGCCGAATGATGCTGAGATGGAGTCAAGATTACAGGAATACAGATTAGACTGTAACCCTGTTGTAACGTCTTCAGTATGTCAGTATAAGTAGATAATTTAGTCATACTTGATCGCTGTAATGATTAATAAATGGGTATTCTTATCCTGTCAGTGTAACTAATTTTAAACTTCTTTCTTTGAATTTCTAGAATCTCTCGAAATTAAAAGGCACACTGACAAACGTTCTAAGCTCTTATCAAAAATGTAGCTTTAGAGGACTAATTAATGAAGAGAGGAGCAAATAAACAAAAGGACAGTGATGTATGAAGATTTATGACCATTCTGAGTAAAGTAGTTTTAATGCATCTTTTACTTAAAATGCTGGTCTTGATATTCTGTAGAAATGTCTATTTTATCTAATAAGTCTTGGGAAAATGCACAATTTGGAGGTTTACATAGATTTTGGAACAACGTTTTTGTGTTTTTACCAGTCTATGTACAGTGGAGGAGTAAAAAGGAGGATGCGGAGATTATGAAATGTGAGAGGAAAACTGCACCAACTTGATCACATACACAAAGATCTAGGCACACACACACACACACACACACACACACACACACACACACACACACACACACACACACACACACACACACACACACACAGAGGCTTTTTATGCAGGATCAACCACCCGGAACAAAATCCTTTTCTCGGAACCTGAGATGGGACAGTGAATGTCTCCTGGACCACCCATCCTCTGTTCACTCACTGCTGACAGATGGTCTGTGTGTGTGTGTGTGTGTGGGTGTGTGTGTGTGTGTGTGTGTGTTGTCATCTTTGTAGGATTTCCATGTTCGTGTCTCTCCCCAGTTTATGCTTTATGACCACACACACACACACACACACACACACACACACACACACACACACACACACACACATCTTCTGCATATGATCACTGTTTTTCTTCGGACCTGAGCAGAAACCACCTGTCACCTCCACCTCAGCAGCAACACAGCAGCACAAACAACACTGGCAAAGCGATCCACACTCTCCTTTGCGAGAGCTTTCCTTCTAATGTACTGTAATAGCTGCACGGGCATCATATGACGAGCCGAGGAAGCCCTTGAATTACTCTGAGAGCACTCACACCAATAACTGGCCAGAGAGTGATATCGTGTTGTGTTTAGAGAGAACCTTTAGAGCACTGCAGTGCGTCCCTGTTGTGTAGTGTATTTCAATCTGTATTTGAAGCAAGTTCAACAACATCATTACGTGCAGTGAGGGCTGGAGTTGGTGCAGACATTGTTAATTTCATAGTTTGCCTGTGTGGCGATGAAATGATTAAACTTGTGCCAGAGTGAACCTTTGGAGAGGACAGATGGCAACAAACCCAGCGACTCCCTGTGGGACTTCCTCATCTGCACCGTATTGATCTGATCTCTCCATCCTGCTTTGCTCTCTCTTTACTGTACGTCCTCCCTTCATCCTCTGCTCACAAGCTGCTACATTTCACAGAAAAGCAATAAATACATATTTTATCACTAAACATTCTGGACAAAATGATCCGACCAATTAAATATAAGAACCTGATGATGAATCAGCACTGAAAAATCACTCATCTCTTCACTTTCCTTTTTCCCATTTACCCCCTTTGGAGTCGCAGGTTGCTTTCCTGTTGTCTTATGTGATCAGATGAGATGTTTAACCATCTCTTTTGATTTACTTGCATCCACAAATGCCCTTGTGACTGCACTTGCAATGCAGCACATAAAAATCATGTTTTAAGTCAATGCAATAACTAAAAATGGAATGTGTCTGTTTGGGCTCTTTCTTTCTTTCTTTCTTTCCAGCCTTTTTGTCTACTTCAGGTGAAGATGCTCTGAAGCTTCCTTCTTCAGAAATTTCTTGATTTCTTAATATTTCTATCAACATGAGCCTAACCTACTTGCCTCCAAAATTCAGAATGAATGAATGAAAAAGTTCCACAATATCTACAATATGTGATATTCTGTCTGACATTGATGTCTGTGGTTCTACTGTGTAGCACAATGTCAGCGCATTTTCATTTGTGTTTGCTCATCCCCACTGCATCATTAATAAAAAGCTTCGCTTGTTTCTCTCCTCTGAATTGGCCTTTGTATTGATCAGATTTTGGGCAGATGCAGTTGGGTTTAGAACACATGTAAAAAATGAGCCTCAGGCTGATGACCGTCAATGCAGCCCATTATGCATTCAGACCCTCTGATACAGCAGAGTGAAGCGCTCACAGACACAACAGTAACCTGCTGGACTGAGACACCAAAGTCACAGAGGTGTAGGATTGTAATTTATGACTGAATCGCTGGAAAATGGGACCAAGCCGAACTGAAAAGGCATAGAATTACTTTGTTTTTAAAAAATGTTAAGATAGAAACCACATTTCAATGCATTTCCTATATAATGAAACTGACTTAAAACAATATGTTAACAAACTGCTTTAAAATGTATTGTAAAACTATTGTATAGTTCCACGAATGTATCATTAATCTAGATACACTTGCTGATGCATGCATGAACATGGTTATACAAGAGTTTTACGCAGTTTTGTCCTTCTTCTTGTTCTGTCTAATGATTTTGCATTGTAAGGAATTGCATAAACAATTTAAAAACCACAGTGTCAGATTTTGAGGTAATGGCAGAGGTACAGGAGCACGATCTGGCTACTGAACTTAGAGCATGTTGCAGCAGCTCCCCATTTATTACCAATAACAACAACAATGTGGGTGACGTCAAAGACTGACACCACCCACAATTCACAGTTTACTTCAGCTTACATAGAAAAACAGATGTGCTGTGTACAGTGAATATCTGTGGAAACCGTGTCTCAATTACTGCTCAGCAAAGATTACATTTGCCAAAGAGCAAAAGAAAGAGGCTTGTTGAACAATGAGATGACATTTATCGAGGATTCTGTAAATGCAAGTTTGATTGAAAAGATGACTCTCAGTCTTAAGGAATTAAGAAAGAGAAGAATTTCATGACATGACAATGATCCCAAACCTGCAGCAACAGTCACATGAGAGTTTTTAAAGAAGAAAAATGTCAAACTTGTGACTTTGCCAAGGATGTCTCTTAACTGGAACACCTATGACTTGTAAAGTGAAAGGCCACAGTAAAATCCCCTCCAGCAGAGATGAACTAATGTGAATCATCTGTGATGAATTGTAGAACGTCTGTCCACAGATTTGTGCAACACTGCAGCCACCCATGCCCAGGAGGACAGAATCTGTCATCCAAAACAAAGACAGACATGCAAAATAAATAAGAAAGATCAAATACTCTCTGCCCCAAAGCTTGTGTAATGAAGTTAGAAGTATGGAGTAGTAAATATATATATTCCAACACCATATTCAGGCGTATGTCAGTCCTGTTTCTGAAAAAACTGAAAAATGCTGTTTCAGAATGATACCAGAAAATTATTACAGAATCACATGTATAAATAAATGATCCCTTGTGAAGTTTCTGATAGTTGTAAACATGCCTGGAATATGGTATCGGTAGTAGATCTAGTCTCTCTGGATATTTGTTTAAGCCTGTAATAAATCCTGGAATTCCTGGAAAACCAGTACTGGTTGTAATTCTACCTGAAGAATCAAATCTCGAGCACAGATTTCCTCAGTCACCTTTGACGATGTCTGGTGTCTGAAACTCTGCTGCCCCCTGCTGAGCTGGAGAAAACCCTCCTGCTGTTGCTCAGAGGTCAGAGCTGGTGGTTGAACTCTAAACTGGAGGAATCTGACTGGTGTTTTATTGAGCTAACTGCATATACAAAGCAACTTACATTTTATCATTAATCACTAAATAGTTTTAACTCTCAAAACTACAAGCAAAGTGTTTTTATTTGTCTCACTTTTTACTAGGCTCATTTTTCACTGCAATACAAGAATCTGCACCTCTATGGAAACAGCACAAGCAGAGAGAATTAAATATATATGCCGTCTGTGGGGTATAACAAATATATGATGCTATAAATCACAAAACAGAAGGAATGTTTCTTTGATTATTTTACACAACTTGAAAGAAGAACATTTTCTCAAGTGTTACCAACCCTGGAAAAAATGGTGGCCCTCCATAATGATATTTAGCTATTTGTAGTTTTACAACCTCTACTCATTTTTCACACCACTTTACACATCCTGTCTACAAAGATATTTTACCATGCTGAATGTATCTTCCAATGCTGACAATTTGCGCCTCTGTAGACCGTTTTTAAGCCTTGTTGCATTTAGCTTGTGATATTTTCCTCTCAGTCTTTCTTGTTGTCACCTCTCTGGTCTGTGTAAACGCTGCCTGCATTTCATATGAAACATCTATGAACATTTTCAGGTGACAGTTGGGGTTTTTTGGAGGGGATTTTTGATTGATACATGTCAATTAGATATTCAAACAGCAAATTGCTATCTACAGCTGTTATATTTATAAATGTAGTGTGTCCATACCACTCTGTCAACACTGTTTATGCTGTTTATACTGTGATGTTCTAAATACAATCCATACTGCATATAATGCACACCGCTGCTTCTTTTGTACTTCTGGTTAGATTAAACTGCAGTTTGTTTTTTAAGTATTTCTGCTCTGTGCAACAGGAATTAAGCTTAATCTAATCTAATCTAATCTAATCTAATAAAGTGATTTTGATAAAATGTCAAAATTTTAAGCTTAGTTTGGTGAAACACATGAATACTGTTGGAAGATTAAAAAACTTTCTGTTTTAAAAAAAAAAAAAGATTTTCTGGTTCTTAAAAAATTAGAAAAATTATGTCATTTTTCCAATTTTTTCCTGGCGTCATGATTTGGCTATTTACAGGGTTGATTATACCACAATTGCAAGTTTTACAATAGGGGTAAATTACACTTCATTTTAATTATTTTAATTCCAAATAGCTGCATTTTTTCATGAAAGCAGTGAATTAGGTTTTTAACAGTATCTCTCTCTTCTGCATTTGTGATTACCAGCTACAGTACTGATACCGGTTATTCCTCACCTGTCCACTAGGGGGCTTCAGTAGGTTTCTGTCTACCTCACATCTTTCATCATCAGTCTCCTGCTTGTGCAGCTGTTGGTCTGCTTCAGAGCCTCATAACAAAGAGAGTAAAAAACAGTTTTCCGGGTGTCTTTTGCCAGATTGTTGCCTGGCTGCCCAACATTTCTGCCTGCCTCCTTCTGGTTTCCTCCAAGTAACCTTCCCTTCTTTATAACTTGTCTTGTGTCTCCATTTGCTTTCAGGTGTTTGATGCCTGCTGCCAGAAACTGGGTGAACAGGTGCAGGTAAACAGAAACACTGATTCAAAGGGGTTTGTTCAGCTCTGGTGCTTTTTCTGCTTAGACTAAGATACACTGTCTGTGCAAGCGGACGCCTCTGATGCTCTGTGACCATTTCCCATTGATTATGATAATAACAACATGCATCTCTCCATCTGTCAACATTTTGAAGGATGCCAATGCAAAAAACTATTATTTTCTTATTTCTAAAACTTGAATTTTGCATCAGATTTTGCATAAAAATGCATCAAAGTAGAAATTTACAGTATCATCAGCAGGATATCAGAATAAGTATTCAAACTAAAAGTACACATTTTTTGTTTTATAAACGACTTAATACATTTTTACACTAATAGTTTACATTATTTTGTATATAAAAATGTAAACTTGCTAAATTTCTCCTACTAAAGTACAGTATTTGAGTACTTACATTGTGCTACCAGTTTTATTATGTTATTAAATTCATTCAGATGTTGCATGATTTGCTCGCTCTGGCACGTCGCCACACACTCTGCAGGTTAAGTCTCTCCTTCTCTAATGTTGTCTTCTTAAAATAACCCTGTGACTTTTCATATCAGCTCCAAGCACACTTTGCAGCCATGACACTGTCAGTTAGAGCTGCTCTGCCTCAAATCTCTTCAACTTGAATTGTTGATTGACTTTAAAATGTGACTCAGTCAGCAACAGTGTTGCATTTATCACACTCTGAAAACATCTTTTCAATTTAGCAAGGAATATTACTGAGACTGTGACATGCTTCTAGAAATCTAAAAAGATTAATTGCTCAACCATCCTGGGTAATTGATCACTGATGTCCCACAGACACATTAAATTCCTCTAAGTAAAGGAGCAGCTCACAATCATTTCATCCTTTGCAACACTGTGAACTTTCCCATCTCCATTTTCAGCACCTACCTGTGGCCCCTGGCTGGGTGTGGGTCAAGGAGGGGTCATCTTCAGCAGGATGGCCCCTGGTTCGAGCCAGATGTGGCCCGCTGATAGCATCCCTGCGCCTCTGGACAGCTTTTTATCTTGTTGCTGTCTGAGTGAAGAACAGGGTCGGTTACTGGTTTGGAGCCTCTGAGTCTCGGCCCCTTTGAACGCCGTCCTGAGGTCCGTTTGCGCCGAGCGTCTCGGTAAATGAGACCTGAACATGCTGACCACCAATCAGAGGATCACACTGACTGTGACAAGGAGCACGTTTGGGTGGGAGGCTGCTGTACGTCACAGCGTCTTAACTGAGCATCCAGACATCTGTGGCAGCATCACGGAAAAAACAGGTAGGACTGGATTTGTTGATTGATATGTTGTTATTGTAATTATTGTTGTTATTATTATGTGTGTTATCCTTTAAAGGGTTAAGAGGATGATTATACATAAAATAATCAAACTATCTGTAATCAATACCTTATTATGTCACTGATCACAATCCACAAACTAAAAGTTGAACAAAATAACGTTATGCATATCTAGAGTTATGTATGCAGGCATGTAAATACTGTAACTTTTTAAAATACACTCTTCTGGGGTTTATGAAATTTTGTGCTGCCAACCAAGACAAAGGAGTGCAGGTCATATAATCATCACATCTGTAATACTTATCCCCAGAAATTTCAGAAGTAGAGAGAAGTTTTAAACAGTAAAAAAATCAGTATTTTGACAGGCAGTAATTCATTTTTTTACAAAGTGTGAGCATAAAATTTGACTGTTTTGCTGTATTGGTGTGTCCGATTTTCAGTGTGTTGTTTTTATGGATTGTTATTTTTTACAATTGTAATAAGTTTACAAAATAAAACATATTGTTCAGATTAAACTACCCCATCAATAAAGTATTTCTGATTCTGATATATAGACAAAATTAGCTCCGCCTCAACCAGAGAAGTGTTATTTGCATACAACAGTAATAATAATCCAATATTATTCTATGCAACAGTTTTGATACTTCTAGTAAATATTGCTATACTACTATAATACTTTCACATCTTTACATACAGACATCTTAATTCAGGTTTTACTTGTAGCTGAGTGGTTTTCTGTAAACATGAAGAAATTTCCACCACTGTCTTGGAGGGAAAATAATCATTTCACAATCAGTGTTTATTTAAATACTGGTAATATTTCAGGATATCATTTACTAAGTAACTCACAATCACTGCTTGCATCTTTAAAACTGTAAAACTTAAGCTGTGATACACATTTGCTTGTGTACACAAATATCATTAGATATCTGCTGACATCTGTCATTTCTTATGTAATTTTCTGTCAGAATGTCAAATATGTGTATGTACACACACCTGCAGCCATGCATGTGTAAATACTAATACAGTATATAGTGTGTGATATCTCTGCTGAAATCTCTAACAGAGGCAACACACGGTGTGAAGGTTACTGTAATAACACAGTGAAACATTGTCATCTACGATTTCACCTTTTGTTGACTGTTCTTAAGGATGAACGACATGCTGCCATGTGTTACAGGTAATTGCCATTTGTGGTGACTGATCAACATGAGATACAGTGAAGGATTTGGGATACATTGAGCTCTGACCTGTTGTTCACGACTGTAAGTGAAACACACACATGATTCTTTAAATGTGAAGAGACTGTTGATATTTCTTCTGACAGGTTAATTAACTGCAAATGGACATCAAAACTGCTACAATGAACCACAAAACTAATACAAAGACACTCCGAATGACTCTGTAGTTACACAAAATCAAGAAAATAGATGCAATTCAACAAGAGAAAACAACCAAGAGATACAAAACAGCTGTTAAGAAGTGCATCCTGCAGGTCTTGCTACTGTGTGGGAGGGGTGGTGACCTTTAACAAGAGGCCCAGTGTCTGATTATCTGTCCATGGAGGTTCTAGAAGAGCTTTAAAAGAGAAAAAATAGACAAGTTGCACATTATTTGTGACTAAAATGACAAATTAATACTAATTATTGGTACTATAAAGCCTACGTTACAAACACAGGTGTGATGTTTGGAAGATGATTGCATTTACCCTTCATGTAGGATCTAAACAATGCATTATTTTATATTGTGGATTGTTAAATAGAGTGTTTTTGTTGCGTTATATATGTACTATGGTTATTAATTTATCTGTCACAGTCTTTTTATTTCTGATTCTCTGACCATGTCTATGGTATTATCTGTTTTCAGTGTTGGGGTCATTACACACAAAAGTAATAAATTACACATTATTTGTTCCTTATTAAAAAAATCACGCATTAATTTACTCATTGGATAAAATAATTAGTTATACAACACGTTACGGTGCAACGTCACCTAAGAAGCATTGTCATTTAAATTGCTGGTTAACAATATGTTAATTCAAACAAACCTGATTTTTATTTTATCCACTTTATTAAAATATTAGCAACAAACTAGCTGCAAAGTTGAGAAGAGATTTGAAATGGCACAGGCAGTAAGTTGTACATCTTTAAAATAAAGTTGCAGTAATTGTGACTTATTAGTACCTCTGTTGTGATTATTTTCACACATGAAGCCAACACTGTCTGTTTTGTAAATATGTACACATTTTTCTGTGACTAAAAAGCAGTAAGAGATGCTTACAAGGCCTTTTATGTGTGAAGAAGGTCTATGACCACTGCAGAATTAAATGTCTTCATTTTTTGTGGTGATGAAACTTGAAATCTATTGAAAACAGAAGGAAAGTTGGATTAACATGTAGGATCCAGAAGTGATGACGCTTCAGCCACACCAGAAATAAAGAACAGGATATCTTGGCAGCTGTTTCAGTTCTGGCTGTTTGTTGTTGATGTGTCTCTTGTAAATTTGCTGGAATCAGCCTTTAATGAACAGAACAGAAAAATGACAAAATGTTTCCTTTTTGTATTTTTTTTTCTCTATTAGAACCAAATTGACCACTAGGTCTCCTTTTCCACCTCTATCAGAGGGTAAGTCACTTCAAAATTAGCTAGTTAGCAGTTTCAGTGCCATTCTCTACCCTAAAGTTGATTTTATCTTTTTAAAAATGTTTTTTGTCATATGTCACAGGCCTCAGTTTCAGACGATGGACAGATACAAGACTATCTTAACAACAGAGACAGCAAAGAGAATGCCAACCAACCTCCAACAACGTTTCTTTCTCTACTCCAGTGAAGCTGAAGGTGAGCAGGCAGGTCCAGCAGCGTAATCCAAGCCTTTGTTGTCGTCTAAACACAGACATTAAATGTGATAAGATGCAGGTTGAATAATGACACAGTGCGACTGGTTTTATGACATACCAAGCCTCTGTATTTACTATCAATATTATGGGTGACACCAGAACACATTGCTCTATTGGATGGAGAGAATTAGAGTGTTCCTGTCTACATGTGTGCAATAGTCCCACCCACTGTCAAGCAGCATGCACCCACACATACACCCTGAGGCCGCTTTAAAAAGCCGGTGTTTATAAAGTCACGCTTTTTTGCCAATCTGGGGTCAGTCACTGTCACTTCTGACAGCCTGGCGAGAGTCTGCAGGAGGTAAGTGTCACGTTTTGTGTCACAGTTATGAATGGGATTTGCGCAATAAAACTAGTGAAGTTGTTACTTTGTAGCATTAAAATATGGAAACAGAGCACTTCTTGGAAACTTCATGGTTACTGTTATTGTCTCACAATACGTGCTGCTAGAATGACTTTTATGCATAATGCAGGATTTTCTGTTTGGGCTTTCTTTTATTACATGAAAAAGACTCAGCAATTTACAAAAAAGAGAAACTCAGAAGGCGGTGAAGCTTGTAGATTTTCTGTAAAACAAGTGTGGGGGAATATAACATCATTACAAAATGTATAGCAGCATATGGAGGCTCTCAGCCATTGAAGTCACAGGGTAACACACCAGTCAGTAACTCAGAGGTGAAAGCTCTCAGGTCAGGTTCAGTTGAGTTCATTACATAATTACACTACCAGTCAAAAGTTCAGACAAACCTTCTCATTCAATGCTTTTTATTTATTTGTAATATTTTCTACATTGTAGATTAATACCGAAGATTAACACTTTTTTGTTTACAACATAATTCCATATGTATTATTTTATAATTTTGATGTCTTCAGTATTAATCTACAATGTATAAAATGATTTAAATAAAGGCTGTAATTGTTTAGTTAAGAAAATGTGCACAAATTATGCAATGCTGAAAAAAGGCTGATTTTTCAGAACAATTTTTTTGTAAGAAATTAAAATTTTAATTTATCTTCCCACATGCATAGTGACAAACATCTGCCTCGTTCTATATAGAAATACATATCATTACAAGTTACATGCTTTTATGTATAGATGCATGAGTGTGTGTTTTAGGTGCATGAGATGCATTCACATATCTGCATATTTCATGCAAACTTGCACAAATATATTGTAGACACGTGCACTTACACTTACTCATACAGCATAACATGTATTTATTCCCTGTACATACTGTATAAAAAAGTGCAAAGTTGCATTTATTAATTCACATATGCAGACACACACAAGGTGACATTAGACATTTCTTACAGTCCTACTCTAACCCTATCTAACCTTAATATTAACCTTGTCTTTACCCAACACCAACACCTGAACCTTCACTCTAAAATTTAATGATCCATTTTATGGGTACTTCTTTTTTGTCCCCACAAGCGAGCAGAATCCCCACAGTGTGACTGTATGAACACAACATGAGTAATAAAAGTACACACACACATACACACACACACTGCAGACAGCGTCTAGTCAGTCTAATCTGAATTTTCCACCCCTTTGCCTCAGCTGTGTTTTGAAAATAAATCATTGTGTTGTTACAGACAACTTCAGTGCTCCGGTCCAGTCTGAGATAAAGTGGACACTCTGGAGACACCTTCATAAAGATTTAGGATCAACTTGATTATTTGTGGATTTTGGTTAATATCCACCTAAACATACAAAGTTTCTTAAAAATGTAAAATGTATATGGAAAAGAATTTAAACATAAATTGGAAACAAATCCTTAATTTAATGTATTTACTGTGTTAATTGGAAAAAAATGTCTGTCACTTTTTTGAAATTGGATCCATTGTGTCTGTTTCAGCTGGCTGGAACACAAACATTAACGCTAACCCCGGTGCAGAGTATCAGGTAAGGGGCACACACTCGCCATATCTCCACTGCAGACACACGGCATGTATTGACAGTCCAAACATGTGGAAGGTGAACCGTCAGTCGTGTCCACACCGGAAACCAGCAGTGACCCAGAGTCTGGAGCCAGCTGGCTGGGGGGGGCAGGACAACCACCATGTTTACCTTATAGACACACAGCGTCACCTGGACATTAGCGTGATCCATGTCCTCTCTGCTGCAGTCAAAAAGATTACAGAAATGGCAGCAGCTTCAGGTTGCTGTGGTGGAAAACAACACCCATAATATCAACAGTGTTTTTTGTAATGCAGTGAAGCATGAACATGATTTTATCTGAGGCCACTGTGGAGCCAGGATAGCTCTCTTAGGGACCATATGGCATGAAAATGGGACACCAATTGCTTTTCTCACCTGTAGCTCTTAGCTGAACACAACAAGCTCGGGAATATTCCGTGAGGTTTGTTCAGTGTAATTCTGGGAAATGTAGGAAATGACAAAGTGAGCTACAAATAGTTCAAACAACAGATAACACAACCCATAGTAAGTGGCTTCCAAAGAATACCTTTCATGTGAACAGCTTTTCATATTTTTGCCAGCCCTTCTCACTTTCCACAAAGACAAAAAATAAATAAATAAATCTGCAAATTTTATTAAAGATCCCCTTCAGGAACGTTTGCAGAAATAAAAACATATATTGTGCTTTGAATAATAGTTTGTGTTAGATGTTTTTTTTCATTAAAAAATATTCAAATATCTTATAATTTTTTTGAAATGACATCAACACCTCTTTTCACTGAAACCCTCTTTAAATATGCAAATACTTTTCATTTAAAAACTATTGTTCTCAGTGTATGCAGCTTTCAAGTTTCTCCATCACACTTGTGTGAATTAGACCAGGATGCTGGACCAGGATGCGCCTCCAACTCCATGTCAGTAGCGGAAAAAAAACTTTTCATTTTCACCGCACAAATCTGGATATAGTCCTCTAACATCAAAGCCCAAACATACATCTTTGTATAAAATCAAGGTCAAACATCTGACAGACATAACATTGACACAAATACATTTTGAAGGGAGGGCTTTAACATTTTTATGTTGATGTTTGCAAATGAAACCATTTTTTGATTGGTTATTTTTTACCACACAGCTCATTGTAACTGTGAAAAATTTGAAATATGGCATGTATTATCATTTTTGAAATAACATATTCTGCATGATGACTCATGTTGACCTATAGTGCATCATCTATATTACAATAAACTGGATACACATCAACATTAGTGGTAGTAGCAGCTGCATTATTGATGATTTTAAGGATAGATTCATATTTTTTTTAAAAGACCCTTTAAAAACTCTACTGACATGCATATATGTACAGTGAGAAAGTTAACTGCCTGCTGTTTCATGCAGCCTGCCTTGCAAAACCATTTTAATGTAAGAGATCGGGAAACATTCACCCATAGGTTTCCTTAACAGCAGTTTTAAAGCCCTTTGTGGTGCCTCATGCAGTCACCATCTTGACATGACGTGAGCCACTACTGACCCACAGCTAATCCAAAAAATGAGCAAAGAGGTGGCGAGTAAACAGAGCTGAGAAATGCCATGCAAACATCTCTTGGTTATGGACTGTCTTATGACAGTAACTGTGAGTCAAAGCAGCCCCACCTGCTATTATGTGTAACTAGAATCCATAATGCAATTTAAAAGGATACATTTTATAAAGATTCGCCACCAGTACAGTTGTCATTAATGAGAAAATTAGGTATACAGACCAAAATTATTCTTGGTACCAAGCTGGAAAGATGTTTGTTTCTGCTTTAAACTTGGTCATTTTAACATTAGGCTCAATGGGGATTAACTCACTGTTGGAGTCTGCCTCGTGTGGTCGTTTGAGGAACTGCAATTTTGGTGCCCATGGGTTGTTTTGCATTTCTCATACCAGGAACAGAAATCACAGTTCTAAGTACAAAAAATACTCCTGTAGTTCAGCTGAAGATAATTTAAGGCTTCAGTGGTCGAAGATAGTCAGTTCAAGAAAATATCTATTAAAACAATTGCATTTTTAGTACGATAGTGTGAGTTCTTTGGGTTTTGTTCCTTGGTCACTAAACTACCAGGTAAAAGTGAAATTTGTTGCTGAAAAGTCTAACGCTGGTTGCGTGGGAGGAATAAACCAATAACCTCTCAGTGCACATATGGAGTGTTTTCTGAGATAACCTGTGAACTTTGAACTAAAAATAAAACACAGAAAGCTTTTTAAACACTTCACCAGGTCAGAGAGACTCACAGTGATGTACACTGATAATTAGAAGGAGGCCAGCGAATCCACAGTTGTGCACCATCAGCTGAAGCTGTGGTTGTGGGAGGTGCCAGCTTGAAATAATCCACCTGCCCTGTCCAACTTTTACTCAGTGTCTCTCAAATGCAAGCATGTTTGTGCCTGTGCCCCATGCTCATGTCCATCTCAGCCGGACCTCTGTGTTTCTCTGTGCCTTCAGAGCTACGTGGAGCTGAACGAGCTGATGAAGGACCAGAAGCAGGAGACCTACTGGCAGGAGACGGGCCGATGGGCCGGATACGAGGAGAGCTACGACCCCCAGGCAGGGGTGTGGGGGTCCTCACATGTCTCCTACCTCACCTTCAAGAGCCTCATCCAGCTCCGACGCAGCATGAACACAGGTCAGCGAAGGAAATCAGTCAAAACATGAGCATTACAGAGTTTTTATATAAATATGCCCATAAATAATTATTTTCAGCAGTAGAAAGCATGTTAATTCTTGTGCATATGCGGACTTTTAAGGTGCTTGTACTCCAATGTCTTCCTTACTGCTTTCATTATGAGCTACTTTGCAGACTTAGATTATCATAATAAATATAATACCAAATACTTGTAAGGTGTTTTTGCATGTTGAACTACTCTATAGTATGCAAGGTAATCAAACATAGCCACTTTCAACCACTTGCAACCTTATAGAGATGCTTAAACACTGACATATCACTATTTCTAATCCAATAACATCATATGATATGCATTAAATCTAAGTCTATGTAGACTTTTCTCCTATGATCTATGATCAGATCTTTTGCAATTTTGAGAATATCTTGAAACTCATACTTAAGAACTAGTAATGGCTAATATTTCGTAATACATTTGCTACTATGTGCATTTCCATACTTGACATTAGTATTTTTGATTGAGTTAAAGCCCAGAGTCTAGTACCTATATGTGTTAATAAATATGAAGGTTACAAATTGATGACTAAGAACTCAAAAAAATCCATTTATTTCTTTCACTCTGCTTGTATACAATTCATATTATTCAAAGAAAAATTTGCCTTTTATCTTCTTTTATTCCTCTCTGACTATAGTACCATTGTTCTTTAGGAATCAGCTGTTGATTTAAGACATACAGCTCTCACTTTCCTGCTTCTCCGATTTTCCTCTAGACAGTATGTTTGACCTTTAGACAAACCTTTTAAATGCAGCGTGTTCTGGCACTCTTGGTCCATCTTTTCAGCTCTCATTGAGCCTCAACTCCCTCCTTAACCCACAACCACAGTTCCTTCCTCTGTATGATCGTCTCTGAACATTTCCCAACATTTTCTCTGTCAAGGTGTGACGCTTTTCGACTGTGAAGAGAAGACCCTGGCCACCATCGCAGAGAAGATGGTCAGCGAGATGGTTAATAAGAAGGAGATCAGGCCAGGAGACCGGGAAGAAGTGCTTAAAGCTCTGCTCCAAAACCGCAGGTATGCCCTGAGACATCACCCAACGGTGACTCAAACACAAATGACCTACATTTGCGCACTTAGCAAGACGCTATAATCCAAAGCTGCAGGTGAGGAAGGGATATGTCAATATCTTGCTCAGAGAAAGTTCAACAGAACACGCAGCTGCTGTGAAGACCAAACCTAGAATTATGTAACACCATCTCTGACCACCAAACATGCTGCCTGTCTGCTCGTGTCTTTATTAAAGATGATGGGTGTGTACTGTAGTTACATTGCACTTGTAAAGATACAGAGTTTGGCAGCTTATTCTAAATATCCAGAATGGACAAATACTGCAGTTTCATATGTTGTTCAATAATTTCAGAACTCCATGTGAAAACTTGTGTGACGTGGCAGTTGAGTTCTCCAAATCCATCTTATTCATTTAGAAATGTTTTATTCTACAGGGTTAGGGTTAGTTGTTTTATGCTGTTATTTGGTGTTGTAGACAGACTTGTACAGATACAGAGAAAATCAGGTCCAGCTGCCTTGTAAAAAATTTGAAAATATTACCTTTTTTTATACACCATTGTTCTTTTACAGTTATTTTGTTGCTACATTATGTAGCTAACATCTAAATAATGTTTCTGTAATGACAGGTAGGTGGACGCTAAATCCCTTACTGTAATTTATTCATTTTGTTTTCTATAAGAGGAAATTCTGATAACGATGTATTAGATGCAGCCCATTAAGAAATAGTCTGGCATTTCCTGGTGAGACTTAGATAAGATGATCTGATACTTCTCAAATGGCTGTTTGGTAAACATGAAACTACAACCTGTAGTTGGTTAGCTTAGTTTACTATAAAGACTGGAACCTGAGGGAAATGGGCAGCCTAAAGGTAGTAAATACCAGCACATCGGATTACAGAGAATACATAGAAGTGATGTAACCAGCTGATACTCCATGAAGCTATAGATCTTGGTCAAGAAATAGTCCATCAATCCATTTTATTCTACTGATCCATGGTTGGGTCTTGGTGGCAGTAGGCTAAAGGTCATTACAGACGTCCTTCTTCCCAGCAACATTTTCCAGTTCCTTCTAGGAAATATTAAGGTATTCCTTGGCCAGATGAGCGATGTAATTCCTCCAGTGAGTTCTGGTTCTACCCCACAGTCTCTTTTAAGTTAGACACGGCAGAAAGACCTCCAAAAGGAGTCCAGGAGGCATCCTAATGAGATACCCAAACCAATTTAGCTGGCAACTGGGAAACTAGTTTTGGCTACTTGTAACCAGTGACATGTGATTTTCTCCCTCCAGCCAATCATCAGACCCAGAGAGCCAAACTCTGACTGACAAGGTGGACCTGCACAAGTTTTCAGTCAAAGAAAGAGTAAGTAATCATTAAAATGCTGATAGTACTATCTGAAATCACGATCATGGTGACATGATGGCAGCAACCTTCAAGGTGAAAGTAACTTCTGCCAAAAGACCATTCAGAAGGTCATTCAGATGCATACTTTTTGTTTTCTGATACACAATACTTCAGCTTTACATTTCTGCAAATCTTTTTTGTTAATGTAGAGGATCTTGTTCAATTTTAAGGGCTGCAGCATGACTTGTTTACAGAACTTGCACGCAGCTCTAATACTCAGAATGGATTTTTCATGGCTAGCTCCACTAAAAATATATATATTTTTAAAACACAGTGATAATGTTTGCTTACTACACTTGTCATTCTGTGTTCCTTTAGAGAGATGAATCTAGCCGTGTTGAGGCCTCCATGGTGCTTGTAGGTGAGACACTTTTTCTCATTTTTTTATGTAGGATCTGGAGTGCAGTGTGTGTTTATGCAGATATGTTTCAATGCATAATTCAGTTTGAACATATATGTTGGTGTATCTGTGGACCAGGAGCCTTGGACTTTCTGGAGAGGGCCACAGTTGTTTTTGTGCGTCTGAAGGAAGCAGCGGTGCTCGACTCAGCCCTCGAGGCCCCGGTACCTGTTCGCTTCGTCTTTGTTCTGGTTGGACCGAACAAGGCTGACATAGACTACCATGAGACTGGCCGTGCCATGGCAGCGCTGTTGGCTGATAAAGTGAGTTAGATGAGATTTTTGACAAACCTAAAATGTGTGGAACATGATACATTAACCTCTTAAAGGTTGCACTGCACTTAATGACTGTATACTAGTTTACACCCCAGTGTTTCCATACTGTAGTTTTAGTAGGAATAGGTACTACTACTACTACTACTACTACTACTACTACTGATACTGCTCATAGGTACTGTGCTTTAATGGTGTTTTTACTGGTACTTTTTGATTGTTTTTGTTTGCTTTGTTGTATTTTGTTTAGAACAGGGTTTTTTGACAGTTGAAGTACTTCATCTACCACTCACAATAACATTCAGCCAGATAAACAGTTAAAATAAAGACAGAGTTTGACTGCAGCCTCCAATCCACTAAATCCTGAATGGCAGTTCAGGTGATGCTCTGAATTTCATACAGAATTTAAGAACACAGCCAGAGTAAAACAAATGATTGGCGAATGCTTGCTTTTAATCAACAGCCTATGCTCGTATAGTTTATTTAACTCCATGTTCGGCCCGCTAACGAACATAACATACCTGGTTAGTGAGGGATGAACTACCAGCTCAGCCATCAAACTCAACGTTTCTCTGTATGTGAAGTTCTACTCAAAGTTCAGATTTAGTTTCTGCTCTGACATGCAAACAACTTCTTACATTTGTGGCAACGAACATTTTCTGCATTGGCTGTAGCCAAGTGTTATTGTTCATCACGTGCATCTGTAGCTCCCGCAGACATCCTATGGATTTGTAAAACAAAAGTGCATCATAGACACATATACATCAGACACGTCTTCCAGTGATGAGACAGAATGTGCAATCCAACACTTGCATAATAAAGATGCAATATGTGAATTTTTAAAACATAAATGTAGCATTAATATAGCAGCTGTTATGTAAAGATGTAGTGGAATAATCCAACCTTAGCAGAGAATGAAGTCACACTCCCTCTGTGTACGTTGTAATCGGAGCTTCTCTGTTCTATGTTTTGGAAATCGGTCCAGCCACACGTGCATGTTGGTATTACTTTACATGAAGATGGAATATTTTTTTTAAATGGTTGTCTATGTAATTTCATATCAAGCAAGACGTCCTGGGTCTTTTGGTGTTGTTTTTTCAAAAACAGATCTCCCCATGTCTCAAAATTTCTTCCACTGCCCCCTCTCCCTGTCTCAGGTGTTCAATCAGGCAGCTCTTCAGGCAAAGAGCGCTCGAGAGCTGACGGACGCTGTGGGCGACTTCATGGACTGCAGCATTGTCATCCCGCCCACAGAGATCCAGAATGAAGCCATGCTCAGCTCCATCATCAGCTTTCAGAAGAAGTTACTGGCCGACAGATTCCAGTCCTCCGACACCACGGTCCAGCTGGACTCCAAACCTCGTAGGGGTGAGTAATATCAGGACACTCCCCAAAATACAACATTAGTCATGGTTAACGTTGAACTTTATAAAATAAGCACATATAAAGAAAAGGAGATTCATGTTAGATTGAACTTTCCCACTAGTTTCCATCTCTAGCGGGCCTCCTCCTGAAGATCCTCTTGCTCGTACTGGTCGACCTTTCGGTGGGATGATGCGAGACATAAAGAGACGCTACCAATACTACAAGAGCGACATCACTGATGCCCTCAATGCCCAGGTCCTCGCTGCCATCATCTTCATCTACTTTGCTGCCCTGTCTCCCGCCATCACCTTTGGAGGACTGCTGGGTCTGTATCTGGTCACATTTAGCAGACATGGTTCTTCTGTTGCGTGAAATAAATCCTCTAATTAATTTTGAATCTTTGCCACTGCAGCTGATAAGGTGGAGAACATGATGGGTGTTCCAGAGCTGCTCATTTCCACCAGCATTCAGGGAATCATCTTCTGCTTCGTTGCTGCTCAGCCCGTCCTGGTCATCGGTTTCTCTGGTCCTCTGCTAGTGTTCGAGGAAGCCTTCTTTGCAGTGGGTTTCTGATTTTTTCTTACAAATTTTTGATTACTAGCTGTTTTTGCTTGCTGTTATGATGCACAAGATGTTGGGATTGTGCTCAACTCATCTCCATTTTCCTTCGTTCAGTTCTGCAAGTCCCAGGAAATTGAGTACATTGTGGGCAGAGTGTGGGTCGGAGTGTGGCTTGTCATCATTGTGGTGATCATTGTGGCCTGTGAGGGCAGCTTCCTGGTGCGCTTCATCTCACGCTTCACCCAGGAGATCTTCTCCATCCTCATCTCCCTCATCTTCATCTATGAAACTTTTGCCAAGCTGGGGAGGGTAAACCATTGCCATCCATTACACATATTTCATCTTACCATTTCATCTGAGACATTTCATTTATGTGATTACAGTGCTGTTCATCATGGTTCTAACTTATCTTCATCTACACTCTTCTAACTTCTCTTCAGACCTTCAAGTCACATCCGCTGATTCTAAACTACGATCACCTGAATGCAAGTTTGGAAAATCCCTGGCAATCAAAGGTGGAAGAGACCATCATCTACGACAACGTCACCGGCAACACAACTGTTATTATCAGCACTATTAAGTCACCTTACCCCAACACAGCGCTGCTCTCCATGTGCCTCATGTTAGGCTGCTTCTTCATTGCTTACTTCCTGCGGCAGTTCAAGAACGGGACGTTTCTTCCTGGAAAGGTGAGCCGGAGCCCAGAGGCCAGTCCCAGAATGTTTCAGTCCTTTGATCAACTGGCTAATGAAATTCTAATGTGATTGCAATTATGAAGTACAGTACATCAGTAAATCAGTAAAGTAAATTTGAACTGCTGAGTTTTTTTTTTTGTCTCTGATCTCTGCTGAACAGGTCAGGCGTTTGCTTGGTGACTTCGGTGTGCCCATCGCCATTTTCCTCATGATTGTTGTGGACTACAACGTTAATGATACCTACACTCAGGTTGGCTACAAAGCCCAGTTAAAAGTGGATTCAGAGAGTTTTTTGACTGCTAAAGTTTATGCACATTCTGCAGTGTGATTTACATCTTTATATTTGCCATTTATTTAAATACTAAATAATGCACGACAAAGTGGAAAATGTTTTTAGGCATTCTTGCAAATTTTTTAAGAATAAAAATAATCTCTTATTTACAAAATGTTTAAATCCTTTCAGTCAAACTGTAATTGTATCAAACCTGCTTTACTTATTAGCACAGTTCAAAGTGCTCCACTTATTAATGATAAGCTGATAATAAGACATTGTAGACAGTACCAGGATGACATAAAAACTTGAATTAAAAAAAGAAATAGGGCAAAACATGAAAATAAAGAAAATAGAGTCACATTTTGCATCATATCCACAATGAAATAGCAATGTATTCCTCATCACTTCCATTCAAAATGTGTTAAAGAGATCTGTTAATGTCAAGGATGTAAAGAAAGAAAATTGTTGTTTTGATGTTCATATGATGACCTGACTAATGATTTAAGACAGATCTGAAAAATTATTACCCTTAACACTAATTTGATCTAACAGATTAAACTGAAAACTGATTTTCTTTATAGAAACTGGTGGTTCCCAAAGGTCTGATGGTGTCCAACCCAGCCAAAAGAGGCTGGCTCATCAACCCCTTTGGAGAGCACAAGCCTTTCCCCGTGTGGCTGATGTTTGCCTGCTGCGTCCCGGCCCTGCTCGTCTTCATCCTCATCTTTCTGGAGTCTCAGATCACAACGTGAGTCATAAAATGTCATATCTGGAGCAATATTACTCACTGAACTGTCAACCTCAGAAAACATGACACTTCCTGGCTTTAATGAAAGTTTGATTCACACTTCATATCTCTGACCAGACTGATTATAAGTAAACCCGAGAGGAAGATGGTCAAAGGATCCGGGTTCCACTTTGACTTGCTGGTTTTAGTTGGCATGGGAGGGCTGAGTGCAATATTTGGAGTGCCGTGGCTCAGTGCTGCCACTGTGCGATCTGTCACTCACGCCAACGCCCTCACTGTCATGAGCAAAGGACCGAAACCTGTGATCGAGAAAGTGTTGGAGCAGAGGATCAGCGGCGTTGTGGTGGCCTTGCTTGTTGGTAGGTACTGTCTAATCACCCTTTCACATCTGTCCAGACTTCCGCAGATATATTATTTGCAAGCAGAGCAGATTGTGCAGAGTGTACTGTCATTTATCTGGATCTCTGCTTGTATCAAGGTCTGTCAATTCTGATGGAGCCGATCCTAAAGATGATTCCCATGTCAGCCTTGTTTGGGATCTTCCTCTACATGGGAGTCACGTCACTGAACGGCATCCAGCTGTGGGATCGTATGCTGCTTCTTCTCATCCCTAAGAAATATCACCCTGATGAACCCTATGCCACCAGAGTAAGAGTCCCATTATCACACTATAAATAAAGTGCATGTTAATATTAACAGGGTTCACAGCAGCTGGTGCCTATGATGGTCAGTTAAAGTGAAAAAGAATGAAGCTTTTGTTTTGCAAGCATCAAATACATTTCAGGTGATGAGATGTTTCTGCAAAAACAGCAAATTATCTCCTGTCAGAACACATCTCATCATGTTTGGAGACATCTTGTCATTTTAATTTCATTTTCGTGTCAGGACATGGCATATAATCTTATTAAATCTGACACTGTCATGTTATGACATCATGCTATATGTGACCATTATGGGGAACTCTGGAGGATGTTTTGCCACATGCAACATTTTACTAAAAACCACAGATGTGAACTTCATGGAGGCACTAGAAGAAGCAGAAGTTTGGCCACCACTATGAGAAGGATTCATGCTCTGGGGACCATGAATTTCGTGTGTGCAGTTTTGTCTGTTGGACTAATGTCTGCATGTCTTGGATACAGGTGAGCACAGGGCGAATGCATCTGTTCACCGCCATCCAGATAGTGTGTCTTGCACTTTTGTGGATTGTGAAATCCAGTCCAATATCACTCGCACTTCCCTTCATTCTCATCCTCACCATCCCTCTGCGAATGTGTATGACCGGACGTCTCTTCACTGAGCTGGAAATGAAATGTGTAAGTGTTAGTTATCATTTCAGCGAATACTGGAAATTCAAACTTTGCCAGCATTTGATAATGTGTCAGTTGCACACATATATCCAATTATTTGTTATTATTTTCTGTCTCTTTTATTTTAGTTGGATGCTGACGATGCCAAAGTGACCTTTGAGGAGGAGCCTGGGCAGGACGTATACTGTGAATCTCAGATGCCATTGTAGACGTTTTCCATGACAGCTGCCATTTTTTTATTTTGACAAAAAGATGTTTATTTAATATGTAGCTCAAATAATGTTTAATTTGTCTATGAGCTCAAACATATCTGAAGTGTTTTTTTTGAGATACAGGTGCAGATACAGATTCTATCTTTCTCGTGTCAACATTAATATCTTGTAAAAAGCTGTCTTTGTCAAACATTCCTGAAGAATTTTCCACTGTCACTCAGGTAAATTCTTTGTATTGCTGAAGCTGGAAACATTCTCATTTTTATGCTTTTACAAGGAAGTCATAAAAAACTCTAATGCTTTTTAAAGTATGTAGAATAGGTGCTCACATGTGAAATTTAAAAAAAAAAAAAATCAATCATTCCAGCTCTCCAGAACTGGAAAGCTTGAATGGGAGGTGAAAAATAACAGCAATAAGAGCATTAACTGTATGTTTTTCCAAGCAACCGCACACTGAATGTAATGTTGTAATAAGTTATTGTTGCTTGCTGGGAGCAAAAGCCAGAATCTGAATGAATATTATGTGATTTGTGAGGCATTGATGCAATCTAAAGTGCAAGTGATTTAGCAAGAAAGATCAAACTGGTAACACTGGAGACCAAAATGACAACACCGCTGTGTGGCAGTGAAGGTAGAGACAAAATGTTGTTTGTTGTTAAAAATCATATTGTGTGTTGTGTTGCTGTCTTTTTGTCATCTCTCTCTGTATAATAAAAACTACCTTCAATAAGACTCATTACAGTCATTTCACTGGGTGTTATTAGCTTTTGGTGGGAGTAAGAAATATAGACCCTAACAATCATAGATTATTGATTGCTTTTCATTTTGATATCTGTACATAAAATAGACAATTTGTCTCCAGAAAAAGGTGGTGTCAAATCAAGTCTTTGTTTCTATGATGCATTTATTTTATTTTTATTTTAACAACAGCTGCCTTATGCAGTATGCAGTAACTGTAGATTTTATATCCGTACGATATGTTTCCACTCTAATTCAGCAATAACTGAAGAAACTGTCGCAGTTTTAAAAGCAAATTGTGGCCACACTAAATATTTGTTTAGCTATTTTTCTGTCATATATATATATATATATATATATATATATATATATATATATATATATATATATATATATATATATATATATATATATATATATATAGTGTTTCATGTAATTTATTAGCATTTATTCCAATTATTTTTTCGTCTTCTGGCTCAATAGGTGGCGACCGTATTGCCCCATCAACAATAATAAACATAAGAAGAAGCTTTTGACGCCGCTCATTGGCTATTTTTGTTTTATTTGGCCGACGTAAACATTTTTCTCGTTTATGATTGGTTTCATTATGGAAGCGCCCCGCCTACCGTACATGGAGGTTTTTATACGGATGTCGGCTAGAAAATCCAAACACCAGGACGTGTGCGACTTTGCTGTTGCGTCTGGCGTGTTTGGTTTGTGACTGAGTAACAACGACAGCTAGTTAAATATCGCTTGTGCTCCTTTTATCTACAAGAGCTGAGTTTGTTCAGCATTAGCAAGTTAGCTAATGTTGCTATACATCTTTAGTGGAGTCACGTATATTAAAACTAACTTCTACCCAGTTAGCATCCAGCTGTGACACCTGATGTCTCCGGAAAACACATTTTGTCTGAAAAATGAAGAAGAAAAGTGAAGATACAATGGAGACCGAGGAAACTGGTGGGTACGGGACACAAAGTGCTTCTTTGCTGTTTCATATGGTGTGTTTGTTCTTTAGCTGAGTAACAACGACGGCTAATGAATATATACTCGGTTAATTTTTGTCTGTGCTTCTTTAAGAGAGCGGAGTTTGATAGGTTAGCTAACTAGCTAATGTTGCAGTACAGCTTTACTGTAGTCACATATATCAAAACAAGCTTCTGCCCTTTTAGCATTCGGCTGTGAGGACACATTGGGTACAGTTAAACACAACGTGTACCATATGCTTTTGAGTCTCTCTTTCCACTTGAAACTCTCACAATGAAAGTAGCTGTGGTTTATTTACAAAGATATTATTTTCTGCTCTGTTAATGCCACCGTGATGAATTTATAAGCTGACTGCTGTTACTGTAGGATGGACCAAGGCAGACCTCCAGAGGCTTCTCGCGGCAATGAAAGACAGCATCCCAAATAATAAGAAAATGAAGAGTTACATCAGTGGACTGAAAAGTTTACACTGGAATAAAGTGGCTTTCCCCCCTTTTTCTCCTGAGGCATGCAAACAAAAGTGGATAACGATGCAGGAGAACGTGAGTCACATTTTTAATGTTAATTTTTAGTTGACAAAACCACACCACGACATCCGCTGAATAACTGTTTGGAAGATTTCAAAACAAGATTCTCAAAATCCAACCATGCACAATGCAAATTCTTGCAATTTTTCAACTAGTCTTAAGATTTTGATTGGAATTGTATTAAAAATTCAATACAACATCACTAGTTACCTGTGTCATATCAGTGTTAAATTTTCAACAGTTGCCTGTATGATATGTATTATTATTTTGATGCTGATTTGAGTTTAAATGTTTAAATACAAGTTTTAAACACTATTTGTTATTATATGCCATTACCTGTGGATAGGATGTTATTTTCAGATTGGATCTCAATCCAGAGATATACATTATTTAAAAGAAGTGAAAACACCCCAGCATAGTATATCTTAAATACAACAACATATATTTGTACTCCATATTGTCACACTCTGACCTCTGTGCTTCACTTTTGGGACTATACATTTACTGTTGTAGTATTCTCAAAGCTTACACTAAACTAGCTGGACACCATCTGAGCTGAACAAACTTATCTTGATCTCTTCTGGCCAAGGATGTGACAGTGTAGTATCCTTGTCGTTGTTGCTCAGATGCGTAAGATTCGGACCCTCACAGAGCTTATTGTTGAAGCTGAGGATGTCATAGCCAATCCTGGCTGTAACAGAAAGGTAAGCACAAAAACAATCACAACTTCCATAGTACCATCTTATAAATACAGAATTACTCTACGTTAGGTTGCATTTCAAATATCATCTCTCATCAAGTCTTTTGTGATTCCTGTCAGTTGCATAGCAATAGTCGCATGTTTTTTTGCTTGATTATACTTGCTCTGTGTTGCTCACTCACCTGCGCTATAGGTGTAGAGAGAAATCTGGATAAACTCGACTTAAAAGTTCCTCAGAAGAGATGTCTGATTGTTTAATTTTGGGAATCTACAGTGAGTAATTTTTCTATTTACATGATTTGGTAGAGTTTATGTGACAAAATGTTTTTTGACATCTCTGATTGAAACAGGGTAAAGAATGCACTGAAGATGCAGAAGGTCCACCTCCAAAGCCACCTCAGTAAGCCACACACACACTGCATACCACTCTGTTGTATATTCATAAATGAATGACTTGTACCACTTACAGTTTGTATCATATTTACTCTGTGTGCATTCATGTAGTGAGGTTGTAATTGAAGACTGCAATTGAAGATTAGGCCAATGTGAACCTTCTTCTCAGTAAATGAAATAGTTTTCTATAATTGCCATCACAGTAACGGGTGAGGATCATGGAGCAAACCCTGTTTCCTTCTTCCCCCAACAAAGGGAGGAAGCATCACTAAAAGGCTGGATTTGGTGCCCTTTAAAGCTGTCCATCCAAAAGAGATGCACACCACATACAGCCTGCCTGCCATTACATATAAAGAGGAACTTCTGGTAGAAGAAGCTTACATGGCACCAACAAAGGCCTAGATTGTCTTATACTCACTTGCTTTTATTAATATTTTATTCACATTTTATGTTTATCTTTTGGTAAATCAACCAAACCGTTTTAAACTAACAAGAATATGAGTATTTCATTCATTGTCAACTGAGCACGTGTTTGTGTGTGTGTATGTCTTTATGTCGTTAGAAGTGGCTATATGCTGTTTGTGAAGGAGCAAATGGTGAGCATGACGGGTACCTCAAGAAAAAACAAACTGGATGTTTGTGGTCAACGCTGGCAAGAGTTGAGTGACACAGAGAAGGAAAAATACTGTACAAACTGCACAGAGGTATGAACATACAAAGTCATTAACATTCCCACTAAAATCACTGCTGTACCACAAGACTCTGAAATGAAGATTATGATGTTGGATCACATGCAGAGTCTCCTCAATCTGAATTCACTACTTGGTAAATTTTCTTGCAGTTGAACAGACAGTACAGGATAAAGCTGAATGCATATTTAGAGGTAAGTAAGGTTGTAGTTGAAATATTGATCTAATGCTGAAAG
Organism: Amphiprion ocellaris; assembly: GCF_022539595.1. NCBI lineage: Eukaryota > Metazoa > Chordata > Actinopteri > Pomacentridae > Amphiprion > Amphiprion ocellaris. Next base: position 26,978,789 of record NC_072783.1, read on the forward strand.
ACTTTGTGTAACTTAGTGTGATTTATGTTCGTCAGAGGTTTGACATAGAGGAGCAGCAGCAGATCCTTAGAGAGAAGGGCATCAAAACACCTAAAAGACGCAAGGTGAGAAGTAACTTCATGGGAAAAGTGTGCAAATCTTAGACTTTGCAGTCTTTACTTGTGATATCGTTAAAATTTCTCAGATATTTAAACATATCAATGTGGCCGCAAGTGTTCATATCTTTGTTTTAAAGAAGATAAACACAGTTTCTCTAAAATATGTTGTAAGTGGCAAAAGTAAGTGGCATGTGTTGTTCTCTGATATTTAATAGTTCAGACACTTTATCTTGATTGTTGATGCAACATATTTCAAAGAACACAACAATGAAAAATGAATGAATGAAAATATTGGAGATATCCAAGATGTGACAGTCACATTGGCTTTTCCCAGACATGAACTGCTATGTAGCATTTGCTATGATTAGCTTTGCTTATTTTTCACATGAATCGCTATTTGAAATACTATTCATATGAATTGGTAGAGTTCATATGACAAAGCGATTTAAAAGTATACAATCAGACATCTGTTCCGAGGAACGTTTAAGTCCAGTTCATTCAGATTTCTGTCTGTACCTATAGTGCAACATCGTGCACAATACAGTGCAAGTATAATTAAGCAAAAAACGTGATTAGTGCTATGCAGCTGACTAGAATCACAAAAGATTTGATGAGAGATATTTGAAATACAACCTAATGAAGAGTAATTCTGTTTTTTGACGTCTCTGATTGAAACAGGGTGAAGAGTGCAATGAAGATGCAGAAGGTCCACCTCCAAAGCCACCTCAGTAAGCCACACACACACTGCATACCACTCTGTTGAACATTCATAAATGAGAGACTAGTACTGCTTTCAGTTTTTTCATATCTACTCTGCGTGCAGCCATGTAGTGAGGTGTTTTTGTTTTTTGGGGGGTTAACTGAACTTTTATTGTCAGGCTTCTGCCCAGTAAATGACATAATTTTTCCATAACTGATACCACAATAATGGATGAGGATCATGGAGCAAACCCTGTTTCCTTCTTCCCCCAACAAAGGGGGGGGGGAACATCACAGAAAGGCTGGATTTGGTGCCCTTTAAAGGTGGCCTCATCCATCCAAAAGGGATGCACACCACATACAGCCTGCCTGCCATTACATATAAAGAGGAACTTTGGTGGACAGAACTTACTTGGCGCCAACAAAGGCCTAGAATCTTACACTGACTTTCATTTATTATGGTTTTAATTATACATTTTCTTTGGGTAAGTCAACCAAACCTCTTTAAACTAACCAGAATGTAAGCATTTTATTCATTGGCAACTGAGCACTTGTTTGTTTGTGTGTATGTCTTTATGTCTTTAGCACTGGCTATATGCTGTTTGTGAAGGAGCAAATGGCTAGCATGACGGGTACCTCAAGAAAAAACAAACTGGATGTTTGTGGTCAACGCTGGCAAGAGTTGAGTTACACAGAGAAGGAAAAATACTGTACAAACTGCACAGAGGTATGAACATACAAAGTCATTAACATTCCCACTAAAATCACTGCTGTACCACAAGAGTCTGAAATGAAGATTATGATGTTGGATCACATGCAGAGTCTCCTCAATCTGAATTCATTAATTGGTAAATTTTCTTGCAGTTGAACAGACAGTACAGGATAAAGCTGAATGCATATTTAAAGGTAAGTAAGGTTGTAGTTGAAATATTGATCTAATGCTGAAAGACTTTGTGTAACTTAGTGTGATTTATGTTCGTCAGAGGTTTGACATAGAGGAGCAGCAGCAGATCCTTAGAGAGAAGGGCATCAAAACACCTAAAAGACGCAAGGTGAGAAGTACCTTCATGGGAAAAGTCTTAGACTTAGTCTTAGTCAAATCTTAGACTTTGCAGTCTCTGTTCTCTGTTTGATATTTAATAGTTTGGATACTTTATCTTGATTGTTGATGCAACATATTTCAAAGAACACAACAATGAAAAATTCATGATCAAAATATTTGAGACACCCAAGATGTGAGTGACAGTCACATTGGCTGTTCCCAGTCATGAACTGCTATGTAGCATTTGCTATGATTAGCTTTGCTTATTCTTTTTCACATGAATCGCTATTTGAAATACTCTTCATATGATTTGATAGAGTTCATATAACAAAACGTTTTTGGACGTCACTGGTTGAAACAGGGTGAAGAGTGCACTGAAGATGAAGAGGATCTACCTCCAAAGCCACCTCAGTAAGCCACACACACACTGCATACCACTCTGTTGTACATTCATAAATGAATGACTTGTACCACTTACAGTTTTTATCATAATGACCCTGCGTGCATTCATGTAGTGAGGTGGTATATATATATATATATATATATATATATATATATATATATATATATATATATATTTTTTTTTTTTTTTTTTTTTTTTTTTTTTTCATTTAAGGGTTAACTGAATTTTTATTACGAAGCTTTGTCCCAGTAAATGATTTTTTTCTTAACTGTTACCATGCAAAGTGGATGAGGATCATGGAGCACACCCTGTTTACCCCCCCCCCCCCCCCCCCCCAAAAAAAGGGAACGTCACTCTTCTTTTTAGTGATTCCACATAGCATTAAATGCAGTTCACCTAGTGCTGAATGCATTTCTGTGCATTTAATTTAATCCAATGGCAGCTGAGCCCTTGTTTGTTTGTGTGTATGTCTTTATGCCTTTAGAACTGGCTACAATATGTTCTGCAAAGAGCAACTGGCGTGCATGACGGGCACTTCAAAAAGAAACGAATTTAATGTTTGTGGTCAGCGCTGGCGAAAGTTGAGTGACACAGAGAAGGAAAAATACCGTACAAACTGCACAGAGGTATGAACATACAAAGTCATTAACATTCCCACTAAAATCACTGCTGTACCACAAGACTCTGAAATCAAGATTATGATGTTGGATCACATGCAGAGTCTCCTCAGTCTGAATTCACTACTTGGTAAATTTTCTTGCAGTTGAACAGACAGTACAGGATAAAGCTGAATGCATATTTAGAGGTAAGTAAGGTTGTAGTTGAAATATTGATCTAATGCTGATAGACTTAGTGTGACAAAGCGTGTTTTATGTTCCTCAGAGGTTTGACATAAAGGAGCAGCAGCAGATCCTTAGAGAGAAGGGCATCAAAACACCTAAAAAGCACAAGGTGAGAAGTGACTTCATGGGAAAAGTGTGCAAATCTTACATTTTGTAGTCTTTATTTGCATAACTATTAAAATTTCTCAGATTTTTAAACATATCGATGAGGCCAGAAGTGTTGGTATCTTTGTACTTAAGAAAAACTTAAATGCATTGAAAATGACAAAAGTAAGTGACGTGTTATTTTCTGTTTGATATTTTATAGTTCAGACACCTTATCTTGATTATTGATGCAACACATGATAAATAACCCAACGATGAAAACTGAATGAATGAAAATATTGGAAGCTTTAACAATATTGCATAGCACACTGTTTTGAGGCCAACACTGCAAAGAAGCACTTGTTGCTTACTGAGAATTTACACCACTCAGCAAGCAACTGCACTCTTTTTGACCAAATTATTTCACATCTCTCAGATTTAAATGAGGCTCTCCACAGATGTTCAGTAAGATTAAGCTCAGGACTCATGGCAGACCACTTTAAAATGGTCCTTCTTTGTCAATTGAGCCTTTTGGATTTATCAAAGGTTATTATGCTGTTGGTAGCTCCATGTGAGACCAATTCTCTGACAATAGGCATTATGTTGGGCATTATTTGTTTGCACAATCACCTTTCTTTGTACTACCTCATCGTGTGTTTACATTTCCTAGATATTATTTATGCATTTTGTTATACTGTGTATTTTATCATTTGTTTTATTCGATTTTATCTTATCTTTTTATTCTGTTCTAATCCAGGGAGTACCACTATTATTTTACTGTATTGTCGTCTGCAGCTCTACAGTGACTATAAAGGTCTTGAATTAAATTGAATCGAATGTTTCACTTCAGAAACCAATTATAACAATTTTATTTAGGTATGCACAATGATGTTTTATTATTAAACTGATCAAGGCTTTAAACTGGAAAAGAAACACCTGCTCAGAATTAGCACTGACAGGTTAAAAATTACAATTTTGCATGAAAATGTTACATAAAAATAAATATGGTACATTTTACATGTAAGTTGATGTGGTTTTGCTGTTGTGAGGAAATGTGAATGTACTGATACTTAAGGCTCCATCCATATAATCTTGTTAACAGTGGGCAAAAGCTGTTTCGCTTTTTCACATTTCACTCATGTAAATAAGAGCTTATTCAGATTGTGTCTGTGATCTTCACATGAACAAATCAAATCAGATCGATCTCTTTTAAACGATGCAGGACAGCCTTGTGGAGCAACTACCTGGCGAGCCCAAAAGGCCACCTCTGTGAGCACGACACACAAATATATGTCCCCTCCATTCATTTAAACTTGCAACAAATCAAACCTTCAATTTTCTATCTGAAAACAAACTTGTGATTTATTTTGTTTCGTTTGTGTTTGTTTCTCAGATCTGGCAATGTGATTTTCTGCCAAAAACAGATGAAACTTCTAAAGAAAAAGATCCCAAATCCAACGCAGCGCTTTGCCAAGGCCAACAAGAAGTGGCAGGACCTCTCCGCAAAGCAGAAGGAACATTACAAAAGAAAAGTTGATGAAAACATGGAAAAATACAGAATGGAGCTGCAAAAGTGGTTCGAAGTATGAAGAACCCCTTTATTTCTAAAGTATACTCTTTATTTTCAGATGAAGGTTAAAGTTTCCCAACTTCTGAATTTTTTAGACACTGACGGCAGCAGAGCAGAAGAACTATCTGACAAGGAACCCCAAAGTAAGTGCCTTAAAATTCAACTTCACATGTAGGGTTTTTTAAATATTTGTTTTGACAAAGTTTGTTCACTTAAATTCATAATTTACATTTTTTTCTTGCACAAGCATCAATACCTTAAGGCCAAGGAAAAAAAGGGTTTTGTCAACAAACCGAATTTGTCCCAGCCATCAGTAAGTTTTAACATTTCTAGAACTCACATGAGGTCTTGCACTTATCTCAGCCACAGAATAGAAAATATTTGATGTAATTAACTGAAGGAGGAAAAGATGTTCTTCATGCTTTAGTCTTAGTTTGAGTCCATGTTTCTTGTGTGTCACTCAGGACTCCGAAGATGACGACATCGAGTTCAGTGAAGAAGAGAGCTGTTGGTACAGTGACCAGGTTAGAAAACTATTAACTGTTAACCTTTTTTTTTTTTTTTGAACTAGAAAAACAACCTAAATGCTCAAAACTATAATAACAGGAAAGTGGGGGAAAATGTGAAGTACTCAGCATAAACTAAACGAGCCAGAACATATGAAATATACATATCTCTATTTAAATCTTTATGTCTTGTGCAAGCATGATGACTGATCAAAAACAGTTATTTTTTAGTCACAGGTCAGTGCCTACAAACACCTCTGTGTGAAAATACTAATAGAATTTAAAAATAAAGTTTCAGTGCTTATGGTTTGTTTCAAAAAGTTTGCAGCAACATTTGGAATCTTAACATGAGCACATTGAGAGTAAAAGCCCTACAGGTGCCAAATTACTTACTTCAACAAAGTTTTTTTTTTTTTTTTGTTACAATCAAAATTTGTCAAATATCCGGCTGTTCTCAGCAGACAGACACAGGCAATGAACTTGGCGTTTCTAGTTCTTCCTCACAGCTGCATTTTGTGTTGTGTGGGTGATAATATTAAATAAACAGAAATATTAGTTTGATAATCTGGAACATTTAAGTGTAAGAAATATGCAAAAAACAGAAATACAGGAAATACAAATACTTTTTCACACCGCTGTTAAGGGTATTTGTTTTCATAATTATCAGTACTAACAAATATTCCACTGAAGTAGTCTGATTTGGCGTCATAGGTTTAGACATATTTCTCCTTGTTGCTGTTGTTTAAAATATGATCGGTGTGTTTTGACAGTTGCTGAAAACGAGTCAATTTTTCTGGGGTTCCCAGCATGAAGTGCCTTCATTCCTGGGACAGGAAATATCTCAGTTTTGGGGGGGAAAAAAATCTCAAAACATTAAGCTCTAATCTAGATGTTTAATATCAACTGCTGGTTTTCAGGATGAGGATGAGGAGGAGGAAGATGAAGAGGATGCCATGTTTGAAATGTAGATGGTGATGAGATGGACAGCAGAAGTGCCACACATATATTCAGAGATGGATTCTGGATATGGCAAGATGGAGAACTGCTACAATGACTGGCTTTCATGAGATTTTATTTTGTGGTCATGCTGGGAGGAAAGTTGCCATCACAATGTAACACATCCCTGCTGGATTAAAAACGACCACAAACCCTTCAGGCTCTACAGGGTTCGTTACTGTTTTGCTGTCGATTTGTTCTATGGTTTATTCTAATGTTATTTGGGAATACACACCAGTGATGGACAATGTCTGCTGATATAATGAGAGCCTTTAAGTGCCTGAAAAGCTGAAATCACAGAAGAGTGTGTCTCTGCACCGTTATACAGTCCTGACTGGATACACAGTCACCAGAATGTAAGTTTGGAAAATTTTGTTTTTTCATTGCATAAAACTTTAGTAGGAGAAACTTCAAAGTTGCCAAAGCATTTATCAGGTCTTTAAGGTGGGCCATGTGTTACCACCAAATCTTGTTGCCCTGTTGTAGGACAAAAAATGTGTTTTAACACTTCCTTATATCGGGTTTACAGGCAGCAAGACGGGATTCCAAACTGGGGGAAGTAATTAACTGCCCAGGGGCCACTGGTTTGGCAGTGTTAACCAAGCTGGGCTCCTCATTATTAGCCAGTAATGTGGTCCTGTCTTGTGGAGGGACACTGTGTTAAAATCTGCACTGAAATTAAACAGTATGCAAATGGTACGATTTTCCGATGTAGAAGTTAAAAATTCTATTATGATTAATATAAAGGGTTCAATTTATTCATGTGTGCAAAGTTTTTAACCTCAACCTCTGAGTTAATTCACACTGCAGCCAGGAGTACGTCTGTGGAGAGTGTGAGCAGTACAGACTCTCATTTGACCAGCCAGTATAAAAGGCCACCTTAAATGCATCTTTATTGAAATGACACAATGCCACAAGAGAAGATGAGAGCAGGTTACTGGCATGTCATGGCTGTAACAAGGCACCTGAATTTCCACAACTCCACCATTTGTCGTCTCTGCCACATGCTGCTTTGGATGGATATGTTGGAAGAAGACGTCCCACAAGCAGCATTCACAACTTCATTAACTCGCTGTTTCACAGATGTGACACTGATGAAAATTGTGAACACACTGAGGTGTGATTTCTGGTCCCCAACTCTTGATCTGCCCATTATCCACTCTGACGTAGAGATGCAACAAGTACTTACTCCTGTATGTTTAGGAAAAGGATAGAATTTAGTAAAATCAAACACACTCCTAGTATATTGTTTGCAAAGATTTTGATCTTTATTCTCATATGAATCATTCTCAAATCTCATTGTATTTCCACAGTCTAAGACATTGTTTCAGCATGGGAGCTTAAGTGCATTTCTCCTTATTAATTCATTCAAATTAGCACACAGCAAACCTGTGTTTATTTTATAATGTACAATAAATACATTTTGTAGTGCTGGAATAGTGGAGGAAAAATTATGTTAACAGGTGCCCTCAAGCAGATTAATGTGTCCCTTATCACTATATGATTCATCCAAGAGTCTGTAAATTATTACAAATAAAGGAGACAAAGAATATTAGATTAATTATAGTATTATACCTACACTAAGGTTCAAAAGTTTGGGGTCACAAGGAAATGGCCTCATTTTTGAAAGAAACGCTGTTTTTTTCAGTGAAGATGGCATTAAATTAATCAGAAATACAGTCAAGACGTTGTTAATGTGGTAAATGACTATTATAGCTGGAAAAAGCTGATTTTTAATGCAATATCTACATAGGAGTACAGAAACATTTTTGTGCTCTAATGCTACAGTGTGTTAGCTAATGGTGTTGAAAGGCTAATTGATGATTAGAAAACCCTTGTGCAGTTATGTCAGCACATGAATAAAAGTGAATTTCCATGGAAATTGTCTGGGTGACCTCAAACCTTTGAACGGTGGTGTAGATTCTGTGAACGTATGGCGTGGTTTTATAAGGCATCATGACCTGGAGGTTTATAATGTGATTTATGAAATTGTTTGCCATTTTTGTTTTAAGTAAACGGGGAAAGAGCCATATTCCTTATCAATGATTGTTTTTTTTTTGTTTTTTTGTTTTTAATTTCTGTACACCTTTCACGTGTTGTTGTCTTTCAATCCTAGAATGAAAATATGTTTCCATTGAACTTGTTTGCCAGTGTAAACATGTAGCTCATCTTGATTGCGGTTAAGTTCAAATCACTGGGCTCAAACTGGAGTAAAGGGTAAAAATACGATGGAGCACACAAAGCCAAAGAAAAGGCCGGTTTAACTCCAAGTCACAGCGGGGAGACACGCAGTCACATGCTGTCCTGGGTCATAAACACTCTCCGGCTCCGGCGGTGCAGCAGAGGAAGCTGCAAACTCGTGTAGCGATCGATTGCTACTGTCTGATCTCTCTGATGTAAAGATGGATGCCTGCCGAAATAGGTAAATAAACACAATTAGCGGCTTCTCGGCGCCGTGCTTTGCGTTCTTCCTCGCATTTGGGCTTGGCGTTGGGGTACAGGCGTCGTTTTTCCTCACTGGGGGGTTCACACGGGGCGGCTGAGAGGCGGACAGCCGCAGTGCAGCAGCGGCAGAGTCGGGTTCGGGGGGGAAGCAGCCTCGATGTGGTCAGATGTGTTTCTTCAGTCACCAATAAACACTGTTTCTGGTCACTCAGCCCAGTGTGGGACATGCTAGCTAGTGGCTGTACGTGCTGTCGACCTGGCGGGTTTGTGAGCAGGATGCCGCCTCTCCTCTAACCTCTTGGCATTTTCAGTTCCTCCAGCAGCCTATTCATAGCCACGCTCTTTGTTTTCTTCTCCCAGGTTTGGGCTAAGCTACTTTCATTACATGGTTAATGCTCGGAGCTGCACTGTGCCGCTCAGCTAACGTCATGTTTGGCTCTGTGTTCACTGGGATGTTGCGGTGCTACAGCGCTGACTTCTTCTGTTTTGTGTTATTCGCAGGTTATAAACGTGGGAAGTCAACTCCCTGGCAGTGTTCAACGTGCAGTTGTGAGTACATGAATCCCATTCAAGACGTCAAATGTTGCCCACAGATGCGTTGCTGCTGTGACTGGCTTTAATGCCACCGTGTTTGCTGTTCCAGCCCTGTTTTTGGCCAATGTTTGCTGCGCTACAGCATGACCACAGCAGCGTCTGCTCATCTGGTAGTTCTGGCAAATGAAAATGGAGGAGGTTTCAATGTCCAGCCTGGACAACAGCAAGCTGGAGGTACAGTAGAAAAGAGATCACTGCACAGCTGTTGGCTGCGCACACACACACACACAGACACACACACACACACACAGTGGTGACATGCACTAACAGAAATCTCTGTATGCCTCTGTCCTCCCTGCCAGGCCCTAGCTCAGGACATCCTGTCTGACCTGGTGGAGGATGCATGCCTGGGTCTTTGCTTCGAGGTCCACCGGGCTGTTAAGCAGGGTTATTTTTTCCTGGATGACACGGACCAAGAAAGCATGAGGGACTTTGGTGAGCGCAGTCATCCTGCCTCCCTGAAATATAGCTGAATCGTTGATGTGTACACATTAGATATTTGTGCCAAAACGGAATGCATTCAAGCAATGAAATCTGTCACTGCTTTGCCATCTTGATTCCAATCTCCAGAAATTGTGGACCAGCCAGGACTGGACGTGTTCGGCCAGGTGTACAACCAGTGGAAAAACAAGGAGTGTGTGTGTCCCAACTGCAGCCGAAGCATCGCTGCCTCACGCTTCGCCCCACACCTGGAGAAATGTCTGGGGATGGGACGGAACAGCAGCCGTATAGCCAACCGCAGGTACGAGAGGAAAGCAGCTCACTCAAACAGATCTGAGACTCAGATTCAGTAAAAACTGGTGTCATCTGACATGTTTTCAATAATGCTGGACTCCTACTACTGCAAATAAATATTGTTTCCACTGTCTTTTCATGTTTGTTGATCAGTTAATTTGGTCATGGGTCTATAAAGCTAAAATGATGGTGGAAAACGAGGGTTTGCAAAGCCCAAGATGACATTCTTAAATGTTTTGTTTGTCCACAGCCTAAATATATTCAGTTTAGTGTCATCGAGGTATCAGGACATCTATAGACCATTTCCTCTTACATAGTTTCTCAACTAATGGATAGTTCAATGGTTGACAACTAATCAATCTCTGTAGCTATAGTTCTAGGTGTATATGCTGTCAGTGTTATGCTTCCTGAAAAAACAGAATGAAGTAATACTCTAAAACATCGTAAAACATCATGTAGCCGCAGAAACAAAGAGTAGTTTGTGTCTGCCACTACATGATTTGTTTTATAATCAAACTGATTTGCAGTGAGTAATGCTGACTCACTGTGTGTGTCGTGTCTTACCGTCTCCTCCTGCTCTACAGAATAGTGACTGGTAACAACAACAACAAGTCAGAAAGCGACCAAGAAGATAATGACGACGTCAACGATAATGACTGGTCTTATGGGGCAGAAAAGAAAGGTGATGTTCTGGTGTTACTTGAAGTCCAACATATATGAAATCACTGAAATGTTGTCTGTAAATCTAAACTTTATTGTCTTTTTTTTACAGCCAAGAAAAGGAAATCTGATAAGGTACTTTCACTTCAATCCAGCTGTATCAATTAATATGTTCAGGATGATTACATGTACTGTTTTATTATCAGCAACGATTCTTCATTTATTTAACAAACATTGAAAAACACTCTACTTTCTTTTTCCACCTCAGAATCCAAACTCACCAAGAAGATCCAAATCATTCAAGCATAAGAGCAGTAAGTGGAAACAAACCTTTAATCACAGGTTGCCTTTTCCTACTTTGTGTCTTTACATAATCAAATACTTCAAATAAGTTGAGCTCATTAATAAACAGTTCAAAAATGTGGAAATACTTACACACTCTGCATCAAATAATAGTCCTGATTGCACATTTTATGCTTGTATTATTGTTACCTGTGAAGCATGGAAGCACAGATTGGACAGTAAAGCTACAGTGTTGAGAAGATACAGAGAATTATGCAAGAGGTTATTTAGTCACAGTCCATCTGTTATGAATAACCACTGGAATTTTTGGAAGCAGTGATTGACACTAAACAGGTTACATGATCTATTTTAAGGTAGCGTTTGGTCCTTTTGCATGTTGGGGGTCCCAATCTGCAAATAAAAACACCATTAAGTTTGAAACCTTTTATCACCCATGTATGAACTTGTTTAAAAATATACACAGTGGTCACTTTATACCAGCAAAGTAAAAACGATTTTGCTGCTAAATTTTACGTTAACAGTTAAATTTGTTTCTCATGACACACCATAAAGAAGAATGTTACAGTTTAAAGGAGAGTATTTTAACTTACAGTGCAGATCTTGCTTAATGCAGCTTTATGGTGCAATTTTAAAATGAATAACTAAAGGCTAATCTGTTAAATCTATTGAATTCTCATTGAGATCAAGATGTTGTTGAATGCTGTCAATATATAATCATCATAGAATAAGATTTTTAGCAGTTAATATGCATAAATAAACTCACCAACTGAAAAAAAACAAATACACACAAGTTTTTAACCAGTTTTGTTTGGATTACATATTCATAGCGATGAACACATTTTTGTTCATCAAATGGTCAGAAATGCAAAGAAATGTATAAGTTTCTGCCAAATAAGGTCACAGACTTACTGCCCTTACTGTATGCAGACCAGCCATGCTTACTGTCATTCCCATTGTGAGCCTTAAAAAAAAACCCTGGAATTATTAGTATTTTGCACTATCGTGAAACTATACAATACTTTTTTTCCAGTCAAACTGCAGCTTTGGAAAGCAAATAAACATCACAAAGACAAATAAATATTTTCTTGTTGCTTTTCGGATATTTTCAGCTACAGCTCTTGTTATTTACAATTACATTGTTGCTGCATAAACAGCTTATTCAGAAAAACAGCTGAATTTAGTAGGGTACTATCTACTCTGTTGTCCCTTTTCCCATGTGAACGCTATAAAATACTCTGCTTGGAACCAGTAGTGCTATGGAATCTTGACACTGAATAATGATGAAATAGACAGCAATATAAATGTGTGTGTGTAAGAGGACAGCAGGATGAATGAATAAATGACACATCCTGCTCTTTATTCCCCCCAGACATGATGGGTCCTAGACGCAGAATGGACAACCAGGAGAGCCCACGCATGCTGATGAAAGATGAGGCGTTCTCTCAATAACGCACTTGGCCACAAACACACATTCTCTTAGCATTGCGTGTGGACGCACGCACTGAGGCGGCACACGGGAAGACCAATAACACTTCACCTTTGGTTCTTTATGTTGTGAAATCAATGGACGTTGATGTTATAGGTGACATTTGTGGTGTCAGAAGCAGTCCAGAACTCTCACTGTATACTTGACAAATTTCTTTTTTTTTCACGAAATCATCGTACCAACACTCAATTTTTGTTTTTTTGAGGGGTGGGGGTTAGTTTATTTTTCAGTTCAGAATAATGAATATCACGATTTCACTGCACAGAGGTAGAGTCTGGTGTGATTCATTCAGCGGCGGAGCAGAGGCAGCCATGTGCACATACAATAAATACAGACATAATTAGGAACTAGGTGCTCTTCTTTTAAAATCTCATTCTCTAAAAAATAACGTCAGAGACAATCATTGCTAATGGTTTGTCTGTTACTTTCAAATTCAGGCTCAGTTCTCCAGCTGAATTCCAACACAAGCAGCCGTTTGTCCTTCACCTGTGGAAACTTGTTTTTAAAAAAATCAGTAATTGAAGCCCCGAACTGTACAAGCAGGTATTTGCTGCTGAGAGCAGGTTTGTTTTCGTTTCATTTTTTTCAGTGGATAGATCGGCTTGTTTTCTAGCATCCTGTATCATGTGTTTACATTGTAAGGGTTACATTTGTCCTTGGTGTGATGTGATAGTGTAAATATTCTAATAGTTGAATTGCTGCTATCATGGCTCAGTTTGTTTCATCTGTCTAGCATAATAAATGATTTGTTACCTGTCGCATGGTTCTGTGTTAATTTGAACACTTCACCAGCACTGAATAGGATTTTGATGGACATAAAACAAAGGACTTGCTAATAAAGACCAACTGGCCAACAGGGGAGGCTGTTGATCAGATGATGAAGCCTGTTTCAGGTTTGATCATTTTAATACACAGATAGGATGAGACACTAAATGTTGCCTTGTCCCATGTCTTATTTTAGGTCTTATTCTGAGAAAACTGAGCAATAGTAAAAGTCGGTACAGTTTAAGCTTTTTGATTTTTTTTTTTTTTTTTTTTTTTTTTTTAAATTTTTTATATAATGTAAGTTCTGGCAAGAGGGAGCCAGTTTTTTTGCCTTTGTGGGTCTTACCTAAACTTTGAAATCTGAGTTTTGACATGTTTGTGTGTTTAAGTCATAAAACTGAGAGAAAAAGTTTCAGATGAACCTGCTGCATCTCAGCCTTATCCTAGACCCGACCTGCCATCCCTGTGACACTTAATCCACTTTAACTGTCATCCTAACGTCAGCCAGAGAGGTCAGCATTGTAGGAAACCCACAGGTTCTACTCATCTGTTTGTACACAAGTTTTATTATAGATATGTTGGAACCTGAAGTTAACCCAAATGGTCTGTGATGTCTAAGGCCACCCCTGTTGCAAAATCCCTCTAAACGTGCTGTGGAGCAAGACTGGATTAACAACAAGGCTTTGTGGGAAACTGTTCTGAGGCTCCAGATCCAGAGAATCCCCATTTCACCACTTTCCAGTTTGCACCACAAATTACCATGTAGTGAACCTGACAACATCAATTAAGGCAGTTCCTGCATTATTATCTAATTTGGTCTTTTAGAAAGGCCCCTATAGTTCCAAAACCATCTGTATTTTAGTTTAAATTATGCCCACGTAAATAATGTTTACCACAGACTCCCTGACAGAACAGAAACCTGGAGCCAGAGAGTATTACCTCAGGATAACAGCTGGTCTCTGGATATGAAGAGCAAATAATGAAACGTCAATACACTGTATAGTCTGCTCCCATTGAAAAAATATTTTTGGTTCCAGAAAGAACATTTAAGCAAGAGTTTCATCACAAACTATCCCCCATAAAGTTTCCTTAAAGAATCCTAAAAAAAAAAAAAAAAAACATTTAGGCCTAAATAAGTTCTTTAACTAACCATTTTTAAGCTAGTTCTGTGTGGACTGACCTGGATCTATTTTGACAGTAAGACTTGATAATTGTTTGTGTAATTTTAAAGCAAATAAAGTCAAAGCATTTCTGGGTCCTCCATTCAAACATATTTAATTGTGGCTTCTGGAGTGTTGGTCAGACAGAACAGTGTATTACAAGGTGTCAACATAGGATTACAGGATAACAAGGAAAACAGTTTTCAGATGTTCTAAGGACCAAGGGTCTGCAGATTCATCAATTATGAAAATAATAGTTAGTCGCAGCTTTAATATTGTGATATTACCTGCCACCAAACTAAACAACTCCAATAAAATTTAAGAACTTTCAGTACTTTAAAGAACCACATAGAATATAAGAACCATACCCTAAATAATAAGGCTTTTCAAATGATGATGCTGTTTGTAAGAACCTGAGATCCTTCTGAAAAAACAGTCTGAAAAGAACCATTATTATAGTCTGTGTGCACAGTGCATGGAGAGCAGCAGGCAATGGTGTGCTGTAAAAAAAAGAACAGTTTAGTAATTTTTTTAAAAAGTATTATTAATACACACATGTGACCTGAAAAAACGAGGCAAAATTGTAAATAATAGCCATGTCAGAAATCTTTACTTATTTTTACAAAAGGAAATTCATTCTTTTGCAACATTTGACAAAAAATGACACTAATTTTATTCTATTTAAATGACCAAAAATAAATTACAACAATTAAAACATCATTTTATAGATATTTGCCATTATTTGAAAGAAAAATTATGTATTTTAAGGACTGAAAAATGGTAAACATTTTGCAAAGTTTTTAGAGTTTTTAAACAATATACATTAGATACACACAGCAACATTTATAATGCACTTTAGTGCTGTATATGTAATGATATGTTTATTATATGTAATAACGTTGTATAAGTAAACATTAACATTCCACCGTTTGTTTGTTTGGTTTTGTTTTTTTCATATTTTTTTGGCACCTTTGTTGACAGATTGCCAGTTTTTTTTTTTTTTTTTTAAAGAATGTTTTCTACAGTGTGGGGTGTCATCTGGAGCCCAATGGTCATATATTGTTCTTGCATCAGAAAACAGTTTAATCCAGTTGTCTACATTGCCACAGTCTGAACTGAACGGTGTTGAAAATGACTGGAAGTATCTGATGGTAGCAGTTTTAATTTAGAAAGTAAATTACACAATGACAAATTGCAAAATCACGAGTGCAGAAAGCAGCAGTGCCCCTGAATGCTACATCGTGAAACATAAAAATATAATTTTTAGTGAAATACACATACAAATAATTGTAATTTCGGGCCAAAATATGTTCTGATTTGTTCTCATCAAGAGGGTAAAAGTTAGAAGTCGGGGCTGCTCGTGACTGCGCGCTGAAATGTGGAACAACGGGATTTCCCACCGCCGTGAACGCAGCATCCAGCCCGTGTGTGGGCAGTTATAAGAGAACTTGGTGTTGCTTCAGACTCTCAGTTTGTCGTTGGTCACTTCTCATGTTTTCCGTTTGCCTCACGGTCAAATAACCGTTAGTTGGCGATGTTCCGTCGGAAAGACCGAGGCAGGACCTGAAGAACTACAGCCAGCAGTTCGTGTCCACAAAACCAGCAGTTACTGGGTACAAGCGAATCCCGGAACTTGAGACGGGAGGAACCGAGCTAACGTTAGCTAGCTTTTTGTTGACAGTGTGCTTTGCTGTCAAACCAGAAGCTCCGCTAAAGTCGCCGCAGGTAGACAGATAACCGCTCCCAGACCTCACCGCTAGCAGCCAGGCTGACTTTTATTGGAGCCGAAATTCGTTTGAAGTTTCTTTCACTTTTAACCACTTGTGGATCTTGAAGATGGCATCAAGAGGAAGCTTCACGGGTCCTCCGATGAATCCCAGTGTGAGCCCCATGAACGTCGGGCACGCTGCGGGCATGAGGATGCCAGGAATGCCGCAACCTCCGGCTGGTTACCCCCGGAGCATGAACACCACACCCCAATACCCCTCGGTAGGTTTTTAAGAAGATTTCTCTTTATTAAGTAGAGAAAGTTGGGATTTACTGCATTTATCTTTGGCTTTACGCTGTCTCATCTGCTTTTTTAAAAAGTAAATTCAGCCCTGAATTTGGGATAAAACACACTTACCCACTTTAAAGGACTCACTTGACAACATCACAGTAACTGTAAAGCTTTTTTTTTTTTTTTTTTTTTTTAATATTTCATCGTGTGGTCACCGCTTCCGCTTTTGAGAAAGCTTCATAATTACTTACAGCAATCAACTAATTGAGCTCAACTGTTTTAAACATGGCCTTAATGGTGATACATCATTAAATAGTTTATAAATAGTTGGGGTTTCAGTCAGCAACGCCAGAAAAAAGGTGTTTTTTTTCTTTTTTGCAAGTGTGAAAGTGAAAATCACGTGGTTGCCCCCAGCCTGCTGTCAGTTAGTGTGAAAACAAAAGTAAGTTTATCATCACCACCATCTGCCCAGAGGTAAGCCTGCATACGTTACCCCAGTTCTGCCACCATCTGCAGCTTCATGTGCCCCTTAGTTCACATGCACCAGTTCACTTCTCTGCTCTTTGTCGGTTACAGGCATATGGGCTCAGACATAAAGTAGGCAGCTGGGTTTTAAGACAGGAAAAATTCACAAACAGTTGCGATAAATCCTTTCAATTTTGTAGGCCAAGATTTAAACATAAAGAAAAAATGCTATTATACCCTCATATATGCAACACGCATTACAATTAACACCTTAAATCATCCACTCTGCACTTTCACTGTCTGACATGCTATTATATGAGCTGAACAGACAGAATCAAGGTGTAATAATACTGTATGTTGGTGCCCATTCTTTTTACACACCCTGAACACTGCAAGCTTGATGTCAGTTGTTCACATAATGTAAAATGCAGACACAATGAGGTTAGCTTAAGCACAACATTGTTTTTTTAACAGTTGCTTTATTATATACTTTATCTCTGACTGTTGTAAAGCGGTACAGTGGAAAGAAAATGTGACCAAATCATCCAGTGACTTAATTAATAAGGAGTTGCTTAGTATATAAAATGAAATAAATGTTGATCAGTGTTTCCTAAAGCCCACGATGGTGTCCTCAAATGTCTTCTTTTGTCCACAGACCAAAGATTTTTAATTTGTTGTCGTAGCGGAGGACAGAAACCTGAAAATATTTACATTTAAGAAGCTGGAATCAGAGAAATTTGACTTCTGTTCTTGAAAAAATTACTCAAACCTCTCGAAATAGTTGTCAGTTGATTTAATAGCTGACAGCCGATTAATTGTTACAGCTTTATTACATACATTTGGTAATGGAAAGTAGTGAGGACTAGAAAAATGAACACACACAGACCTGGAGAAAAGAATTTACCACAAAAAACATGTGTTTTGAAAATTGTCATGAAGCAGAAATCATAGCTTCAGCTTCCCTCCTTTTTCTCCAGCGTCCAGGGATGCCACCCAGTAGAGTGGGGGGCCCCATGGGGTCAATGGGGGGTCAGCTGCCAGGCCCCTCCTATGGTGGCGGTAACATTCCCATGAGGCCAGGCATGGGACACCCGAGCATGGACGCCTCAAGGAAGCGCTTTCTTCATCAGCAGCATCAACAACAGCAAGAGGCGCTGGGAGGCCTCAGACGAGGGTAAGCTGTGGAGAAGTGAGAGTGTTTGTGTGAGAGCAAGAGAATAATGCCACAGCCTGGGGCCAAAATGTAGAGAATAGCACTGTCATCGTTTTTTTTTTTTTTTTTTTTTTTTTTTTTACCATTTAATTCACGGATCTATTCCGCATTATTCATTTGGTCAACAAAATCTGAAAAACATGAACAAATTCCTCAAGATCAAAGCGACATTTTCAAATAGTTGTTTTTTCACATTTGTGAACCTACAACCTGAAAAGTTCAATTTTTTATACTTAAAAGACTTAATCACTGTTGCCGGTTAATTTTCTGTTCATCAACTCAGCAGTAATTTTCCTCTCCACGCCTTACTTCAGTGTCTCATTCCATGCAACACTTGCTTCTTTTCCATAACCTAAACACACAAAGCTTCATTTTCAGATGTTTAGTAAAACAAATGATTGATATAAAGCTGTCGCCAAGTCAAACTATTCAATTTATTTTTAGAATTGCTTCTCTTGGCATAAGGATTCCAGGAAAATTCTCATGAGGACAATAACATTTTTAGAAAAGTTGTTGTCAAAACAAAAAAAGAGTGTCTGGGTGTTATCTGTCCTTATCAACAACACAGGTTTATAGCAAACAGGATTGCCCTAAAGGACCTTACTAGTCACATTTTCCTCCACCAGGACACAGTAATAGTAGTATTAAACCTATAAATACGTGGTCGCAAGTTGTTCCATTAACATTAGAACACTTCTCAGTGAGGTTTCCTCTCTGCAATCATTTTAAGTTGCTGAACTGTTTATGCACAGTTCAGATCACACAAGGAAAGCAGCATCTCATGACTGGCCTTTACTTTGAAAACAGCAGACTCAAGTGGTTATTTTTGACTTCAAACTGCTCAGTGATGCCACGCTCATAGATGAGGCATTTACAATATCATCCACAATGAATCCGTTGTGCTTTAAGGTTTATCTCGTAACAAAGTTCTTAGCATGGAAGGATAAATGAGCCACAATGCCAGAAGCGTATCCTAAATTCTCATTAGAGCACTTGGGAATTAGGTTTAGTCATAATGACGGGGAACTGTATAATTTAATTAAAGAAACAAACTGGCTTTTATGAACTCGGTAGCGATGATAAGTGGAATCTTGAGGCAGTCTTTCAGGGGAACTTAATAAAGAGATAACACTGGCCAAGATTGCGTTATCGCTCTGTGAAGTTTTCTACAAATAACTGATAATCAAATGAAGTGAACGAGGTCTTTCAGTTAATCTTGTATCATGTGTCAGCGTGCAGCCAATTCCTTGCAAATTGGTTAACTAAGCTCATACTTTAAAGGGCAAATGTTAAGTGATGAGACACACTGAAACAGAACATAGCATGGTTCCGTTTGAGATTGTGTTATTTTTAGAGTTCAGATCATCTATGGTTTAGGAGACTGATGTTTATGTGGTGTTATCTCTCCAAACTGAACATATGGTACTTTGCAAATCATCTTCTGCTTTATCCTTTCCATGATTTAGACCAAAAAGACGCAAGATGGCTGACAAGGTTCTGCCACAGAGGGTAGGAAAACTTGAAATCATGAAAAAATCTAAGTCCAGTTGGCTCAATTCCTTCAAAATTTAACAAAGATTTGCTCTTTTTTAGATCCGTGACCTGGTCCCAGAGTCCCAGGCCTACATGGACCTGCTGGCCTTTGAGAGGAAGCTGGATCAAACCATCGCCAGAAAGCGTATGGAGATTCAGGAGGCCATCAAGAAGCCTATTATGGTATCTGTTTTTGATTCTTTGCCACATTTTTAGGATAATTCAAAGACGTTTTAAGATAACCTTTAAGCTTTACGAAGTGGGGTCCTAAATACAATCAGGAGAGAGACATTGTAAAAGATCAGCAATTAGCAGATCAGTTTATGGTGAAACCAAAGAAATTCACATTTTTAAAGTGAAAAAGTCAAACACAATCACAACTGTGATCAGGTATCCTACTGCGCAGGAAAAAATTTGAAAGTGATTTGCAGTTTCAAAAAAAAAAAAAAAGCTGAAAATGACATTTGTCTTATTTTATTGATGCATTTTTAACAAACGATTGCAGCCAAAACTAACCTCCGTGACAAATGCATTGCGTTTTCTGTGCTATTTTCACCCCAAAAAAAAGCCATTACGTGTCTACTTGAGCAGCAGGAAATGCATTGCAGTAATTTAATGCAGCTACGATATGGCTGTAGGACGGTGAAACAGTGGGATTGATGTTAAATTAAAACAGTAACAGTGGATTAAATGAATGCTTTGTCTCCTGTGTGGGCACTAGAATAACAAAATCAGATTGTAGCAATTCAAACTAATATATAGAATGCCAACTGTCGAATGCAAATACTGTGAAAAATAAATCTACAAAAACTTTAAGGGGTTGAAATTTCATGTTTTGTTGACGAGTTGTCTCCATCAAACACCAAATAAAAAAGTGATTTTTCAGATCTGATTCTAAATTTTGATGGTTCATTTCTGTTTGAGAATCACCTCTTAATGGAATTCCCAATACATCTGCTTGTTCCTCTGTATGACTCAGCAAAAGCGCAAGCTCAGGATCTACATTTCCAACACTTACACTCCCAGCAAGCCTGAGGGTGAGGAGGCGGAGAAGGTGTCCTCCTGGGAACTGAGAGTGGAAGGCAAACTCCTGGAGGAAGTAAGCGAATAAACGCGGCCGTTACTTGTGCTTCTCGCCGTTTCTCCGTTGTCTCAGTGTGGTCTGACTCAGAGTATTTCAGTCTGTTATTGTATTGCTGAAAAACTTCTCTTGGCCTGTGTCCTTGGCTCAGACCACGCAGCCAGATGTGTGTTTACAGCTCTCCCCATTCCACCCCACAACTGCTAACGCACTCGCACACAAGCTCATGTTCTCTTGAAATACGGAATTGAAACCACTGGCCGTTGCATACCATGAGCTGACATGCCTCCCTCCTCCCTGCCTCCATCAATTCCAGCTCTTCTCATTGTGTCATCTGGGTCCAAACGAAGGAGTCTTTTTTTTCTCTCTCTGGTTAATTTTTCTCCTCTGGTCCAGGAATGTGTAGGAGTGTTGCATGGAGTAAGAGAAAAAGAAAAAAGGGATGTGAGGGAAGGAGTGAGAGGGGTCATGTTGTGCAAACAGACTTTGACAGGGCTGTGGAAAGGGTGGGGGTGCAACAGCTTTTTCTAGTCTAGTTTTGTGCTTCACCACCCCCAATGTGGTCAGAGCGAAACAATGCAGTTGCAGCCTGACACGGCACAATGAGAAAACACCAACAGCAATCTTGTTTCTCAGTGTTTTTCACACTCTTTTATGCGCTCTGTATTCCCAGCCGGGCAAGCAGAAGAGGAAGTTCTCATCTTTCTTCAAAAGCCTGGTGATTGAGCTCGATAAGGAGCTCTATGGACCTGACAATCACTTAGTAGAGGTATGACCTAAACCTTCAAACATTGTGGGCAAATAGACACCAATATCCTCTGAGATTACTATTGACTCACCAGCCAGTTCAGCTGGAATCGCTAAAGCTTGAAACCAAACCTTTTGTGAGCTTGTTTGTCAAAGCAGCAGGGATTAATATGTGTGAATTATAACCACCAATAAATCAGCCTTTTATTAACATCAGTTTAATGGCAGCTTTCATATTTTATATTAACATAATTACGGAAAATGTTGTGGTGAAGAAGCCAACTCATATAAATGGGCCCACAAAACCGACAATGGCAAAGCAAATATGTACAGTAATAGAGACCCAGTGACTGCCCCATTTAATGAAACTGGGACTGAGCCAGTATTAAAGTGTTTACTTGTACGTAGATTTACTGTCAGAAGAGAGGAGTAAATACGGGGCTGTGGTGGTGGCTCAGAGGAAATCTGTTTTGATCTTTTTACGCATGTTTCAGTGGCACAGAATGCCCACCACTCAGGAGACAGATGGTTTCCAAGTGAAAAGGCCCGGTGACGTGAATGTGAAATGCACCCTTCTGCTCATGCTCGATCACCAGGTACCAGCTATTGTCTTAGTTATCATCATGCATGTAGGTGTATTCCTGGATGTAATGACTTGGTTTAATTTTGAACCCACACTTCCCTTGTCCTGATGCTTTATTTATTCATTTTAAGCCCCCTCAGTACAAACTGGACCCACGACTGGCTCGCCTTCTGGGTGTGCACACACAGACACGAGCCAGCATCATGCAAGCTCTCTGGCTCTACATCAAGAACAACAAGCTGCAGGACAGTCACGAGAAGGAGTACATCAATTGCAACCGCTATTTCAGACAGGTAACAGGATAGTTAGCAAAATCCTAGCTTACCAGTTCCCAGTGTTGCTTTAACATTTTAGCGTGAATATCATCTTGTATGGAGCTTTTTATGTTGTTTGTTACTTCAAACCAGGAATGGTGAGAAGGTTATTATTGAAGATTTATTTTAGGAATATATTTTTGCATTTGTCACTTGTTTATTTGCCTTAAATTAATAGTTTGTAGCATCAAATTGGATACAGTCTTTTACAGGGCCTCGAATGTGCAGCTGACTCTACTTCTAGGGTGTCTAACATGCTCTGTTTTTCAATTGTTCAGATCTTCGGCTGTCCACGAATGAGGTTCTCTGAGATTCCCATGAAGCTGGCGGGCCTGCTGCAGCACCCTGATCCCATTATTATCAATCACATCATTAGGTAAGAGAGTGTGGATCATTACGGCTCTTTTCTCTTACAAGTGTGCGGTCGGCATCACCTTCTTACAGTCTAACTTCAGTTCTGTTTTGTTATCTCTGCCTTCTCTGAGCAGTGTGGATCCCACAGATCAGAAAAAGACAGCATGTTATGACATCGATGTGGAGGTGGACGACCCACTGAAAGGCCAGATGAACAGCTTTCTGTCCTCTACAACCAACCAACAGGAAATTGCTGCACTTGAGATGAAGGTAAGACTTTACCTGCATATCAGAGGGATCTTTTGGAAAGTGGTGATGAAAGAAAAAAATGCTAGATTTCATCAGATGTTGATTGCTCCTGTTTGTATTTCCTGCAGATTCATGAAACCATCGAGTACATTAACCAGCTGAAGACTGAGAGAGACTTCATGCTGAGCTTCAGCAATAATCCACAAGAGTTCATCCAGGACTGGCTGAAGTCTCAGAGCAGAGATCTGAAGGTAAATGTCTAACTACATGTACACTACCATTCAAAAGTTTGGGGTCACTTAGAAATGTCCTTACTCTTGAACAGTAGTGTACATACCCTGTTCCTCAGGAGTCCTTAAAGGGTGACGTATAAACATATTATTGTTCTGTAAAATCAAGTCTACCAGCTTGAGGATGTACAACAGCATTAGCATTTAGTACTATAACTGTTGGTATCAGATTATGTTTCTGGAGGAAACGTGTGGAGGGGGTGTGTTAGCATCACCTGTGACAGCTGATTTTCTCCCTGCTTGTCATCAATTAATATCATCTGTGGCAGCACAACAGTTTACAGGAGCCTTTACAAGCTCCCACAGGTTAAACATGGCTAGTAAAACACTTTAAATGCTCATTAACTCTGAAAGACTGAAAGTAAACGGGCTGAAAACACTTACTAACCTAACAACATCAAGGCTATAAATAGGACTTGCAAGCTCTCTACTCTAAGACATTATCTGAATACATCTAGTCCTGTAATATAACATGAACTCCTAACATATTTTTTCTGCTCACTCCTATAGCCAATGGCCTGATGTTTTGCATGAAATTTGCAGACAAAGCTCTGGTGTCTTATCAGTTCCAACAAGTCTATTTTCTTCCACTTCTTTAAGCGTACATTACATCATGACAACCCTAACAAATACATAAGTGATTTTCAACACACATATGTATTCCAGTCAGCCAGTTTATCCCAAGATGTTACCATTTTTGCCGGTAAAAAAAAAATCAATGTCTGGCATAGCTTTCCCCATACTTAATAATACCATGCTCTACAAGACAACTGTTTTGTATGCACTGGTTGCATGTTGCTGCTTCACGCAGGTAATTACCAGCTGGCCTGGACCATAATTCCTTGCAGCTATAGTGCATCTGGTCTCCTTTGGCTCAGAGGGTGGATGCCAATACAAACACAATTTGATGTGAGATTTAATATGATTAGACGTACTAGAACAGAGCTTCAGTAGTCAGATGGAAGCAAAGACATTAGTTCACTAATTTTGATGTGCTCTCGTCACATGAAAAGACGATCCATTCAGCTCTCAGTGCTGCTGGTATTTGGGTATAATTCCTTCGTTTTGTTTTCATGAAATTGCGGCTCCTTGTGATACGTTTTTGTTTCATTCAGTTGATGACAGATGTGACTGGAAACCCAGAAGAAGAGAGGAGGACTGAGTTCTACCAGGCACCGTGGGTCCCAGAGGCAGTGGGACGATACATTTATTCAAAGGTGAGTAAATCCAGAAGCCAATGCGCTGTTAAACAATGTCCATGTTCAGTTACAGATCTGTATATTTATAGGGTTGGTTTTAATATGCATTTACACTATCCCCTCTTTGTTTTAGGTGCAGCAGAGAAGACAAGAGTTGGAGCAAGTGTTGGGTATCCGACTCACCTAAAAACATATTCCAGAGCCAACTCAATACTCAGCAGATGATAATGTGTGCTCAAGTGAAACTGGAAGGAAACAAGCTAACATTGCAGTGTAAATGTCCATGAAGCCATCCTCACATAATGAGTATACAGGACCAAACTGATGATTTAAACGTCCTTTATAGTACGCTTGCCTTGCATTGTCTGTCAGTTTGAGCCTGTTTAAATAACCTTTGTCTCTTTGTGCAACATGTTTCGCTTATGGTACAAAATGCTTAAAACTGTTTAAGCACTGGTGCTGTTCAGATGTTTTTTTACTATCACCTTGTGTGCTATTTTTGAAAAGGGGCCTGTTTACCTTCACTTTTATAAGCCATAACCTTGAGATGGAGACAATGTCTGATGTCTGTGAACAAGAAATGGGAGGCATTGTAGGATAAAATATATATATATATATATATATATGTATTCATGCTTAAGCACATTTTACAGCAGAAATATTGATTATATTCTTTAAAAAACATGGGAATGAAAAGTCTAAATGTCTTATGGATTGATAGAAGCTAGAAATGGCTTTTTATGCCAACAATAATTTTACAAGTTGAGGTGCTGTTTTTTTGTTTTATGTAATTTGAAATGAAACGCCTGCTATGTAAAAGAGCAGGAATTCCAAGAGAGCTCTACTCTGGGAAAGATTGAGTTCCTTGTCTGTACAAAGACTAGTCCACTCGGTCCAGCTGTAATTCTTCGACTCTTTTTTTTGTTCTTTTTGAATGTTTACAAGCTGTTTTCTTTTGTTGTTTTGATGTTTTATTATTTTAATTCCAGGGCGATGAACTGTGGCAGACTTTCTAAACTGCAGGGAACCTTACTTCCCCAAAAAGGTTAACTGATATTAATAAAAATTTTAAAAAAAGAAAAAAGGAAATGCAACTGTAGTTAGTCAGCTCAACAAAGTGCCAAATTGTTGTGTAGCTTTTATTTGTTCTCTTTTCATTGAATTTGTCATCTTGAAACATTCCATGTTAAGATTGTGCCAAAATGTTTTTTTTTTTTTGTATGTGTGAGAAAGGCACATAAATTTGAGAAATACTGTGTACAAATGATTTTAATTTTTTGTACAGCCTCTTTGTAAAATGTTTGCATGTTGTGTATCAATCAAAAGCCTTTATCTTTTATACATTTGGAGTATTTTTTACAATAAATGTGCTTACAAATGTTTGTTAAACTGTCTTTTTAATGGAGAACCTCTTACAAAAGAATTATGTTATATACACTGCCGTTTAAAAGCTTAGGATCACTTAGAAATGTCCTCATTTTTGAAAGGAAAGCAATTTTTTTCAATGACGATAGCATTAAATTAATCAGAAATACAGTCTAGACATTGTTAATGTGGTAAATGACTATTTTACTCGAAACGTCTGGTTTTTAATCTACATAGGGGTACAGAGGAACATTTCAAGCAACCATCACTCCTGTGTTCTAATGCTGCATTGTGTTCACTAAAGGCTAATTGATGATTAGAAAAGTGCAATTACGTTAGCACGTGAATAAAAGTGTGAGTTTTCATGGAAAACATGAAGTTGCCTGAGTGATCCCAAGCTTTTGAACGGTAGTGTATACTATTGCCCATTGTGTTATGATTATTATTAATGGTATTGGCTTGTATTTATATCTTTTACTGTTCAGCCTCAGCTGTATGAGCAGAGAGCTGGAGTTAGGCCATGAAGGTGCATGTTTGGGCTGGTTGCAGAGCTTCTGCAAACAGCCGTTTCAACAGGTCTGTCTGCTCGTCCTCGAGCTGTTTAAGGTCGTGTCTCAGCTTGTAGGTGACCAAAGTTGAATACTGAATTACATTTTTTTATTATATAGTGCATGTGTTTGTAGGACTAAATTAAACTTTTAAAATGAAGTAGGGTACATGATGTTAGTAGTACAAGTCATTCTGAGTATAAGCAAGTTAAAACTTTATGACACTAAAGTTAGCTTCCAGTTCACAGCTTTTAAAATATGTACAATCTATGCTTTAAATTTGTAAGCTAACAGACAACTTAAAGGTCCTATATCATACCCCTTTTCAGTAAGTTAATGTAAGTCACACCTGTCTCCTGAATGTGTATTTCAAGTTTCAGTGCAACATACAGCACAAATCATTACTTCTCCCACAGGAATAATACCCATTTTAGCCCAGTTTCAAATGTGCTGTTTCAGTGTCTGCAACTTTAAATCCAACTAAGCTGCTGCTGTCCACACCTCTTTAGAAAGGAGCGCTGCAGCCTACCTCTATCTGTGTCTGCTGCTTTCAAGGAGTGACAAAGAGGAGCTGATGGGAGGAGGAGAAAGAGACAACATTGCTAGTGTTGTATCTATGATGTACGTCGCTTTGGATAAAAGCGTCTGCTAAACGAAAGTGTAGAATTGTAGACAACAGGAAGTGGTGTTTATCCTCATTTGACAGCTCAAATGGCTCATTCAAAGACACACTTTCTGATCTATGGAGAAGAAATGGGAATGGTTTTTCTCACATTTTGTGGGTCTTTAGAAACACTGTGGACACATTTATGTTCAAAAACAATAATTAACTGGTTTTCCACAATGTGGCCCCCAAAATAATGGAAGTTTAACTCACAATGCTGAGCAACTGATCTTATTTTTTCCCCTCATCTTAATGATGTAAAATCGTGTTAGACATTTTATGTTAAACCCTGAATGGTGTCTGAAACATACTTTCAAATTTGTGAAACTTTTACTCTATTTGTGAAAATGCAAAAATGGGGGAGATATCTATGTTTTTCACATCTGGACTGCATTAGACCTCTATATTTAGACAGGGCAAATTTGAACTAGATTTTCCAGTATGGGCTAAAGATCTTTTGGAACTCAGTCTCAGATTTTTGAATTCTTTTTCCTATTTGTGAAAATGCAAATAGGGGGATTCCTGTGTTTTTGTCACAAAGGCATTGCAGAAGACTTTGTTTTAAACTAACTTTCTTATCAGAGAAGCTGATGATGACCTGTTGATGTTCATCAGGTGACACAATGTTTGGATTTGGCCAAATGAATTTGTTCATATCTGTGTGTGTATTGGACATTTCTTGGCACAGTATCTTTATATGTGAGCTGTCACAGAATAAACGGGTCCAATTTGGTTCAGGTGTCTAAACCCCACAAGCAGGGAGCGTTCCCACGACACTGACAAACGTTACCTGCGTTAATGTTTGAAGATAAACACTTTAATGTTCAAAGAACTTTTAAAGGATATTCATCATTTCAAACAATGTTCCCATGAAGTTAAAAAGTTAACTATGAATGAACATTTAACAATCAAAGGGAGTTTGGAGAATGTTGTCAGTTGTCAGATTATTGTACATAATAACAAAAGATTTTCAAACCAACATTAAAAGGTAGAGGAATGTATCTATAATTATTTATTGTATTATTATTGTTATTATCATTCTTCTTATTATTATTATTCCTATTGTTGTGTCGTCAGTACTTTTAAAAAGGCCAGCAGGGGACGATGTGCGCATGTGCACATAATAAATCCGCCGCGAAGAAGAAGTCAACAGGAAATACGTCTGGTCTCCAGCGGATGCAGAAACTTAAAGATGGAGGTGGACGGGATTGATCATGTAGGTGTATGTTTCTATCGTTTTGGTCACTGTATTGACACATTATCGAGGAAACGTTGCTGTTTTGCTTCGAATTGAATCGTTTCTTTAAGCCGGCCGTGAGGTTGAACTACTGTGTAGCGGTGGTGTGAATATTTTGAACTTACTTCATTGAAAACAATGAATGTGTTGTATGCTGCCGGTTTGCTGTCTCATTGTAGCTAACTGAGCTAACAGCTAGCTAAGGCTCACTGTCAGTTGAACGTAGCTCGTAGCTAACAGAAGCTAGCTGCTCAGAATGACTGGCAGCGGTGTGTCGGTAACTGTTTTCTCTGTTTATACTTTCAGAATAGAACTTAAAATGTGGCTAATGATTACCTTAAAATTAGGTCGTTAATAGTGGTTAATAGTTGTAGTGTTTCCATAGCATCGTCTGTACTATCTGTGGGTTAGCTAACGTTAGCTAACGTGAACTTATGTTAGTTTGCTAATAAAATAGGTTATTGTGGAGACGAAGGTTACGTTTAGGCCACGTTAATATTTTGTGTTTTTAAAAAATCCTTTTTGATAACTGTGTTTTTCTTGCTTAAACTATATTAATTGTGTCAACACTTAAGCACTACTAACCAGACAATGGGTTATCGGTGTTAACAGGTATTCTTTACATCTGTGTTGTTCATGGAATTTGGCAATATTTTAAAAACCTTAACTAACTTGGCATTAATTTAGATAGTCGCCTAATGAAGGTAATGAAGATTAGAGAACGATAATTCTAGCAAATTCCTCAAATGTTCTCTGTTTCTGCTTTTCCAAAGTGAAGATTTACAACCAAAACGTAATGTTGTATATTAGTTTTCACAATTGTTGGATCAAACATATGTTTTAAAGACATACTTGATGTCCTGGTAACTTTCTGTGTATATTTTTCACCATTTGCTGACATTTACAGATTAACACTTGAATTATACAGTAGAGCTAAACGTATGTTTGCTTTCAATTACAATTTGAAACAATGCAGTTACCAAATGCAAAGGCTGTAATTAAGGATATATATTATGCAGCAGGTCTTACCGAGGCTTTAAATTGTTGTCAATAAATTTTCCCGTCCTTCTTGTAAAAGTCATGCTTTTAATGGTATCTCTTGTGGTATTGCTCCATCACGTTTTAAATCCATTACACTGTAAGATTTAGCTGAAACTAGACTTTAAAAACAAAACAAAAAAAAAAAAAAACATCACAAATTAAAATGTTGTCACAGTATCTGTCAGAAAAACTGCAGTTACATGTTGGCATCTTGAAACAACATTTATCAGGTTAGTTTAAAAACAGTTTAACAAAAAACAACATTCAACACTGATTTATAATAAGAGAGGTAAATAATTGATGATTTAGTTCATGTTAACGGTGGAGATCAGATCATACTTTTTACTAAGTTTGATGGTTTTTTTGCTTTTTTTTTTTTTTTTTTTTTTATTCTTTACCAGATGGAGATGGGGGAGAGTAAAGGTGGATCGGGTCTCCGGCAATACTACTTGTCTAAGATAGAAGAGTTGCAGGTGAGAAACTAATATCTATGCGTTACTTTTCGCTTGTAATGTGAGTCAGTATTGCACAACTATTGGGTGTCCGTCAATGCTGAACTGCTGTTTTCTCCACAGTTGACGGTGAACGATAAGAGCCAGAATCTCAGACGTCTGCAGGCACAGAGGAATGAGCTCAATGCCAAAGGTATTCTATTCTTATTTCTGCAGCATCATTTTATTGCAAAATATGTCATTCTGTGATATGAAGTTCTATTGAATTGTTCCCCACACTTAAAGCATTTCATTTCTTTGTGTGTCTCAGTGCGTCTCCTTCGTGAGGAGTTGCAGTTACTGCAGGAGCAGGGATCCTACGTAGGAGAAGTGGTCAGGGTCATGGACAAAAAGAAAGTGCTGGTCAAGGTATGCTGTATACATGCACGAAGCAGCATGCTGAATTTTGATTAGTAGATGACAATTGTGATTTATGTCTCCTCATTATTTTCAGGTTCATCCAGAAGGAAAGTTTGTTGTCGATGTGGACAAGAACATTGACATCAACGATGTAAGTATTATAATTGGTTTACAGAACAGAACACCTATTAAACAAACATTACACTTTTTATTTGTAATCACAAGTGTCAGGAACTGTTAAGAAACATGTAACTTACAGTATTCTATCATCCTTTTGTCACTTTTGCAACAGGTGACTCCAAATTGCCGTGTAGCTCTGAGAAACGACAGCTACACCCTGCACAAGATCCTGCCCAACAAGGTGGACCCTCTGGTGTCCCTCATGATGGTGGAGAAGGTGCCAGACTCCACCTACGAAATGATTGGTGGCCTGGATAAACAGATCAAGGAGATCAAAGAAGTGATTGAGTTGCCTGTCAAGCACCCGGAGCTGTTTGAGGCTTTAGGCATTGCACAGCCAAAGGTGGGTGATTGGCAAGAGACATGATAGAGTGGAAGAACTGTGCAGATTTTTTTGTTTTGTTTTCACATTTTGACATTAGTTTGTAGAAAACAGGTTTCCTGTCTAACAACAGTAGACTCATAAAGCCTAACAAAGTCATTCAGATAATGTCCGAACTATTTTATAACTAATATAAATATTTTATATTAAATTTTTAAATATATATATAAAAGTATGCTTAGTTTCTTGACGATACTAATGCCTTACCGAACAGAAGTGATTTGTGAGGTAATGAATTATTGTACTGATTGACGTATGAGACATCAAAAAAAGAACAGAATGCCCAACACAATTTCCTGTCCAGTTGTGGCCACCCAACAGACCAAACCACAAAGAAATTCAATTAACTGTGAAAGTTTAAAATTATTGAGTATATGAAACGGTATGTTAGAGATTTGACAAATCAGGTTGTCAAAGTTCTTCTCTGTGAACTCAAACTGTGTAGAAATATGTTGTAGTCGTGTGGCAGTGACAGTACAGATGGTTTTTATATTTGTTTTGTGCTTGCAGGGCGTTCTGTTGTACGGTCCCCCTGGTACAGGAAAGACCCTGCTGGCCAGAGCGGTGGCCCACCACACTGACTGTACCTTCATCAGGGTGTCCGGCTCTGAACTGGTCCAGAAGTTCATCGGAGAGGGTGAGCTCATCTATCTCTTAACTTGAATCAAAGTTCATGTCCACCCTGGATGAGACTTTTCAGAACTCTGGTTGTAAAGCCTTATTTTTTCTTTCGCTGTCTTGCCCCAGGTGCTCGTATGGTGCGTGAGCTGTTCGTCATGGCGAGAGAGCACGCTCCCTCCATCATCTTTATGGATGAGATTGACTCCATTGGTTCTTCTCGCCTGGAGGGCGGCTCAGGTGGAGACAGTGAGGTGCAGAGGACAATGTTGGAGCTGCTCAATCAGCTGGACGGCTTCGAGGCAACCAAGAACATCAAGGTATCACGGACACACCTAGTGAAGTCATCCTTTTTTTGGTTACAGTAACATAAGGTAACTATTAAGATAACTGTGCCATTGTATTTTATTCAGTATTTCGATCTCATAGAGACTGGCATCTAAATGTGGGTTTATAGTGCTCTAGCAGCAACTTAGAGTAGGTTTATTTGGTAGCACTTTACTTTAACCTTGTATGTTGTCTATATACGTAACAGAAGGCATTCATCTGTTTATATACCAGCATCAAGTTTTGGTTGCTTAATAGTAAGAGTTAAAGTTGTTAACAGCAATCAATTTAAGACCTTCTATCTGTAACTACTGTAGTGTTAAAAACATTCATTAAATGCTTATATGCTGCTTATAAATGCCAAATGAGGGACTCAAAACAAAGTTATGGTAGCATTAGCAGTGTTTATTTATACACCTTAAATATCCATGTACTCTATCGATGCATTCACTCACTCTACAGGTCATCATGGCCACCAACCGTATTGACATCTTGGATTCAGCTCTGCTCAGGCCAGGCAGGATCGACAGGAAGATAGAGTTTCCCCCTCCCAACGAAGAGGTACTCCATTATAAACATGTATTCTAGTTGAAAAGTTAGTTATTATACAAATTACTTCACATATTGTTAGTGTGTTTGCATTTGAACATGTCTTCTTTCTGCACCAACAGGCCCGACTTGACATCCTGAAGATCCACTCCAGGAAGATGAACCTGACACGTGGCATTAACTTGAGGAAGATTGCAGAGCTGATGCCCGGAGCCTCTGGTGCTGAGGTCAAGGTAAGATTTAGCCACTCAGTGGTACCAGTTAGGTGTGAAACGAGGCAGTATGTAATTAAATGTCCATATTGTGTGTATTTTAGGGAGTCTGCACAGAGGCAGGGATGTATGCCTTGAGAGAAAGGAGAGTTCACGTCACCCAGGAGGACTTTGAGATGGCTGTGGCAAAGGTTAGTGTAACAACCCGTCCTGTCCCCCCAGAAATAATGGAGCTAATCCCAGCCCTCATATTTTTAATGTCATTTTTGTATTTGGGCCGGCAGATACCATCTCACCTCACTTTCTCAGTTCATTAGTAGATAACTGTTAACGTAAAAACTTCTAGTCAGTTGACTGGACATTACAAAATCCTAAAGCTGTACTCCAAATACTTTATTCAGTCATGAATTTTTTCAAAGTTTCAAAGCCTCACCAGTCACTTATTTCCTAGTGGATTGGGTTTAAATTTGTACTGAGCATCCACAAAACCTTTCAGGATAATTTGAAGTTTGTTGCTTTTTTTTTTTTTACAGCAGGCAAATCAATACTGTTCTGCCTTAGTTTATGAATCTTGAAGATTCTTTATTAATATCTTCACCAGTTTTCACTGCCTTGAAATAAAATTGCAGTTCTATGTAGTATTAATATAATTCTGTCATATCTAGACACTAATAGGCAGTGCATTAAAAACTGATCAACACCGATTTTGCTAGACATGACTATACAGCTGAGAATCCCACTTTTTAACCCTTTGATGTGGAGCATGGGTCAAAAGTGACCCATGTCCAATGGGAAATGGGTATCTCATGACCCACACTGTTAGGGGTTAAAGGTAAGCAAGAACAATTCTTTTAAATACCTGATGACATTTTTCCATTTAAGTGTGATTATTCAGAGAAAATAGGTTAATAACTAATCTTCATGCTTTTCAGTGGCTGCAAAATGACATTCAGTGTTTTTACTTCATGGGTACGTAATTCTGTGTGATACTGACACTCACTGGCCACTTTATGAGGTACATAGTTGAAATAGATTCGACCTTTTCTGAAACATTTTCAGTTTTTGTTTACAGAAATGTAAATAATGATTGATAACATAACATCTGTTAGTGAATGTGAGCCACCTACTATGACCTTAACAATAAACCTAAAGTGGGACTGTTACATTTTTAGCATTAACTAAACTGAAAATGTAATAGCTTCGTTAACAACGGATTTTGTGTCAGCAGTTGGATTGCTTTTGATTTTACTGCTGTACCTAATAGTGGTGAGTGAGTGTGGGTATCACAGAGGTAGAGAACCTTGAAGTCAACATGGTATAAAGACATACTCGTGAAATAACACCACTGAATGTCAGTTTGTGGCCAAGGAAAAGTACAAAACGTTGGATATTTTTTTATTTCATTTTTGTATACATTGGTAATGAACATTAACACCTTCTAGTTAAGGTTCAAGGAATTTAAAATAATCTGTAGGAAAATATAGTTACAATATCTGAAAATATGGAATTTTCAGTCATAAAGTTAAATTTAGCAAAGTCTGTGGCAATTTTTTTATGCCTTGCCGAATAAGTTATATCTGTGATAGCTTAATACTACACAAAATTTAAAAAACGATATGAGGTGGGAGAGTTAGCTGAGTTGACATAAAATAAGCCACACTTGTATCCTGAGTTTTTTACCGGTAGCTTCCGGTTAAGACTCTTCCCCCTTCTCGTCCTCAGGTGATGCAGAAAGACAGTGAGAAGAACATGTCTATCAAGAAGCTGTGGAAGTAAAAGGCCTTGTGTTTTCTTGCACACAATGCAACCACATATGTATATTTTCCTTCTTTTGTTTATGGTTTGTAATTGTTACATACGTCATGGTCCACAAGTAAAAGGTTTCCCCAGTAAATACCAGAGGGCTCATGAGTTTTATTCCTCAAACAAATGCAGACAGAAATTCAACCCATTTCTCTTAACTCAGGCTTTTCTCAGTTAATGGTAATCATACAATCTCCAGCATCAGCAGGTGGTCTGAAGATTTATTCTTTCCTTTTACAATGATGTAAATTCAACACGTTCATTATGGCACTTTACATAATAGCTGCTATTATAGTAGGTGTCTTACACAACTGATCGTACTGAGTGCAGATCTTAGACTATGACTTACTTTAGGAACTTGTTCCTGCATGCTTGTACTAGACGCTGCTCAGCTGTTAACTGCCACTGGACTACAAAGATATACAGTATGTACACCAGCACTGTGTCTGTGTGACTACTGGGGTCATTTTCGGCTGACCGAATCTACAACAGGCTTGTTTGATGTTCAGACTGATGAGGAAGCTGTCGGTCATTGCAGATGATGGCGAGTTCACTAACAAACCCAGATTTGTGGAATGGTTTTATGGCAGTGAACACTGGATCACTCCGGACATACCCACACTTTGGTGTGCAGTCGAGCTCAGCCGGCTAGCGCCTTACCCAGCACACAGGCACCCACTGCGGCTCCATCTGCACCCTCTCCAGCACGACCTGGAGCTCTGCTAAGGCACTGACTGGGTCCTCTTTCACCAAGACATAGTCCACCCAATGACCGTAGCTCTCGTCCATCTGCTCTGCCGACTGCTTCATTTCCTGGAGGTCGTCCTCCTGATGAGATCAAGTAGGGATTCAGTGATAGCATGCTGATGGGGAAGTAAAGCATCAGCTGACACATATGAAGATATACTTTTTAATTTATTTGATCAGGGACCATGCAATTAACACAGAAGACATCTGATGTCTTGCATATAGAGTGTATAGCACTAAGCTAATTTTCAATTCCCGTCTCTGGTTGGGCTTTTCAGTAAAAGTAGACAGAGGACTGACAACATTATAAATTACATTACATGCACACATAATGACACAATCCACAGTCAGTTGGACCTTATAGATGTCACAGGTATTGTTTCTCCTTCGGCCAATACTTAGCTTTTTCTGCTAAAGTTTTTAAATCTGCTACCATATATATATATTTTTTTTTTGTTTGGTAATGCATTATATCTGCTTTAATCTCTAATTTTGTAGGTGGAGTATTGATTTCCAACAGCAACAACCGAATCACTGTTAATTGCACATTTTTGCTCGCTGTGGGCTCATTTTTCATTGCAAAATAAAGTCTTGCACCTCTATGGAAACAGCACACCCATAGATAGAAGTAGACAGAGCTCCAAAATGTCACTTGAGCAGTATGACACAGTTAAAAAGCCATAAATTACAGACAACGAATTTCCTTGATCACTTACTGAAAAACCCTCAAATCAACATGTACAACATTTTTCCAAGCGCCCACAGGTGTTACACATACTGTGAGAAAATACACTGACACTACATACAATAGATAGTTTGCTACTTACATTTTTGATTTGTGTTCATAGTTGTCTATCTGCTCTGTGTAAACACAGCCTGCAGTTTGTATATAGTCTGTTATATGACTGTTGGTCATGACTTGGACACTAATGGCTTCTCAGCTACATTGAATAGTACAGATTTTTGTTTTTTACTGTTTTTGGTTACACCTTATGAGATATTCTTGTCATTTTTTAAATAAGTCATGTAGAATAAAGTCATTTTGATAAATTTTGCGATTTTAAGCTTAGATTTGATTCATTTCTCCAATCAGAAAGTGGAAAATCTGACAATTCTTTCTGTTTCTACAGATTCTGGCTCTGATAAATGATGTTATTTGGAATTTTTTTTTTTTTTTTTTTTTTTTTAAAGATAATTTGTCTTCAAATCTGCCAGCGGGTTACAGGGTTCAGATAGTTACGAAGTCGTGCTATATGTATTTGCTGGTGTGGTCAGGTAACTCACTGTGATTCCTATGCTGAGTGATGAAGAGGAGCCGAAGTGCTTTCTTTGACCGTCAAAGATGTGAGGCCTTACAAAGATGACGTATGGTTTGAACTCAGCCGTTCGTAAAGTCCTCAGTGCCTGGATGTGATAAAAACACTTACTCATCACTGATGGGTGAAGTGAACAGCACTGGTCTTCTAGTTATAATACAACGTTCTGCTGGGAAACCATTAGTCCTGGAAAAATAAATCATGTTACTTTGACACACACAGCTGCAGACCAAACACCCTGCTAACTGTTAAGAGTAGCGATGCTAAAACTTCAAATTAACAGCTTCCGTTCTGCACTCATTAAATTCCTTTCGGCCACATTTCAGATGAACTGTTGGGGACTGTATTTTAAATTTGCAGTCCTTTTGTTCATTTCACAAAATAGGCTGGAAATTTTCATTATGTTTCTTTGTTTACTTCACAATATTAATAATTTCAATTAATATTAATTTCAATTATAGTTTTTCACATTTAGGATATTACAAACAGATTTTTGAAGAAAAATAGAAAATGGCACAATATTTTAATTTTCTATTTCTGTGTTTTGCACCATGAACTGTCTACAGAAGTTGCACAACCACAATGTGTGATAAATATTGCATCTAACCAATCACTTACTGGCTACAATATGTGTTGAGCATTAATAAAATACTATAGTCAATATAGTATCTATAACATAACATTAACATAACAGTGTTACAATATACAATATATTGTCATTGAAATGATTCTAGTGTTGTATAAACTTTAATTCAGTTTAATCAATTATTATGCCACTTACACACTAAAAAAATGTATCTGAAGGCTGCTACTTCATGTTTAATGTGGCCAGTAATAACAATAAATTAGCCAGTGGCTCTAGTCTATGAGTAATGCTCATATCCAACTCCAAACCCACCAAAAGCAGAGCGGCTGATAAATCGCTGTATTGCCAGATGCGCTATATAACACATAAGGTGATTGTGCGTCCATGACTTTCTGTAGACTCCCCTGTAAAGTAATGGTACAGTCCAAACACAAGCACAAAACACAGAAATGGAAAGTTAAAATATGGAGTCATTTTATTTTTGCTCCCAAATTTATTTCTGAAACAACAACTTCAAGCTGAACAATTAAAAATGAAACAGAGTGAAGTAATCAAAAAAAGTAATGAAAGCTTCAAATCCATTTTTCATTTGATTAAATTTGATGGTGCAAATTGGACAAAGAACAGCAAGGTGGTACACAGACAGTTCTGGGTTTATGTTGGCAGATAAGCTCAAGAAGTGAAGTGAGGATGATGAATTGGATTTAGTTGTTAAAAAAAAAACAAAAATGTAACATTTTCTATCAGGTAATGCAACTGAAATCACAAGCGCATGTAGTTGGAAGTGCGAAATGTAAATTTTGACACTAACCTCTGGCTGCACATCCACCAGGCAAACCTTGTTTTGATCCAAAGTTCTATGAATGGACTCCAAACTGGTCCCGTACAGATTCTCCTTATACTCCCCATATTCAATAAACCTGCAGAAACACAGCAGCATCATGAATTATTCGGACAATGAAGTTAATGTGCACCAGCTCAGGGTAAGTAATTAACATTTCTGGAAAGCTTCAATTAATCCTTCTGCATTCTTCCTCAGCATAAAGTAGATAATTGTTGCACTTAATCAGAAAGATATTGTATCCAACACTCACTTGCCACTCTGGATGTCAGCCTCGAACGCTGCCTTGCTGATGAAGAGGTACTCTACTCCTTCTCTCTCATGACACTTCCTGGCTCGAGTGGTGTCTTCAGGCCGCATGTTTCCAGCAGAGAACAGGAGACGAGGTAGAAAATAAGACACTGGCTGAATATGTAGATGTATTTGAACGTGTGAGTAAGAGCATTTGCACGATATGTAATTCCATGCATGGAAAACCTGTGTGTTTATTGCTGAGATGCATTGTGAAGAGGTCCCGAAGTTTTACACTTAAGGTAAAAAACGTCATAGTTTAGTATGTCGTCCAACAAGCGGACAAAAGGTGTGCAGGTAGGTCAAATGGTTGAGAGGGCAACTCATAAACAGGACTGCCTAAGAGACGCAGTTTTGATTCCAGCTCATGGTTGTTTACTGCAGGTTGTCCCTGCTTTCCTGTCTTCCTATCCACTTATCTATTGAATAAAACCAACAAAGAGACCAAAGAACAACTTAGAAAAAAAACATCATAGTTTAGTATGTGGTCCAAAATGTGGACAAAAATGTCATAGTTTAGTATGTCGTCCAAAATATCACTAAAACGTCATAGTTTAGTATGTCGTCCAAAATGTGACAAAAACGTCATAGTTTAGTATGTCCTCCAAAATGTAACAACACAAAAACGTATCAACAAAGTCTTCTGTTAGAGTTTGTGTTCTTCTAAGTTTAACTCCAAGATTTTAAATACTTTCATTTACTGCAAATGAATATCACTCCAAATGTCTCACTAATAATCATTATCAGCCTTAAAAAGCCCACAAAACACCCCTCTATACTCCACCACACTTAGTACAGTCCGGTTCCCCCTTCTATAAATCTGCTTGGAATCGTCCACTTCCTGTT
Source organism: Amphiprion ocellaris (assembly GCF_022539595.1). Taxonomy (NCBI): domain Eukaryota; kingdom Metazoa; phylum Chordata; class Actinopteri; family Pomacentridae; genus Amphiprion; species Amphiprion ocellaris. Next base: position 27,017,608 of record NC_072783.1, read on the forward strand.
TGTCAATGTGGCCTTCTACCTGGACAGGTTTTGTTGGAGCTCATGCAACAAACATTTTGGGTAACTGCACTTTAATATGGATGGATAACACTGAATTAGAGTCTGTTTTAATGAGACTGAGTTAAGATGTGTAGTTCTGTCATTAAATAGGAAGTTATTTCTCAGAATTCACAGAGAAAAGTCTGAAATGTTTGCTAGATTAGCATCCCACATGTTCTTTGGCTCAGCTAAAGCTAACTCTCACCAACTTCTGGATCTCTTGAGTTGCTTGCTGTTAAAATATCTTGCTAGAGGTGCTGAAGCTCAGAAAGTCTGAGATGTTTGTTCAGAATAAGCTCATTCTCAAGTCTTATCTGAACTGTTCTCTTTTGTTTGAACTTTCCCTAAACTTAGGAGTTAATGACAGAGCAGCACATCCAGACTCAGTCTCATTTATGTAGAGATTAAACTTCAGTATCATTCATTGATGTTAAAGTGCAGTTTTTCAAATGTTTGTTGCACATGCTCCCAACTAAACCAGTCCAGGTGGAAGACGATGTGGAGAGAAAGCTCCAGAGGATGAATATCACACATTTACGTTGGAAATAAATGTCCTTTAATTAGACATTGTCATGCAAAAGTTGGATTTCCCTTTGTTGAGTGCTTTGTTGATGTTGGTTTCTAAATGTTTTCTGACACTCGGCCCCAAAGATTAAAACCTTTTACGGCTCACAAGCTGCAACAATTCACACATTATCAACTATCTTTCTGACTAAACTAAGATAAAAAGTGAAAAACTGTCTGATTCCTGCATCATGAATGTAAATCTTTTTGTTTTTTATGACAGTAAACTGAATATATTTGGGTTTGACATTTTATAAACCATAACAAGAAATGAATTATTGGAGAAAACAATCAACAGATTAATGGACAAAGAAAATGTGTTTTCCAACATATATGGCTGAATTACTCCAACATTACAAGATACATAAAATTTTAATTCAATTTTATTTATATTTTGCCAATTACAGGTCAAATTGTCTCAAGATGCTTTATTTTTATAGTAAGAAATTTAAACCTCTTGACTAATCCAATTTATAATTTGGTTTTTAAGAGAGTAATGGACAATCAAAATAACTTTCTCCACTAAAACTAATAAACATGAGGTCAAATAGAAGGAACAGTTTTAAATACTGCAGTCCCACGACGACAAGAATAAAGTTTCTCAACAAAAATTAAATCTGCTGATGGATTCCATTAAAGTCCTAATAAATGATAATAAAGTGTGATACTAAAGCTTTGTGGTGCTAAAAATGTCAAAGTAAAGATATCGAGTTGAACATCTGGATGGAGGTTGATAAAAGTTGACCTTCCTTCATTTCTGTGGAGCTGACTCCATGGATTTTATGGATGGTGGTTAAAGACCTGCTCTTCTAGTGGTCGTCCTTCTAGTCGCTGTAAAAAGTCAGTCCATCCTGGCCGACTTCAACACCTCTTCATGACAACTTGTTCTGCCTCCGACCTGGTGGAAACTCGGGAAAACCTGTGGAGACTCGAAGAACTCGTGGAGACTCGAAAAACTCGTCGGGCGGGGGAAGGTGTGGTGGGCTGTGGGGGGAGTCAGGGCGGAGAGTAGGCGGGGAGGTGGGTGG